>NC_058130.1:319310688-319545883 GCF_016433145.1 Gracilinanus agilis | reverse complement strand
GAGGACGAGGAGGACGAGGACGAGGACGAGGACGAGGAGGAAGAAGAAAGAAGAAGGAAGAAGAAAGGAGGAGGGGGAAGAGAGAGGGAAGGAGGGAGGGAGGGAAAGAGAAAGGGGAGGGGGACCAATGGAATAAGTTTTATTCTTTGTTTCCCTTTTTATGGCTAGTAAAAGGGTGGGGTTGATATGTGTGTTCTCTAAAAAGGGGGCAGAAGCAACAGGTGGTAGCTTTGGAAAATGAAGCATGCAGATCTAAAGAAAGAAAGGATAATGGATGACTGTGCAGACAGCTGGAACCAAAGAATGTCCCCATGGGTTTATGCTGCTAAAAGGCAGAGATTCCCCACAACTTCTTACCTTTTACCCCCCAGAGCCTCTTGTTCACCTTTGAACAAGCTCATTGAAGCTCATCAATTTAGCCAGCTATCTAAAGTGCCACCAGGGACTTCCTCCAAAGGGGAAAGATGTGATCCTAGTATGCCAAGTAAAAATTCCAGAAAGTATGTATTTATCATAACATGTAGTATTTAGCATAATGCTATATTTCAAGTAAATTTTGAAAAGAATTAGATTTTGTGGGTTGGCCTAAGAGCCTAACCATTATAATAAAATCATTTATATGAGAGCTCCGAACAACTAGAATTACCTATGAATTCTCAGATTATAATTCATTTTTTAATTGGTGAGTGACTTCTGATGGCACCAAATTAAACTAATACCTCCAATTTTTTTTATCTATTCATATAAAAATCACTTTATTTTTATATCTTCAGAGTTTTTATTATCAAAATTAAGCAGAGGTAGCAAAGGCCTATTTGAAAACATTCACTATCTCTTGCTGACTTTTACTCATTTTAAACAGCCTGAAGTTCATCAGGAAGTCTTTGAATTAAATCAGAATACTTAAATACTTCTACTGATCCAGGAAATGTGAACTCACAATACAAAAACTCTGTATACTAGTGTTTTGTACCAGCATGAGAGGCAATGCCTTTTGTAGCACCAGTGGGAAGGATAAGAGATATCTAAGCAGAAGGAGAAGGAAATTAAGGGAAGCAGGCAATAATTCTGGTTTCTCCTATGGCATCATTATTTTTGTTTGAAGTGTTATGAACACCCAAATATTTGCAAATCCACATCTAAATATAAGGGCCAAAATACATTCCATATCCAGATAGAAACAATTTTCCGATTATCCATGCCCGTTTCCCTCCTCTCTCTACCATTACTGTGCCTTACCAAGAACTGACAGCATAGGATGTTTGTGAACGATTTTATAGATGAAAAACACTTGGTTTCAAATATATTCATTTTGAAAATCTATTTTCTCCCAATGAACTGTAATCTTATCCAATTCAATATGTTAATAAACATTCATTTCACATATGGAGTTAAAAAAAGGAGAGACAGCCCTCAAACCTACACAGAGCAGTTGTATTCATACGGGAAAAATAAATAGCAAACTATACATAGGAAGAGTCTAATTGGGAAGGCATTCTGTGCAACTTCTCATGTAGTAGAAACATTAGCCAACACTGGGCATCTCAAAAAACAACTTCTGAGAAGAAATCTCTTTTGTGCCATTCATAAATATTTGCTCCATTAGTGTCTTACTCAGAAATGTCTTAAGTGTGAACAGAAACTTAAATGTGCAGACTAAAAGGCCCATTATCTTTTTCTGACAGTGCACAAACAGTTGGACATCATAACATCTAGAATGTTTCCAACTTATATTCCATATAAAGTGTGCCTGGCCTTGTCTCTCATGACTAGAATGCTCTTCCCTTCACCTTCCCTCCTCTGAATCTAGTTTCCTTCAAGACTCAGTTCCAGAGCCTCCTTTAATATTCCCACTAGTGATTGCTGGTATAGCTTTAAATATATATAAATATATATTAACCATATTTCAATATAATTAGCTTCCTTTGTAATACTATGTACTTTATTTTCTGCACTCAAAAATATCATTATGAAAAGATGTGGCTTCACCATTCTGCCAAAGGAGTCTGTGACCCAAAAAAATGTTCTTGTGCTAATATATCTCCCCGAATTGCCTTGTATGTATTTTTAATATATGGACATATTTTAATAGCATTCCCTACTCCCGCTCCCATACAATGTAAATTCCTCAAGGGTAGAGACTGTTTAATTTATTTTTTTATTCATAGAATTTAGCACACAGCTTGGCACATATGAACTTAATACATGCTCATGGACTGATTAATACGATTAAAGGAAATGGCTCAGAAGCAAGTGTCAAAATTTCATTGCTATGAACCAGAGGTAGGCTTCAACTGAGAATTTCAGGATATACTGTGTCTTTTATAAGCTCCTAGAGAATAGGATGTTGATTCTTTTTGCTTCCTGTGGTACCAGCAGAGTACCAGGCACAAGAAAGCCCTGATCCCTCCTGAATTTCCCTTCCAAGGCTAAAAGGTTACTTAGAACAAAGCGAGGGAATCAATGTTGAAAGGAAAAAAACTGGATTTATTAAGCAATTAATATATGCCATGCTCTGTGCTAAATCCTTTACAAATATTATCTTATTTGATCCTCATAACAACCCTCCAAGGTAGGTTCTAATTATTATTATCCCAAATTTCTAGTTGGGGGGCATTAAAGAAGACAGTTGATTAACTTGCCTAGGATCACACAGTTAATAAGCATCCGAGACCAGATTTGAACTCAAGTCTTTTTTACTCTGACGCCCAATTCTCTAGCCAATGTGCCACCTGGATGCCTCTGGTTGCTGGCTGTAGACTGCTAATCTCCAGTATTCATTGGCTACTCAGTTTTAAAGGGCTACCAGTTTGAGACTGTGCAAGAAGAGAGTTTCCCAGGACAAAGCAGCTCTTCCTTTCATGTGTAGGAAGGTGAGGAGCTAACTTTTCCAAGACCGCTCTCAGTAAAACCATAACCTAAGCATAATATTTCTTCCCTATTCATCCCTCTTCCCATTTAAGGGGCCAACTTTTACCCATTCAGAAACCTCCCCTTCCATGCCAGGCATCCCAGAGTTTTCACCTGTCCAAAAAAAGTCCCCAGTCATCAAGACTAAATTTATAGATGGACATATGTTTTACATCCCCAAGAACAAACAGAGCCTGAATGAAACTACCTGGTAAGTGAAAGAATGACTAAAAAAACATTCAAATGGAGCTGTAAGGTTTACAAAGACTTGCCTCATAAGATCAGTCACAGAACTAGAAGAGAATTTAAAGGTCCCCTAATCAAATCCCTTCATTTTAAAGATCAGAGAAATGGGGACCAAAGAATTAAGGGACTTACCCAAAGTCACAAAGGGAGGAAGTAACCAAACCACATTGTCCCACAATAAGCCTGTGCAGAGCACTGTGGCAGTATTATTATCCTAACTTTCTAAAGAGTATATTGTGGATCAGAGATTCAGTGACTTGCTAGTTCAATGGCAAAGTAAGAATTAAGCCTGGGATTCAAATACAGATAACCTGACCCAAAAGCTGATGTGCTTTCCATTTCTCCACATTGCTTTCTTTCTGGCTATTGGTAGCATTTCAAGTTTGTGTGTGTGTGTGTGTGTGTGTGTGTGTGTGTGTGTGTGTTATGGGAAGGGAGGTGCAGTGAGGGAGAAAACCTTCCTACTAGCCTTGAATTATCACAGTATTATAGATCTAGAGATAAAAGGGAGCTTGAGAGTGATTTACTCTAACTCATTACACAGATGAGAAAACTTAGGCTCAGAGAGATTGTTTGACTTCCCTGAGTTTTCACAAGTAATAAATAGCAAAGTTAGGAGCCAGTTAGGGTAGTAAAGTTAGATAGAGAGCCAGACCTGGAGTCATGAAGACTCATCTTTCTGAGTTCAAATCTGTCCTCAGATTTGTGACTCTGGGCATGTTACTTTTTTTCCTCAGTTTCTTATCTGTAAAATGAGATGAAAAAGGGAAAATGGAAATTACGTTAGTCTCTTTGCCTAGAAAACCTTACATGGAGCCTTAAAGAATCAGACATGACTAAAATAATTAAACAACCTCAAAATAGCAAAGTCATAGTTCTGACTCTAGGATGGGACTCCAAATCCAGGGCACTTTCTGTCACACAACACTACATTCTAAACTGGTCTATCCAGTCACAGAAACTATTTTCTCTTCCATTTGTAATGACTCGGCAGTCTGAAATCATCCATTAATGAATGAAAAAGCATTTATTAAGTACCATGTGCCAAGCACCATGTTGAGTACCAGAAGGAATACATATACAAAAGTGAGACAATCTTTGCCCTCAAGAAGCTTACACTCCAATAGGGCATATTTAGAATGGGAAAGGGAATGGTTTAAGATGATTAAATAATGGCATAAAAGTCTGGTTCTACGGAAGACAAGAAAAAAGTCCATCTGTCAGAGCCCAGGGATCCCAGAGACAGGAGTGCAGAATTGGACTAATTCTGGCCAGAATAGAGGAGGGCAGGGGAGGGAGTGGCAAGGCAGAGAGGTGAGCAGGAGATCATATTTCTTATTTCTCTACTAAATTTTGTCACAGATAAGTTCTGCATTCTAAAAATGAAACACAAATTCTCCCATATCTGTAATCAGATATTTTGACAATGTATTGAATTCATTAACTTCTCAAATATGTTGCAAGTCCATATTCACAGGCATGACAAGGATCAAGTTAACAATTTCATCATTCTTTTCAAATTACAAAAGTTTTTATTCAGTTGCTATAAGTTGAAGGGGATGGGGGAGGGCTACAAGAGCAAAAGAGAGATAAAGAACATGTTCTTTTGAAGAGTGCTTCATACAGATAGATAGATCCCTCTGTTTTTCTGAAGCTTTCTTTGAAAGATTTTAAAAGCTGCCCTCCTCCTAAAAGGTAGTGATGTCTTTTTTAATTATCCATTTCCATCAAGATAATTATCACATTTTAGCAAAATAGCCATTTAATAAGCATTTATTAAGTATCTACTGTAAACAGAGCATGAGAGAGTTATAATGGGAGTCAAAAAAGTCCTGTTAGCACCATTACCTCTTGCAATATGTTAGATATTTAACTAAGAGTTGTGGGTAGAGGGGCAACCAGGTGACTCAGTGGGAGGTCCTGGGTTCAAATATGGCCTCAAACACTTTCTAAATGGGTGATTTTGGGCAAGTCACTTGACTCCAATTGCTTAGTTCTTTCCACCCTTTTGCCTAGAACCAATATTTTGAAGCAATTCTAAGTCAGGAAGTAAGGGTGTAAAAACAAAAAAGAGTAAGAGTTAGACTTTTTTAACTTTTTTACTTTTATTTGACAGATAGTATCTTCAAAAAGAAAAATTATTATTCATTTTTTTTGTTTTTACATCATAGCTATTTTTTCTAGATACATAGCCACACACAGCCAGGTTTCCCCATTATTGACATCTTCCTTGTGATAAAGGAAAAACCAGTTAAAAAAAGTAATCAATACATTGACCAGGTCTGACAGTGTGCATAATATTCTGCTGCTGTAATCTCCCACTTCTCTTTGGAAAAAAAGTAAGGTATGCTTCATTAAATGTTTCCAGAACCAAGAGTAGTCTTTACAATTCAGCTTCCTTGTAGTATTCTTTTCATTTATGTTGTCATTATGAATATTGTTTTTTCTGTTTACATCATATATATGTTTATGCCAATTTTCCAAAATTTCTCTGAATTCTATATATTCACTTCACATGTAATGAACAAGAATAGACTGTTATAAACTATGGCATAGGTTTTTCTTAATCATTTCATAGTCAGAGGGCACCCATTTTATTTCCAGTTACTTTTTTTCTAATACTCTGGTGCCCCACCCAAATCTGAATCAATTATGCAATGTCAGAAATTGCTGGTACTTAAAAGCAAAAACCTATCAGGGATGGGAGACCCTGGTCATATACATGTCATCAGTAATTTACATTAGTATTGTTCATGTGCTATTCTTTAATTTTGCATGTTTTGCTTTTTCATATATGAATTGTGAAACTTTCTGAAGCCTCTTCAAAGAAACTCTGTTTTCTTACGCAGTAATTTCCCATTTAAAAATGCATCTCATATAACAACCTAAAACATTTCCAGTCCCCATACATTCTGCATACACAGAATATGTTCTTTTTATGTGTCCTGGGAATTCAGGAGTCCTTTTAAATTTGGCCTGTTGGTGATAACTGGGACAAGGGACAGTTAAAAATGTGAAATTGTCAGAAAAGGAGAAATCGGCAAAGAAGAGAAGAGATCCACTGAATCTGGTAAGAAATACTTGCCACGGGATGGCTTTTTCTAATCCTTTGGTTCTCTCTTGACAGGCAGCTTTGAATAATGGAGTAAGATCATATGTAAAACAAAACCACTATTTTTTCCCCACATCTTTCCCTTCAAAAAGAAACTCCCAACAAATCTTAGTTAAATGAGCAAATAGTAAACTAGAAGGTGGAGGCCTAAGAAGCCAATGTAAAGTAGAACAAGTCTTCAAGGATCTCTTAGTGAGACTGGGCTTAAGCAATAGTTAATTAAAAGGGTTAGAAAGGGATAGCAATTTAGTTAGAAAATAAGTGGTTGCTAAAAAACAGCACCTAATCCCAATGAGGGAGTCCTTAAGATAAGGTGGGTGTTTTACTTAACTTTTGCGTGATTCCTATAGGATTTGGGGCAAGTCATTATTAAGACTTTAGGTCCCTCAACTATAAAAGTAGGGGGTTCAGACTAAATGATCTCTAAGATTCCCTTCAGCTCTCAAGTTGGGATTCTGTGGTCCCTAGGCAGTTCCGAGTGCCCCCTAGTGGCCCTACCAGAAAGGGATCCAAAGGAGATGATCCAAGTCAATACAAGTCGACCACTAACTAAATAAGGGCTGGGAGGTGGGGTAGAGAGGAACACCCAGCAACAAGTAAAACCCTGACCTCCCACAGCACAGATTTATAATTGGGGTTTTCTTCCTTTAACATACAACTTCTAAGTGTCAAGTTATGATAATATTGCCAAAGTTTAGAACTGTGGGACCCTTCCCAGTTTAGAACAAAAGAATGATTTTTAATATTGATCCACACTTGAGTGTCAAATGCAATAACAAAGAAATGTGAAGAAGCACATTGACTTCAGGAGATTAAAATTGACAAGGGCTTTTGAAAATTCTGTGAAAATTATTTTGAGAGATATGGATGTTTTTTGTTTGGGTTTGGTTTTTTTTCATTATGTAAAATGAATCTTGTTCACCTGAAATACTAGCAGAACAGAAGAACACACTTGCAGTTTAACTGGAGCTTGATTAAAAAAAATAGGAGCCTGGCGTGAACACCTGCAGAGCCACTCTGCTAAAGAGGACCAGGGTTCGAAAGGATTTTTGCTTTCAAGCTCAGACACTTCACCAGAGCCTGATCTGACAGACTCGATAACATCCAAAATCAGTAAATTTGCAGTTGCCAAACTTTAACTGCCTCAAAATTAGGCTGTTTGCAGTCAGTAGCTGGCAAGTTTGATAGTTCGTGGCCAGGGGAACTCTTAAAAAGTAAGAGTTAATTCTACCAAGCAATAGGCTGCTGAGATCTCCCTCCTGTGATGGTTCATCTGGGCACAAGTGTAATCAGCTAGTGGCTAGCAAAATAGATGAAGATAATGTGACCAAATAAATATGAACAAAAGAGACAAATCCCAAACAAACAAAGGCACTGAGTCCCTACAATAAAAAGAGAAGGTTGGGGGGAGAGGGGGCAGGGACTTAGCAATTACAATTTATTTGATCAATATAGTTAATCCACATAATTCAAGCTCAAACATGGATTCTCAAATTGAATTACTCAGGCTGAAATTATTTCCTCAGCCCCAAATTACCTAGGTGATTACAAGCTTTCTCTATAAAGATTCAGAGTTATGAAAATTAAAATGTGGAAGCAAATAAAGCCACTTAATAGCTGATGACTTTAAATAAAATTGTAGTCAAGAGAATGAAAAGATCTCTTTGTCACAGAGTTGGTTCTGAATCTTTTCTATAGTAGCTGCTGGGAAGTCGTAAAGTTTTACTTCTTAGATCTGTGTCCTCGTTCTTCAAGCTATATTCATTTCGCCCCGGACATCTCTGATGTCCTTGGACTCAGGTGGGTTACCTGAGACAACTGCCATCACATCTATTGACCTTGACATCCCAAGAGACTAAGAGGGATTTTGGGGACACTGCCATTCCAGAAACTCAGAGAAATCATTATCGTGGGAGTGGCTGAATTCAAAGAGGATTGAAGGTTTAGACTGAAAACAGCTTTCAGAGACTAATCTTATAAAGTATAACAAATGAATAAGGGCAAAGAGACTAGGTGTTCACCTGCCAGTCTGCTACGTGCAAGATGAACGAACGCCTGTCTACTCACACATGCACTGACTTTAAAAAAATCACATAAAAAACAACATCTTTGCTACAGAGACGTTTTTAACAAGTATTACAGAAAGAGCACCAGCTACCAAAAAGACTTGCCAGGACCAGAAGGAGCCATCAATCGAAACAGTTTACATTTCAAAGTTTTTCCAAGAATAGTGAAAATGTCTCCCTTCCTTGATGGAAAACTGCAGAGCTGGATTTAAGAAGCTATTTGACTGCCCTCACAGTCAAGACCCTTCCTCTCCAGTGACCCTTTTACCTTCTACCAGGGGCACCGTCAAACACATTTTCAGAATGTCTCTCAAGATCAGGGCTCCCCAAAGCTGCCAGGCTGCCCAGGCAAGATAAAAATCACTGTCTTTTATGATCTCTATTGTTTATTTCAGGAACCTCCTAGCTTTGGGGAACTATTTGCGATTAATAGCTCACTCTCCCCCTTCCACTCTGAGAATGTTTGTTTAATGGCAACTATGTACATCCCTTTGCTACTTTGATTCTTTTTGGGGTAACAACATCCTTCTCTCTCACTAGTCACAGTTTCATTTATGTTCTGGGAAATGAGGACAAACAAAGCTACAATCTAGTCAGCAAGAACTATTTATCCGAAATGTCTAAGTAAAACGGAGAAGAAGAAGAAATGTCTTTCTTTTTTCCTTTGCCCCCACCCCCAAAAAAGAGAAGACTGTAAAATTAGGAAAGCTCTTTCAATATAATACTTTTTATATATTTATATATATATGTATATATATTTTTTCAATATAATACTTTTATAATACTCTTTCAATATAATACTTTCAATATAATACAATATAATACAAACAATAACTGTTTAACTTTTCTAAGTCACTTTGAAATGTTTAATCCGTCTGTAAGCATTCATTCTGAACAAAGCCGCTAGTAACACAACGATGAATAGTGGAAAAGTCCCTTGCCCATGAGGAACTAACATTCCAAAAAGGGAGTCAATAGGTATAGCTGTAGGTGCATGCAAAATAAAGACAGGATAATTTGGTTGAGGTATTTGGGAAATCGGGGAAGGCTTCATGTAGAAGGGGTCCTCCAAGAGGAGGTAGGAAACCTTGCTATCTGCATGGACTGGGATGAGACAGGGAGTCTTCCATATTTTCCATTGCTTATATTAAAGACAGTTCAAGTGGAAGGGTTGATGTGGGAAAGCCACAGCTTTAGAGACAAAAGCCCAAAGAACAAGAAATGTTTTTGAATGATTCCATACTTAGAGCCCTTTGTCACTAACTTTCCTTTCTCATTCCTTTAGGCCCCTAACCATCCCTTAACCAGACTGGGTTATGTCATCACTGCTCATTCCCAGCAAGTACCCCCAGGCATTGGTGATAAAGGGGGGGTGCCCTTGAAAGCCCTGGGAGCCTGGCGTTCTTAGTCAACAATCATCTCGTTAGATTCCTTCTGTGTGTTGAAGGGGAAGAGCTGTCCGTACTCCATGATTTTTTCTTCTTTCTTTATTTTTTTTTTTCCTGCACACTCAAAGTGTGTGGACAAGACTACGGTCATGATGCAGACTTCACACGCTGGTCTTCGATCAATTTATTGCTATAAATTATATTCGTCTGAGGTGCTTGGAAAAAACATTACCTGTTACCATGCCAACATCATTTGTAAATACCATTGGTTCTCAATGAACTGCTCCTGACCCCCGGTCCGAGGTTGTCACCGTGTGATGTACATAATTCTCTCAACACTGATCCATTGCTTCTGCTCGGTGTTGGGGGTCAGGCCTGTAGTGTAAAGTCAAAGATAATTAGCAGCCCTATCAATAACCAGCTGCAGGATTGCAGCCTAAGTGACAGGCCAGAAAATCCAAGGAAAGAGGTAATAATAAAAAGGGAGGGGAGAGGGGAGAAATGCCTGTATATTCTGTGGTTCGAGCAGCTGCTATGGACTATCAACATCACCAGGAGACCTCATTGCATTAGCATAAATTCAAATGACAAATGCACAGTGCTATTCAGAGACTCATTAATTTGCAATGGGTGCAGTGCTCATGACATATTAGTGCAAAATTCAAATGTCTTTGTAGCAATGTGAATTTAGTTGTGAGACCAAAGTCGCTAAAATGAAAATGTGTGGGGTTTTTTTAGCAGTTTATTAAATTATGAACTGTGATGACTATATCTGTGCATCTTTTTAAGCAGATGAGGTCCAGCGTGCTCCAGTAGCAAATCGCATGGTTTGTGTTGATATTTTCCTGTCAGACAATTTCCAAGCAGCAGATAAGATACTAGACTGTCTGCTCATCCCGACTGCATGCAGGCTGAGAGTTCCCCCTTCTGGACAATTTTTTTTAATTCCCACTTTATTTTAGAGGAAAAACAGGCCATTTACTTTCTCTTTTATGTTCTTAGCTATGGGTTTTCAGTCAAAGATATTATGTTTTCACCAAGAGCTGAAATAAAAGAATCTGGGATCATTCATTATAAATGAGGGTGATTGATGGCTTCCTATGAACCCCCAAATGAGGAAGGTCTTCCATAAGTCTGGGTGAAGGATCTAAAAGACCCCAATTATAAGCATCTTGTTTTAAGTAATTGCTTTATTTATATATACCAAGAATAGACTCAAAAAATTATTGAATTTTTCATATCGAATAAAACTCAGGCCATAATTCTCTTCCATGGTACCGTAATCAAGCTTATAATTACATACTATAATTTAAATATACAGTGCTTGGATTATTATTAGCACTCTGTTCTGACTATTGTTTCAAGAATAAAGAAAACCTAGGCACACAGAGCCGGCCCTTTTTGGAAGCCAACATAATGTATATCATTTACAACTTGGTTGAGCACATCTGACAACAGACCTTTGGCAAATAGGACCACACATTCAGACGTGTCTGCTCATTTGTTTGGTTCTTTCAATGTGAATTGTCAACTGTCCAGCTACTCAGGATTATCACTGAATTTTTTGTTTTAATTCACTGCTCACGTATATACTGCAAATGACTCAGAGTAGTACTATTAAAAAATAAAGAAATTCACCCAACTACAGCATTTAAATAGCCAAAAGGTAAACTAGCATACCAACACTAGTCAAAGTCTCTTAGAATTACATGTGTAATCTATATATTTAGATTGGTTTACCACCATCTGCTGATCCATAAATATGTCATGCTCTACAGGAAAGAATCTAAAGAACAAGATCTGAGTCCTTCCTGGACTTGTTAGATGTGAGGTCCTGGGCAAATCACTTATCATCTCTCACTTCAGTTTATACATCTGTTAAAAGGGGAAAATAGTAAGCAGGGTGCCAGGGAAATCAACATGTGTATGTGCACACGCTGTAAGTGTAAGTGCGTATATGTATTTTTAAGTGCATAGCCACATGTGTATATATTATTTTTATTACATATATAATATACAAAAATAGAGCTATACATGGACAAATACAGACATACACAAATACACACCAAGATTCCACAACTAACAAGAATAGGCAGGATTCAGATCTTGTTCTTCAGGCTCTTTCTAACAGAACATGATATATCAGAAGATGGTGGTAAGCCAAACTAAATATATAAATTATGCATGTAATTCTGAGAGATTTTAACTCTGTATATATGTTTGTAAGTACATGTATATAGAGAGAATATATATATATAGTGTGTGTAAAAAAATATATGTATGTGCCCAAATACATGCTCTGATTCTCTCAGCACCTTTTATTATGTTATACATAAAATATAATTATACTTCTATTATATGTTATAATATATGATATAAATAATATTTTATATAATATATGCACAAAACACTTTATAACCATAAAAGAAGATTATATATAAATTATCATTATTAGACCTATCTCAGGTGCCCCAAATATACACACCTACCAAAAATATCATCAAGAAATCCATAGCATTTTTTAGTTACCATCTAGCATAACCTACAACCTCAGAGTCAGGCAACCACCAAACATTTGTGAAGTTTCTCCTCTAGCCAGAAATTCTGCTAGATGCCATAGAAATGATGCAGCTTCTGCCTCTACGATGTTACTTTCTACCAGAAAAAATCATTTGAAAAGATGTGTTTGAGCCATAGTATTAGGACACTGGGAAAAGTTCCTCTGCTGGGAGGAATCTAGCCTTGCGATATACAGGATTTCATGTTTAGTGTCACCTTGAATAGGTGGGAATGAAGGTCAACTGAGATGTTCAGCTCACATTGGAGCAAGGCTGGAGTCATTTCACAGCCCCATTTCATTTGACAGTAGTTTCTAAGAGAGAGGCACAAAGCTAATGACAAGGGAGGATGAGTAATAAAATACAGTACCCAAAGAGCCCTAACTGTCCACATAGCATAGAACAGATATTACTGCTCATAGATTGCCAGATCATGTTTGTCCTTACTATCTTCCCTTTTCCCAAGTAATTAAAATCATAAACCTACAAAATTCTGGGAACGGAAGGATTAGTGGGTAAATGGCATCTATTACAATTATTGCTGCCGCTATTGTTGATTATGATGTTGCTCATGTTTATGTAGCATTTTAAGGTTTACAAAGCACTTTAGTATGTTTTCTCATTTGATCCATCCTTACTTCAAATTTCAGTTTCCCAATAGTACAGAACTTCCATGATTTGCCCAAGATCAAACTTCTAATTAGCATTAAGATTAAAACTCAGGTTCCTGATTTTTCAGTTTTTCTTCCATTAAGAATCAAAGTTGTCTATAGATTTTCCCACAATTAAATCACTATTATTTTCTTCCTTACAACCCTAAAAATTCACTGATTCCTCTCTCCCTGTTTTGTACTGAAAGGTACATTAGAGATCCCAGAGATCCAAAGAGTTTAAGCAAAATTGCCCAGTCACACTGGCTGTAAGGAGTAGAGTCAGGATGGAACTCCCACACTAGATTTTAAAGCCCCTCTCTTTATATACCATGAAGGGGCCACACTTTGCCAGAATTCTAAGAAGGTTGGAGGGGAGAAAACATGGAGGAGAACAAAGCAAGAGTGGACACTCCTACTATCCATGCTAATTCAATCCACAATCTCTGCCCACTTATAAGCTAAGATTCTATCTAATGGATAAACAGTGAGGATAGGCTTTATTTCCCCTAGACTTTCACCACCCTCAATATGCTTGTGTTCCATAGAGGTGTATTGTGAAATTCAAATGGAGATGATGGATATAATATCCTTTGCAAACCATAAAACAGGAAATAAATGCCATTTTTAATATTATTACCTCAAATCTAGTGATGACTTCATTTCTTGAGCTTTGTACTGCTTCCTACTAAGTTTAAGCAGTATTTAAAGAGCAAAAAAAAAAAATGCTGATCAATGTTTAATAATTCAGTCTGGGGAAAAAACAATGTATCCCTGAACATTTTTAAGTTTAATCTTCATTGTTAACTATTTCTTTATTATTGTTAACAGTAATTTTTCACTTGTGACCAACTCATCCTGAATCCATTTGGGATTTCCTTGGCAAAAAATATTGGAGTAACTTGCCTTTTCCTTCTCTAGCACATTTTACAGATAAGGAGACTGAGGCAAATGAGGTTGTGACCTGTCTAGGGTCACATAGCTAGTATGTATCTGAGGCCAATTTTAATTCAGGCCTTCCTGACTTTAGACCCAGTACTCTATACACTATGTCATTTAGCTGCTCGTTAGCAATTTCCTAAGTCTAGACCAATTAACAAAATGACAAATCAAGCTCTGAATTATAACAAAGTTACATGCATGATTTCTGAGGTATAAACACTTACACTGGAAATTTCATAAAACTCTCAAGTCATTTAGAGCTGGCTCCAGCAAGATCTGGTTCTACCTGAAGACAATACCAAAAAGGAGATTCTGCTTTTTTAAACTTAGCACAGAACACTCCTAGTTAATTTTTAGCTCCAACCAACCTAACCTGATTCCTAACTATGTGCCCTGACTAGCAAATGATACTCTGATCAACAGAGGACATTAGTTCCTATTGAATGCCCTAAATAAATTAGAGCTGAAATCACTAAAGAATCAAAATATGTTTTATTCTCTCCATATTTGTGCTCTGTTGTTGTTTTTATTTATTTTTTTTTGGGTGGGGGGGAAACTAGGCCTCCCTACCTTGCTCAGACAAGATGTAGAGCAGCCATTCAAACCCATAATTAATCAACCCAGGAATTTTGAATTGCCCTGTTTCTGACCTGAGCCAGTTTTCCCTTTTTTAGGCAGATGTTTACTCACCTGTCTTAGAGCTGAATATTTTGGTGCCTGACTTAGCATGAACAGCTAATGAGTTTAATCCTACTGCTCCTCAGAATTCTTGAGCTCAAGAAATCCACTACCTTCAGCCTCTCCAGAAGCAAGGATTACAGGAGTATGCCACTATACTTGGTTCTACATAATTTGGATAAATGTAGAAACTTACACCTGGCCTCCATGAGACCATGAGCATATGGAGACTTCTTTTGTGTTTGTTCTTCCCTGATCTTTGGCAAACAGGTATCCCACAGAGGACATCGCCAGGACCAAAGGCAATCTTGGAAATTTTAAAAGATCTGAAAGTGCTAGGAGGCCAGACAGTGGTATAACTGTGATGTCTTCAAATCAGCAGTGAAGGAAACTTCTGTGTTGGAGAGGATAGCCTTTGTCAAAAGGATTGGCTCAAGTCTGGCCAGAAAATAAGTGTTGGGAATGAAATATAATGTTGAGATAAAAAATAAAATGTATGATGAGATTTTTTTAAACTGTCTGATGGATTTAAACTTTAGCTTCCCATATGAAATAATAATTATGACTTGAGCTGCTGCATCCTACCAGTCCTGTTGGTTCTATGAGAGCATACTGTGATTCTTTCATGTTTCTTGTTTCCTTTTGTATAGGAATAAGCTAGTCTGTACAATACTAGAAAAAGGAGGAAGGGAGGCAGAGATAGAACCTCTTGTTGAGACCATAAGAAGCAGAAGCAGATTATTTTGACTTTGAAACTTAGAAATTGCCCAAGAACGTGGAGGGTCAGTTTGACTTGATAGCAAACTGTTTTTTAAAGGTTCAAGAACTACATAAGTCTTCAGCCAATCATATAAAACTTGGAATCAGAGAATTTCAGAGTTGAAAGAGACCTCAGAAGACATCCAGTCTAACCCACACCTAAACAGGAATCCCCTCTATAACATCCCTGACCTGTGATTACCCAGCCTCAACTGTGATGAGGAATTCAATACTTCCTTAGACATTCCATTCCCCTTTTGGATAGCTATAATTTTTAGAGAGGCTTTCTTTATATTAAGCCAAAATTTGCTTCTTTGCAGCTTCCACCCATTGTTCCTTCTGGGGCCAAAAAAACCCAAGCCTACTCCCTCTTTAACATAATATCCTCTCAAAGGCTTGAAAACAGTTATTATGGTCCCTTCTCTACCCACTCACCTCCACCCTACCTACACCCTACCACTAGCTCAAGTTTTCTATTCTCCAGGCTGAACAGATCCAGTTTCTTCAACAGATCCTTTTGAAGCATAGGTTACAGTCTAGTCCCCTTATCCTCCTGGCAACTCTTCTCTGAATGAACTCCACCCTAAAATGAGGTCATTACTTTGGTAATAATAAAGAGTTTCTTCCTGACTCTTCTCTTAAAATGTTATCTTGTTTCTGAGTTTTTGAGACTGACATAACCAAACCCTACAAGAAATGCAATAAAATCTTATTTTTGCATTTTAAAAATGCTAGTAATACAAAATAAACAATGATTTTTTTTAAAAAGGACTATGATTATACTTGTGACTCTTCCATGCAATTGTTCCTTGGTGGTTTTTTTGTTTTGTTTTGTTTTTTAGCATCTAATTCATTAATAAATAACAAAATAGAATAGGTTTTATCTCCCATTATTCAAATAAACAGAACATTTTTCAATCAAATGCCTAGAGTGAATTTCCCTTTGTCCAAAGAAAAATCCATTCCTACAGAATGAACTTGGTGCCAAGAAATTCCATTAAAAACAGCATTTTATCATATAATAGAGAGAGTGCCAAACAAAATATATCATTGCACTTATGTTATACACCTATTTTCATTGTTCTTTCCAACTTCAGGAAGTTACTGCACTAAAGCCTACTTTGAGGATATTGCCTGAACTTCCACAGAAAAAAGAGCCCTACAGAAAGACCAACCTCATATATTCAAAACAAATTTCAGTGACTACATTTGAAAATTTTATATTACCATCCTTATTTTGCAGATAAAGGAATCTCAACCTTTTTCAGGATCCCAGACAAATAAATCAGCCACATTTCCTCAATTAGAACTCAGAGTTATGTCTAATAAGCATTCCATGAAAATATTAAAATATTGAGAAAAGCTTCATAATTCATCCATCTTAAGTTTTTGCCTCTTTTTCCCAACTCTTCCTCAGATTCATATAGAAAATTCCCTGTATCTTCCAGCCTCCTGGTCTTGAAAGATCTATATATATATATATATATGTACATATATATATATATATATACATAAGAAGGAAAAATGAACAGCTAAAAGACTTTGGAGAAACAAACACAATAGAAATATATTTCAGGTTTTCCATACTTTTGTCTTCAGGGCAACAAGATCCCTGCTCTCTCCAAAGAACCATAGATTGTGGTATTTCTTTAAAATAAGCATGTGTCCATCACAAAGGACCCCTCAGTTCCTTATCATTTGGACAGTCTGAGGCTGAAAAGTACATTTGAGTAACAGCTCTTATGAACAATAAATGTATAGCAAATAAATATAAGATCAATACTAGTCCTTATTAATTCAGGTTACCCTCTCTTTGCTTGCATATATATTTCTATTTCTTCATTTCAAAATATATGCGCATATTCTATTTTTATCACTGAATGGGGAAAAATACCAGCCAGAGTCTTTCTGGTATATTAAGCCTATCTGTTTAACCTGTTTCTAACATCTTCTCTCTGATTTTTTAAGACAGTTATTTCACATAGATTCTAGAAACGCAAAGAGGATAAAAGGAAAGTATTGTCTCATGGAGAAATCCACCTTAACATTTTACATGAACCCTGTCTATAAAGTTCTGTGTACTCTGTCTACACACGGAACTGTACAGGCAAGTATAATCTACTTTGTGACCTAATCTGTAAATCTGATTTTGATTAGAAATCAGTCTAGTGCATATTTTGTGAATAGAGTACAAGTTTCTAGCTGACATTTATAGTAAGATCTTATATTTGGAAGCTTAATAATGAGCCTCTCTGGGGAAAATTTAGTAATGCAGGTGCTCCTATATTACCAAGAAATGGTTGGTAAGTTTGTCTGTTTGTATTTTAGGATATTCTCTCTCTCTCTCTCTCTTTGGTGGGGGAAGGGGCAGTGGAAAGGGCAAAGACAAGGGAAAATTCTTATTGTTTGTATTTTTTTTTTAAGAAAGAATCATCTCACTCAGGTTGATGACCTCGTGTCTAAGGCAAATCCAGTAATAGATGATCTGAGCAGCACACTATCCTCCTAACTAATCCAAATCTCCAACTGGACCCACTGTCCATTTCTGATTCTAAAAAGCACAGTGTGAATGCAATGTCAAATTATAAGTTAGGATGGATGCTATGCCAAATTTACCACAAGAAGTGTGAGACCAAATTAGAACAGGCAATTGCTCTATATTTTAGATTTAAAGATATACAAGTTTTTGCTGTGGGGGTAAGGGAGGACAGGCAGAGAGGTGAGGAGCAGAATGGGAGTGTTTTCTTTATTTTTAAATATTTGTTTGGACGTCAAGAATGGAAATTCGGAAATCTCTTCCTCCCTGCAGTGTTCTTCAGGTGCTCAGACTATTGACTACAGAAAATAACATGGAAAATAAATTCAGAGAATTCCCAAATACCAAAATATTCAAAAGTAAAGTCATAAAGAGAAATATTTTTTGAGCACCTGACTTCACAACTGAGAATAAGGAATCATATTTCACCCTGAATTGTGTAGTTTTTCAAACTTGGCATTTAAGCCATTCAAATAAAAAAAACATTATCCAATTATAAATAATAATAATAATTTTCATTCACTTAAAAAGCCAAAATGTTTATAATGAGTCCATCTCTATTCTTCATATTTCAAATGACTTATTTATCATTTTCTCAGAGGCCAAATGTTCCTCACTAGGAAATGCTGAACAAAAGTATTTAAGGTTAAACCACAGGTGTGAAAGCATCATTGACATGAAGGGTTCAAATATTAATAGTTCTGTACTTCAAAGCATCTGTGACTTTGGGGTGTGGGTGCTTCTTCCACTCACACAGATGGCCTACTGGAAAGCCTAAATCATGGAAATATAAAGGACAAGAATGTGTCATTGCCAACTAGCAGTCATCATTTCTTCCTGTCTTTTTATTTTAGCAGCTTTTCAGCAAGATACAGGTTAGAGTTTATTGCGATAGGAATAAAGAATTATGGGAAAAGAAGCCAAACTAAAATGGACTAGAGCTTACATAAAGTGAATAGATTAGTGCTTAAGCCTTACAAGAGGATTACTACCTATAAGTAAAAACAATGGCCTGGAGAATATAGCTAGAAGAGGAGGTGGCAACCTTATCCAACTTGTGAGCTGAGAGCATTAATTACCACCCAAGCAAACTATAGACAGCTAAGCAGAGCTAAAGGGGAGGGGAAGCAAAGCTAGAGAGCCTGCCTTGATCTTCATATCCTCCCAATGAAGAACATGTTTGTGTTTCCAGTGGTGAGTTATTTACAATGGATATAGGGACTGCTCTTCAACAGTAAGGTCAATTAGTTGAGGGATATTATGTTGGCATTTCAAAATTGGTATGAATAATTCAGTGTTAAATTATTTAAGTATGAAAAATAAAAGGGTGGCCTTTTGTTTTTCATGAAAATGTTATAGTGATATGATTTTTAATTGTATTTTTTCCAAAGGAAGAACTAATTGCCTGCTGGCATTATGATGTGGCTAAATTAATATCACAGCTTGTGATGGTTGACACTTCTGATTTGGTGAAAATCAGACTTGCAGAAAATTGGGTACTTCCTTTTGTCAATAAGGTCAAGATTTTGCCAATAAAAAACTAGGAGATAATTATTTAAATCATGCTTTTAAATAAAAAAAATCATTTTCATATAATCAGACTCACCAGATAATTATTTATGCAGATTCTATAAGAATTATGTCATTTCATGTTCAGGGGTTCCAGGCATATAGTAGGTGTTTAATTAATGTTTGTTGATTGAATAATTGTATCATATCAACCAAGCCTAAGAGAGCTCATACAGAATAGATCCAAGATATTCATTTTAGCAGGTATGTCTAGAACAAAGTAACAGGACCTGATATATAGATCAGAGAATCAAAGATTTAAAGTTGAAAGAGGTCTTAAAAGTCATCTAGTCCAACCCTCTGATTTTATAGAAGAGGAAATTAATACTCAGAGAGATTGAGCAACATGATTTAATGTCACTTAATGATATTAATCACAGCAAAAATAGGAAACCTTGACAATGAAACAAAGCCTGACTCAGATAGGGTGCCATTGGATTCTAATTAATGATTTAGTAAAGATTACCCGGAGAATTTTATCCCTAAATTGAAGCCTTCATCCATGGTTTTGTTAATTTGTTAATAGAATTCTATGCAATCCAAAACTTTCTAAATTATTTGAAATCTCTCTAGCTACTTTGATTTTCCTATGCCCTTAATAATATTCTAATTTTTATATAATAGTCAATCTATATTATCCATGATAAGATTCCAATGAAAGAATTTTACTTTTAGGCTAATTACCTCCTGTGTTTACACCACTCAGTACTTTTCTAGGCCAATTCCCACCCCCCACCCTTCATTTCAGTTGTTGGGACTGGAAAAGAAAATGTTAATATTAGCCTAAGCAAATATAATCAAGAAGGTTAACCTGCAGGAAAACAAATGCCCTTGCTACTTTCTAATCAATCAATCAAGTATCTAGGGAGAAGCTTCTGCATTTTTTTCCATTAACTTCTATCATATAGTGTCTATTCCCACCTCCATGCAATTTCATAAAATTATTCTCTACACCTAGAACAATTTCCTACACCTCCAACCAAACAAGAATCTCTCACTATTAAATCCCTCCTCTTCCTTCAAGGCTCAACCCAGGGGCACCCTACTTTACTAATACTTTCCCAAGGTTTTCCAGGAGGCATGATCTCTTTCCCCTTAAATCTCTAAAGCCATTATATTTGACTTCTCCCATGCATTTGTCCCATTTTAATGCATTGGAGCTATTTATGTGTATAGGTGTCTTCTACCTCACTTTCCCCCTCCTCACACAAAACTATAAACTCCTTGAGGGTAAAGGATTTGTTGTTTTTCATTTTTTATATTCCTAGATCAATCATTCTTAACCATTTTGTGTGATGGATCCTTCTGGCCATCTTGTGAAGCCTCACAGAATAGTATTTTAAATGCATAAAATAAAATGTATAGGATTAAAGAGGAAGAATTATATTGAAGCATTGTTATTAAAATATTTTTAAAAACAACTTCAAGGAACCTAATTATAGAATCCTTGCAAGAATCCAGTACAGTGCCTAGCAAATGGCAGATACAATTTGGTGAATAGAATTGAATTAATGAAGATAATGACCTTTAGGGCTCTAAAGGATCTTAGAGATTACTTGTGCTTGATTTGTAGAGGAGGTAACTAATACACAGAAAAGTGAAAAGACTTGTCCAAAGTTACACAACTAGTTAGTAGTGGAACTAAATTAGAACCCAAATTTTGTCTGGGTGGGAAGGTGTTCCTAAGAAGATGACATAATTCACAATTGACTCACTACATATTTCTTGCATTCAGAGGCTGCCTTTTGGCTTCAGAAGTTTGTGACTGCTGTCATTGTTCACAAAATCTGGTGTTGTTAAAGAACCTCAGCCTCTTCAACTTTGTTCCAAAAAAAGCCATCCCATTCTGGTTCCTACAAGCAAAATTGGTCTACCATTAAGTGATTGATTCCCAGCAATCTATGGCCAGGCCATATTGTTTTGTAAAATGTTTAAGGAAATTTTTTAGATTTCGCCTCTTTTAATCAAAGAACAAAGCTAAAGGAAATGGATTTAAATTCCTTTGAGATTTACAAAATATAAGGAAGTATTTCTCAACATTAAAGATTAACAAACATTCAATCAAAAAGTATTTATTAATTATCCATACTTATCTATATCCTAGGAACTATACTATGGAATAGGAATACAAAAGAACAGGAAAAAGCATAGTCCTTGTCCTAAAGGAGCTTCCATCCTATCACAAATGTGGTACAATATAAAAAAAGAAAAAATTTCATTGTGGAAAATGTTTAAGTATAAAATAAGCAACTTTCTTTCATAAATTTAAGTTTAGTATCATCGAATTTTAGATCACTTGTTGTCCAGTCATTTCAGTCACATTCAACTTCCTGACCCAGTTTGGGTTTTTTCTTGGCAAAGATATTGGAGGGATTTTCAGATAAAGAAATCAAAAGCATCAATAAACACAAGACAAAGTGTTCTAAATCTCTCATCATTAGAGAAATTAAAATCAAAACAACTCCAAGGTACCACCTGACACTTAGCAGATTGGCCAATATGACAGTAATGGAAAATAATAAATGTTGGAAAGGTTGTGGCAAAATTGAGACACTAATGCATTGCTGGTGGACTTGTGAATTCATCCATTCTGGAAGGCAATTTGGAACTATGCACAAAGGGCATTAAAAGAATACTTGCCCTTTGACCCAGCCATACCACTGCTGGGTTTGTACCCCAAAGAGATAATAAAGAAAAATAATTGTACAAAAATATTCATAGCCGTGCTCTTTGTAGCAGCAAAAAAACTGGAAAATGGGGGGGGGGGTGTCCATTGATTGGGAAATGGCTGAACAAATTGTGATATCTGATGGTGATGGAATCTATTGTGCTGAAAGGAATGATGAACTGGAGGAATTCCATGTGAACTGGAAAGACTTTCAGGAATTGATGCAGAATGAAAGGAACAGAACCAGGAGAACATTGTACACAGAGACTAATACATTATAACACAATCAAATGCAATGGACTTCTCTATTAGTAGCAATGCAACAACTAAGGACAATCCAGAGGAACTTATGAGAAAGAACTCTATCTACATCCAGAGAAAAAACTGTGGGAGTAGAAATGCAGAAGAAAATAATATGATCCATCACATGGTTCAATGGGGATATGAATGGGGATGTTGGCTTTAAATGGTCACTCCATTGCAAATATTAAGCATAGGTAAATAGGTTTTGAACAATGATACACATAGAACCCAGTAGAATTGCTCATCCACTCTGGGAGGAGGGAAGTAGGAGGGGAGAGAAAGAGCATGAATCATGTAACCATGGAAAAATATTCTAAGTTAATTAATCAATAAAAAATTTTTATTTTAAAAAAAGATACTGGGGGTGTCATTTCCTTCTTTAGCTCAATTTACAGATGAGGAAACTGAGGCAAACAAAGTTAGGTGCCTTGCCTAGGGTAATATAGCTAGTAGATGTCTGAGGCCACATTTGAATAGAAGAAGAACCCCAGGTCTGGCACTCTATCCACTCCACCGTCTAGGTGCCTTTTTAGAGCAATAAGGAACCTTGGAGGAGAAAAGTGACACCCAAAGATGAAATGACTTGCCCAAGATAACATAATAAGTGGCAAAGTCAGGATTTGAATCTTAAATCCAATGTTCTTTACCACTTTGAATAGTTTTTTAGTCCTCTCAGACCCTTTGTGATTTATTTGAGGTTTTCTTGGCAAAGATGCTGGAGTAGTTTACCATTTCCTTCCTCATCTTATTTTACAGAAGAGGAAAGTAAGATAAACAGGGTAAATGATTGCCCAAGGTCATACAGCTAGTAAGTATTGCAGGCCAGATTTGAACTCAGGAAGATAAGTCTTCCTGACTCCAGGAACAGCATTCTTATGCCTAATTTCTCTAGTTGCCTAGCTGAAGATGGAACTAGTGACCTTTAACTTTAGGATTCCAGAATTCTGTGATTCAGCCTACATCATCCAAACTCTCTACGCAGAAGAAAAAAGATGTATGGACAATGTCAAACTAAAAATCATCATTAAATTATACTATTCCCTGCTTGGCTTGACTGATTGCAGGAGAAGGAAACAGAATCTGTAAAGCCAATCTATTTTTCCAAAGGCTACCAGGGAACTTGGCAGCTATAGGTATTGGCCAAAATAAAGCTCTACATGGTACCAGTACTTCTATTAGCACCAAAAAGGAAGAAGAATATCCAAAGTACAGGGACAAGCGGAAGCAGCTATTAACACTGAATAAAGGAAGTATCATTTTAATGGTGGCTACAATCAACTAATATATTTTGGCATTGGGGAACAATAGAGATTACTGGTGTTTGATTTCTAAATCAGCCTTTATAGTCCTAAAGTAGCAGGGTGAGTAAATACAAGGAAGGAGACAAGAGGAGCAAAGCAGTCTATCGGCAGCACTAAATAGTGGCCCAGTGATCTGGGGCCATAGATGGGGGGGAGGGGGTTACTTTTTGCACTCATCTTTGTACCTTGTTGGTGGAAGGGGAGGGCAACCAGTAGCATGCCTCACATGCATCTTCCTGAGTATGTTGAGTGTCCCCACAATCCTGATCTACCACCATGAAGAACATTGACAAGAGAAAGATCAGTGATGATGAGTCAATGGCCTCAACTGAGGTTTGCCACATTCTGAGACCATTCTCTTTCTCTCATAGTTCCTGTTGATCTCACCTTTCTAACCAAGTGCAAGACCAGGTGTGGTATACTAAGCTTCTGGATCACATATACTTCTGAACCCCACAACACAGTGATTCAGTCTTTCATTGTCATTGTAATTCATGTCCATATGCCTACAATTCACACGCATACATCCTACAATGAAGAGAACAGAAATTTCACATTGTTCCAACCACCCTTAGAAGAAACAGGAAATGGGAAAGTCAACAGTCAATATTTGCCATTGTTATTGTGGTTTTTATATGCTGTTTTGAGCTTAGCTTTCTTAAAGGTTTCAAAGGAAATTTTTTAAAGATAAAAACTAAAGGGTTAGCCTCACCCCAAATATACAGTACATCTTTAATTTTTTCTGCTCTAATATTCAGTGTAGTTTGATAGAATGTTTGATTTGAAAGAAGAAAGCTTAAACAAATGCTTGGCTACTAAACTGGGCAGCAGCATTTAGCAATTTTGTTTTCTTTACATAACGTAACTTGATAGTGAACTACATTTTTCTTTGCTTGCGCTGTTAGCTATGAAAATAAGCAAGTTACTGTCCAAACAAGAGCCAAAAACACCACGGGATTTCTGGCTATGAAGGGACACTTCATGTACAAATGTGGGAAGGGAACAAGTTGACAAACAGCCAGTGGGAAAGTGTGAAGAGAGTATTTTTACTTCATGGTGTTTGCAATGTGTATGCTCTTAGATGCTTGAAAATACATTCCTTTGCCTGAAATTGTATAATGGCTATAGTGGACGAGCACATGAACAATGTCCTATGAAAAACTTTTTTTGTTCTAAGTGTCTCACACAGAGTCTCACACACATGCATGCACACACATATACATTAGCAAGACCAAATAGGTTAAATCCAGCTTCCCAGAAGTCAAACTTAAGAAACGTTGGATATTTAACAAATGGGTCAGTGAGCTGTAGTTCCTAAAAAAAAGGAAAACAGATGCTTGTCTCTGCTGTTGTCCCCCAGATCAGCTATTTTTATTTCTCTTCCAGTCAGAAGAGAAGCCTGAACCTGATACCATGAACTTGGTTTCCTTTGCTAACCACCGCCTTTCCTTCTCTGAAAACCAAAGCACTATGATCCAGTCATAAGAGGCTAAGTACATCTTTCCTGCCTTAAGGTTGGGATAAGACCTTGTCAAAAGATGGGAACTAAAGGGGAATCTCTGAACCACTGTTAATTAAGTGTAGCCAGAAAATTATCTTCACATGAATATCAGGAATTATCTGTATGCCCTGGATATCCGCAACAATCAAAGCAACCCATCTGAAAACATAGGCTAAAATTTCTGTGAATCATTTTCCACTTTCTAAGTGTCTATTTCTCTTTTTCAATAAATCTTTAGCCTCTCTCGCAAGGTCATTTGTTTTGTTTTCATTAGATCTAATCTCTTTATTAATTATGTTTTCTATGTTATCGACCTTCTTATTGTTGTTTATAAATTCTCCTGAATTTTATACCCCTGAAAACATTTGGAATCTAATACAGCAAAATTGTAATTGTCTTCTGTTGTCAATAGAAGTGCAACACCTGGGAAAATGAATGGGAAGTAATTTGTTCTCTAAAGTAAATTTCACAATAATGAAAAATAATGAAATATTAAGGTTTTTCTGATAATAAACAGAATAAAAATCTATTTTCTCAGGTGGGCATAAAATGGAGGAGAAGGAGTAAAAGGAGAAGAAGGAGGAGGAGGAAGAGGAAGGAAAGAAGAAGGAGGAGAATAAAAAGGAGAAGAAAGAGAAGAAGGAAGATGAAGAGGAAGAGGAGAAAGAAGAAGTATTTATAGTAGTACTTTATAGTTTACAAAGCTTATCTCTTGATCTTCACAAACACTCTATGAGATAATTGCTATTATTATCCCCATTTTATTGACAAGGAAACTGAGACTGAAAATAATTAAATGTTTTGCCACTAACTGTAGTCACATTATCAGTAGATATTAGAAGATGGATTCTAAGATACAAAGTAAGGGTTTTTAAAAAAAAAAAAACTATCTAAAGCTAGGTTTGTATTTCCTATATATTATGCCAGCTAGCTATTCCATAACTAATGTTCTTATTACTAGAAATACATTGTTCTAATTAATACATTATATTACATATGGTTTCAATTGTAATTAGATGATAGATAGATAGATAGATAGATAGATAGATAGATAGATAGATAGATGGATAGATAGATAGATAGATAATTAGCACTGGCTAGCACAAGCATTTTGCAACTGAAGTCAGTATTACAATTCATAAATCTTAAAATCTATGTTTTTACCCAATCCTCCCTTTACTGATATAAATCGAAACTGCTCTGTGTCCTAGGAGAGGGCATTCTGGATTGTTGTAGCCAAAAACTTCATTACTGGATAGCTAGACTTCTGCTGATGAACTTAAATAATCTGGACCCTAGAAAAGAAGCACAGTCTATCACTGAATCTATGCTAAAAGCCTTTTTTGGCTTAATACAACCCTTCAAATCATATGTGCCACTGGCACAGTCAAGAACCCAGAGTAACCCTTAACCTCAATGAGACATCAAAGTAGGATTTTAGCTGAGCAAGCAATATTTTATAGTTCTGGGTTTGTTTGTTTTCAAACCCTTTATTTCTGTGTATTGGCTCCTAGGTGGAAGAGTGGTAAGGGTGGGCAATGGAGGTCAAGTGACTTGCCCAGGATCACACAGCTGGGAAGTGTCTGAGGCCAGATTTGAACCCAGGACCTCCCATCTCTAGGCCTAACTCTCAATCCACTGAGCTACCCAACTGCTCCCTTGGGTTTTTTTAATAGTACATACTCCTAAGTTTTATTTTCATTTTTGCTGGAGTTTGGTACCCGACCTAAAATTTCATGGGTGAAGAAACTCCCTACTAATTTAATTGTAGGTAGGAAATTTATAGTAGTCTTAGAAATTTTCCTGAGATTCTAAGGGGTTATGACTTGCTCAGGATCACACGGACAATATTTGTTAAATTTACATGTTGTTGACTCTGGAGTTCTCTATCTATCTAACTTCTATAAAATAGAAACATTAAGCAGCATCAACTCTGGATAAAAAATGAGCTCAGAAACTTTCACATATGGATTTAGCCTTTCTTTTCTGTTACTGTCATGAAACTGATGGTAAAAATTTTAGGACACTGAAGTTTGTAGCAGACCTATAATTTAAAATCTCATCATCATAATCTATAAGAAACTTGAGAACTATCTTGGGACCCTTCTTCAACTGAAATTCCCTTAAGCTCAAAGAGCATTTTGTTTGGAGCCTTTCATCAAAGAAAGAGCAGAGCAGAAAAAACATCAGTTCCAATTTCGATCCTAGAATCTAGTCAAACTTCTTTGTAAACTTTAAGAATAATCTTGCTAAAACAAAGAAAAAGAAACTCATATATCTATTATATTTCCAAAATCATACAACTTCATTTTTCAAAAGTACAGTCAGTAGGGGTAGGGATGGGTGGTAAAGGGGAGTTTTTTTTATTATTTTTTTTAAACCCTTACCTTCCATCTTGAAGTCAATACTATGTATTGGCTCCAAGGCCGAAGAATGGTAAGGGTAGGCAATGAGGGTCAAGTGACTTGCCCAGGGTCACACAGATGGGAAGTGTCTGAGGTCAGATTTGAACCTAGGACCTCCCATCTCTACACCTGGCTCTCAATCCACTGAGCTACCCAGCTGCCCTGGGGAGCTTATTTTTTAGCAAAGAAACTATTTCAAAGAAAATATAGAATTTTTTTATAAATATGAAAATATCATTTGCAATAATAGGAAAAAAGGGTTGTGATGTATTTTTTCAATTTGATTGTGTGTAGTTACAACCTGAGTACTATAAAAATGTGAGCTAACATTATTATGCTCATAGTTTGAGATCCAAAAGACAAGAAATGAACCTATTTTCTAGACTTTGAATTGTTGTTCAGTCATATTCTAATCTTGGTGGCCCTGTTTGGATTTTCCAGGCAAAGACACTAAAATGGTTTGCCATTTCCTTTTCCAGTGTGCCTCTGTTTTTTAAAATGAGGAAATGAGGAAAATAGAGGTTGAGTTATCCAAGCTAGTAAGTGGCTGGATTTGAATTCAGATCTTCTGGATTACAAGCCCAATACTTTATCCACTATACCATCTGGCTGCCCCAGGCATTCAATACAAAGAAAAAGTGTTAGGTGTTTGGATGGTTATCTGATGAGTTTTCCCCAATGCCTTGCAGGTCCTTCCTCCTCATCTCCACCTCATAGAATTTTTAGCTTCCTCAATTCAGGTCTAACCTTCATCAGGAAACTCTTCCAGATCCCCACTAGGGCTTCCCGGTAAGCTGTCCAAATTATTTTGGATTTACTTCTCTGTTTACAAAATGTGGCCCCTTGAAAGCATGGCTATTTTTGTTTATCTGTTTGTGTCTCCAGGGTTTATCATGGAACATTGCACACTGTACATACTTAATAAGTATTTGTGGGAGTAAATTTAATTTTGGTGTTGGGGATTATCTTAATTTGGCAAATTGTGAATTCTAGGGTCCAAAGTGGGCTGAAAGATAACATGTACCCAAAGCCACCCAAAGCTAGGATTCTTGGCTCAAAAAAACACCACACTGTATGACATATGTATCCACTGTGTATCAGTAGTGCTTTTAAGGCAAGAGACAGGATGAGTGATTCCACTGGTATAAGGAACTTCTAGAAAGAAAACCCCCTCTTATTAATGCAGATCAGCAACTACTCTGCAATATAGGGTCTCAGAGAGTTACCTAGAACACTGAGAAGTTAGCTAGTATGTCAGAACGGGGTCTTGAACCAGCTTTTCCTGGCTTTGAAACTGGCTCTCAACCTACTACACCACAATGCTTTGGGTTATTTTTGTACTGGTCATATTAGGTGAAACTAAGCACTGGGGATAGGTTTAAAGAGAAAGAGAAGTTATAGAAGAGTGAAATGCATGTTTAGGGGAGAATGTAAAGCAACTTGGAAAGCTTTAAGTACTATAATCAATACAAACTTTCATGATATAATATTCAGTCCTTTATGAAGAGAAATGGATTTAAAGTACAGAATGAGACATACACATATGTGTACACATTTATACACAGTCTTGAGGGAATTTACTTCCTTGACTAGGCACATTTAGTCTAAGAAATTTGTTGGGGTTTTTTAATGAAGTATATGGCTAAATTGAGAGAAAATAAACTCTTACTTTTTAATAAGGAGATGGGAGTGATATAGATTTGGATAGTTGCATTAAATCTCCATTGAGGTCATTATATTATTAATTTAACTTCATTTTTAATTTTGTTGCAAAAGACCTCTTATGAAATGATGGGAATAATCTATAAATATATGTAATGTAAAAACAAAGCACAACAATAAAACTTAAATAAAAAAACAAATTTAACATTTTTAAAAAAGAGAGAGAAGAGAACTTGCCTTGGCTAACTTGGTAGAAAGTGCTTGTTATGGGTGATTGTGTGTGCTGGGGAAGGAGTTCACATTTGAAGTTTCAGACATCTTTTGCGACCACATAAACAGCCACCTTCTCTACCAATTGCCTTAAGGACAAAGCATAGGACTATTAAGCCAATTGCAATAGAGATTTTTCTGGTGACTATCTTACACTTATTTTTCATGTAATATTATAAAAAAATTGAAGATCTAGTTTGAATAAAATAAAAAAGTGACATTTTCTTATCAGATTCTTAGTTTATAGAATAAAATGGAACAGAGCCCAAAAAAGAATCCATTCCACCATGGATTTGGTTCTCTGGCTTGCTGATATGTCAAAGAGGAATAAGAAGTATTGAGGAAAGAGAAATCATATTTGTCTTCCATATGAGAACCAGTTGAAGGAACTAGGTACATTAACCTGGGGAAGAGAAGACTGAGGAGGAACATGACAACTCTATTAAAGTATTTGAAAGTTCTATAGATGAAAAGGGTATTTGGCTTGCCTTGCATGGACCCAGAGGGTAGAACTTGCATCATGTAAAGGAATTGTAAAGAAGCCGATTTAGGTTCGATATAAGGAAAACCCTTCTAACAAATAGAGCTACTCATAAATAAAAATGGTGCCTCATTCAAGGAAAAGGTGGATAACTACTTGATGTTAATATTAAAATAAATTCCACAAACATTATTTAATCCCTTACTATGTACTAGGCATCGTGCTAGATTCTGACAAATCAAAACCAAAATTTAAACAATCTCAGCTCTCCTACTAAGGGAGACAACATGTATGCAAATAAACACAAAATAAGGGAAACCATTGTAAATCAGTTTTCAAGCCAGTGTGGAGTATTTCGCATGCAACAATGTATGCAGAAGAATACATGACTCCCCACTGGGAGAGACACCACTGAGGTGAGTCTGCATATCTGCATAAAAGAAAAATTTTGTGCAAGAGCTCCTGGAAGGAGACACATGTGTTTCCAGAGACTTTTCTAGGGGGACATAATGTGGAGAGGGAAGCTGAAGCCATGTAGGAGAAACCAACTCCTCCATATGTCCTTGATTTCCAGCTTGCCTCTCTAAAAATTATAAAACTGACCTGTTAGGACCAAGAAAGGTTGGGCTATCTCTTTTATTTAAGGTGGGATCTTATCTCACTCTTAGTTCAAGAGCTTATTCATTCTTTTATATATTTTGATATGTTATAATCTATATATCTTCTTTGCTGTTTATTTGGGTAAATTGGTTTACTTGCTATTGCTATTCATGATAGTCGTTTGTATAGCCAGTGTTTGGTAAAAAGGCACTAAATTTTGAGTATAAGCTAATGGTTATACTTTTCCTTTTGAGGAACCAGAGAAGCAGCTTTCTCTCTGAACCACATTTGCAGCCCTAACCAGAGCAGGGATATTTGAGGGGGAAGATGAATATAATTTTAGCCCAATGACCCTCTTGGAGATGGGGGAGGAAGGAGCTAGTATGCAAACATGGCTCTTGTCCTGCATTGCTCAGGGTAGAAATTGCACTCTCTCGGGTCAGATTCTAAAGAAATCTAACCATGCCACTTATGAGCACCTCTATACATTTAGAGGATCCATGCAGAACTTACATGGGCTTAAGAATCCTATATTTGAAAGAAAGTATTAACAATAACAGAACAGGAAAGGCATTATGGATGATGGGGCAACAAGAGTAATTTTCAAAGGAAGACAAATATAATGACCTATAAAGCCTCATGCTTTAAAAGATACTCATTTTTCCTCTTCATAGTGGGTTGTACAGAATGGGATTCTAAGAACTAGAGATGACGAAGGAAGGAATATTCTGGACATGGGAGTTGACTTGTACAAATGCAAAGAGATGGAAAACAGAGTAAAGTATTTGAAAAATAGCTGGTGGTCCAAACTGGCTTAAATGAAATTAATGAAGGAAGTATCATGAAATAAGGGCAGCTAGAAGACACAGTGAGTAGAATGCCAGGCCTGGAATCACAAAGTCTCATCTTTTTTAGTCCAAACCTGACTTCGGACACTTAATAGCAATGAGACCGCAAAAAGGCCATTTAACCCTGTTTGCCTGAGAATTCCTGATCTCGAAAATGAGCTAGAGAAGGAAATATCAAATCACTCCAGTATCTTTACCAAGAAAATCTCAAATCCAGTCTTGGAGAGCTGGACATTGTTGAAATGACCAAATAACAAAAATCATGAAAAAAGGCTGGAGAGTAAAGTGATAGATTTTAGAAGGTCTTACAAGCCTGGTTAAGGTGCTTGCAGTTTATACTGTAGAAAATGAGAGACCACTGAAGGTTTTTGACCAAGGGGATGAAGTTACCTAATCAGTTGTTTAGGAAGATTATTCTGGTAGCTATGTATATGGTTGTCAGAATGGAAAAAAGACTGAAAATGGAAAAACCATTTAAGAGTAGAGAAATAATGAGAGCCTGAGAGCTTGAATTAGGATAGATAGGATTTGTGACCATGTGAGTGGAAACAGAAAAATGGATAAAAAAAGATGGTGTGAAATTTTGGCATATGATGATAATGGAATACTATTGAGGTGTGAGGAATAATGAACAGGATGATTTCTGAAAGAGCTGGAAAGGCTTTCATGAACTGATACTGAGTGAAATAAGCAGAACCAGTAAAACATTATACACAATAAGAGCAATATTGTGGAATAATAAACTGTGATAGACTTAGCACTTGTTTACTAACTTTGAATAACCACAAAGGACATTTGGTTTGTGAAACTTTATACTGTGGAAAAGATAATAAATTAGATACATTTAAAAATATATAATTTTTACAAAGAACAATACTGAGGAACTTATGACAAAGAATGCTATCCACCGCCAGAGAAATACCTGTTAGCACTGGAATGCAGATGAAAACATATGATTTTTCACTTGTTTATTTGGGTTTATGTTTGGGGGTTTTGATTTTGTAAGATTATTCATTTACAAAAATGAACAACATGGAAATACGTTTTGTATGATAATAACATGTAGAACCCAGATCAAATCATCTGCTAGCACTAGGACAGAAGAGAAAAGGGAGAAAGAGAGGTGAGTTCTATCATATAACTTGGGAAAACTTATGTGTAAATTTGTTATTACATGTAATTGGTAAAAAAAATTAAAAATACATTTTAAAAGAGATGCTGTAGATTATGGTGGTCATATTGATAAGATTTTGCAATTTTTCGGATATGAAATGTCAAGGAGAGAAAAGAGTCAAGGAGACTTTGAGGTAATATATAGTGATGATTAGGATGATGCTGAAAGAAAAGAAACCAGAAATTATAAGAGGTAGAGGTGAGGAGGGTGAATTCTAGACATATCATGAAGATAGGAGATGGAGTATTACGAGTGAGGAACAGTATAGCTGGATTTTAATATGCAAAGAGAAGAATATTATTTAAGAAAAGTAGAAAGGGGATATAGGTAGGCAGTCAGTGGACAGAGTACCATACCTAGAGACTGGAGGTCTTAGATTCAAATCTGGACTCATGTACTTCCTAGCTGTGTGATCCTAGACAAGTCTCTTAACCCCTGATGCCTATCCCTTACCATTCTTCTGCCTTAGAACTAGCACACAGTTTTGATTCTAAAACAGAAGGTAAGCATTTTTAAAAAAGAAAACTAGAAAGGTATGAAGGGGCTATGTTGTGAAGAAACTTAAATGTCAGAAGAATTCAAATTTGATCCTAAAGACAATAGTACTCCAAAATTTCCTGAGCAAGGGAGGGGGGGAACATGATCAAACCTGAGGTCTACATAAGTCACTTAAGAGATTAGGGCAAGAAAAAGAATATAGAATAAGAGATTACTGCAATAATTTAGGTGAGAGATGATGAGGATGACAGTGGGAGTTAAAAGATATTATGGAGGCAAAAATAATAATTTGGCAAACTATCTTGGCTTTGTTTCTGGTTTTCTGAACTCTTAACACCATGCTTCAGCTCTCTCAGCCTGAAATTTCTCTCAGGTCTCCTCACTCTGGAATATCCATTTTTCTTTGGGGCCTTCTCATCTTGGCACATCCAATCTACCATACCAGTCTCCTTCTTCTATTAATAAGAGACCTTGAGGGTCTCTATTTTGGGAAGGAACCCAAGTAGTCAACCTTCACTCCCTTCTCAGTTCTGCTTATTTTTTTCTAAACTTTGCAAAAATGCTCTTCATACACACACACACACACACACACACACACACACACACACACACACACACTTTTCTCATTNCACACACACACACACACACACACACACACACACACACACACACACACCCTTTTCTCATTTTTTCAAATCTCTTTTATGTGTTTTCTTTTCCCATTTGGATATAAGTTCCTTACAGGAAGGAATGTCTTTCTGCTTCTTTTTGTATCCAGGAGTCAGCACAGTGCCTGAAACGTAATAAACATCTTTAAACTGCTTGTTGCTTTCCTGATTGAATATGTGGGATGAATGATGTTGAGAACTTGACTGAATAAACAGTAATGCTCTCAACCAAAATTGGAAAGTTCTGAAGAGAAGTAAGTTTTGTGAAAAAGAAAATGTTGCCTCGGATGATGTTGAGTCTTATGTACCTACATGTCATCCAGTTCAAAATGTCTAATAGGCAGTTCAAGAAACAGGATTTGAGCTCAGGAAAGAGATTAGGATTATATATAGAGTTGGGAGATATCTGCATAGAGATGAAAATCGAATCTATAGTAGCTAATGAGGTTATATAGAGTGAAAAGAAAAAATGGTCTTGGACTGAGACTGGGGATATATTCAATTAATGGATAGTCAGTCAATGAAAGGAACTAAGAATGATCAGAAAGGAATGAAGTGAACCAGAATATCTAGAGAGAAGAGAATACACAGCATGGGAGGGTAGTTGACAAATGCTGTAGTTTGAAGAAGGTCATTGAGGTTGAGGATTAAGAAAAGACCATTGAAGTGATCAACTAAGAGATCATTAATAACATGGGAGGGGAGTTTCATTTGAATGGTGAAGAAGCCAAATATTAAAGGATTAAGAAGAGATCTTAGAAGTCATTTATTCCAATACTCTCATTTTCCGGGTAGGAAACTGAAACCTAGGGAATTGAAATGTCTTCTTCAAGATCATCCATTGACAGAAAACATTCAAGCTCAGCTTGGATCAAAATTCAGTTCTCATTCTCCTTCATATGATGACATGAAGCACCTCTAACTTTCTTATCAACAGTAATAGAGCTAGTGGAGGATAGAAGAGGAAATAAAACTCATATCCTTTTGATTCACAGACTTGGGATCTTCCAATTCACAATATCACCATTAATTCTACTATTTGTTTTCATGGTTAAGAGATTATTGTTAACTTTGGGGAGTAGTTGCACCAGAGTTGTGAGGTCAGAAGATAGATTTGGGGTATTAAAAAGTTAGTGGGAAATAATAGATTTACATGACCTTTTAGGAGTCTGTCCATGAATAGGGGAAAAGGGGTGGGGGAATGTATAAGAAGATGACTTTGCCTTCCACCCTACTACACCACCCTTAAGGATTCCAGGGCTTTCTGTTTGCCTTACAGCTAAACTCTTTCCTGTTCTGCCTCCCCCACAATTAAAGGGTAAGCTCCTTGAGAGGAAAGACTGTCTAGATTTTTCTATTATTCTCATGAGGTGCTTAACGGGATACTTGGCACATGGTAAGGTCTTAATGAATGCTTTTTATTGCTTCATGATAGGCTGGAGGAATGAAACCATAATGTGAAGGTTTTTTAAAGTCATGATAGATCTGAGCTTATATATCAGCATTGGAGAAAGAACAAATTGACAAGTAGAGATAGAAGGGGGGAAAATGAGAGAGAATGAATATGATTGATAGAACAAGCCCCTGGAGGATATGGAAGAGATAAAGATAAAATGCTCTGGGGAAAGTGGTTGCCCTTGGCAATAAAAGCTTCTGTTTCCTCCAAGACAGGATTAAAGGAATAAGAGAATAAGGGAAGAGGTAGAAAGCTTATGAGATATAGAAGAAGGAAGAAGGAACTCATGGCAGATGGCATCTATTTTTATCATTGGTAAGGCAGAAGATAACATTTGCTGAAAGAGATATGGTGGGGTGGGGGTGGAGATAAGGATTTGAGGAGAAAAGAGAAAGCCTGAAACAATTTCTAAGCAGAATGAAATAATCAACTGAGGAAGAATGAAAGTTCTAGTAATCTAGCAATGAGGGTCCAATGAGGGCTGAATTTCAGGGCAGCTAGGTGGCATAGTTGTTGATAGAGTGCCAGGCTTGAAGTCTGGAAGATGTGAGTTTCAAGCTAACTTCAGACATTTACTGGTTGTGTGATCCTAGACAAGTCAATGAACCTTGTTTGCCTCAGTTTCCTCACCTATAAAATGAGCTGGAAAAAGATATCACAAACTGTTACAGGATCTTTGCCAAGAAACCCCCAAATGGGGTCTCAAAGAGTTGATGAATCAACAATAAACCTGAATTTCTGGTAGCCCCAGTGAATACCGTGGCATAACTTCTTCCAAAGACATTTGCTACTCAGATAGAAAAGAAGGAAGATAGTAGGGGTGACCCTGAAATGAGTTTTGGCAGGATATATATGTCAGCAGAACAAAAAGAATAAGTCAAGGGCAGAATATAGCAAAGTTAAACTGCTCAGCTGTAGGATCAAATCAGTGAAAAGAGGCAAATGTGGTCAGATTAGGATTAACAGAAAATGAGAACAGGGAAGAAGAGGAAGTGAAGGTTATAGTAAGGATAAGAATAATTTTAGGAATGATAAAGCAGAAGGAGGACTAGATAAAGAGATTAGGGCCAGAAGGAATTTAAAAGTTCCAAATTATAGTTAGTTATAGGTGGCAGTTGAACATATGGCTAAAGTAGAGAGAAGCTGTCAATCAGGGAAGTTGGGAGTCTGATGAACTGAGAAACCAGAGCATTTGAGCGGATGGTGTCCTGTAGTTTGAAGTCCACAAATATGAAGGAAGGCATTTGGTTGAATATAAAAACTATAAGCTAGATTTTGAACCTTTTGGCAAAGGTGCAAGATTAAACCGGAGGCCAGTAAAGCAATAAGAATCTGTAAATGAATGAAATAAACTCAGAGGAAGAGAAACTGCTGGTTGGAAGTGGCAGTGGGGACCAAGGAATATGCCAAAATCTCTTTCTGGAGCATTGTGTCAAGGGACATCAGAGAAGTATCAGTCAGTACTGGACAGAGATCCAGTGTCTTCTGGAAGGACTTGGTTTAGCGCAAGAACTCTAGAAGGTAATAGTACAAAAGATGGGAAAACTATAAAAAGAGGAAGCAGCTGAGTGACTCGGTGGATTAAGAGTCAGGCCTAAAAATGGGAGGTCCAAGGTTCAAATTTGACCTCAGACACTTCCTAGGTGTTATGGCTCTGGGCAAGTCACAAACCCCCATTGCCTAGCTCTTATGACTCTTGGGCCTTAAAACCAATATTTGATTTTTTAAGATGGAAGGTAAGAGTTTAAAACTTTTTTTAACATAAAGAGAAAAAAATTGAAGATAAAGAGAATTCCTGTCGGTTATAGATGATGCTTTTTAACTTGTGAAGTTATCTCTGAATTCCTTTGACACTGTAGATCAGAGAAGGCTTCTGGAGGAAGTGAGTTTTGAGGTGGTTCTTGAAGGAAAAGGATTTCAATAGATGGAGGTGAGATTGAAGAGTCCATCTGAGGCATAGATAATGATCTGTGCAGATGCTCAAAGGTAAGATGAGGTCCAGAAATTACAGGAAACTCATGTTGCTTAGAATGCAGAGTACATAAAATGAGTAATGTGAAATAGGGCTAGACAGGTAGACTAGAGACTGTATAGTTCATATTTCATTTACTAGACAATGGGCACTGAACAAAAATCTTTAAGCAGAAAAATGAAATGAGCAGAGTTCTTTGGGAAGATTATTTTGGCATCTGTGAGAAAGGCAAATTGGAGAAGGGAAAGAAGCCTAAGCAGTATTGTGGAAAGAATTGATTGTATGTGAAAGATACTAAATCAACAAGATTAAAAGGAATGAACCCCTAAACCCAGGATTTAGGGGATTGGGACAAATTAGTTGACAAGAAATTTAAGGGTAGGGAATCCTATTCAGGGACCTCCCAAATTATTCCATTTAGGTGGCCACATACTCTCCCTACTCATAAAACCCTACCTCTTTGCAAACTATGACAGAAAAAGGAACATGAATGAGGATTTTGTTCTCCATCTTTCTCTTCAATACACACCAATATCCACAAAAACATTTTTGTTTCATATTTATACTCCCCTAAAGCTTTGTTTCAAAGCATACAATTCATGCTGAAATAAAAGTGTGATTTTTGAAAGCTATTTTTTTAAAATACAAACACATACATGCATTTGAAAGTCCTTTCCTTGGAAACAAATGCCAACCAGCAGGGGATAAAGCTTTACAGCTCCATGTTTTTTTGTAACATAAGACTAGAAAGAGGTTTCTATAAGAAGTGAAAATATGAGTAACATTTCTCACCTCATATAGTGTCTTACATATCACAGAAGAGTCAAGAAATATTTGTTGAATGAGCAAACATTAACTGGACAGTTCTCCATGGAGTAGATATGCTAAGAGCTCTATTTCAATAATAAATATCATTAATAAAATCAAAAGAAATATGTTACCCTTAAAGAGTTCAGATAGATAGATAGATACAGGAGCATAGGAATTATTATATTATGGCAGTGTTCTGGAAAGAATTGATTATATGTAAAAAATACTGACTTAACAAGATTAAAAGGAATGAACCCCTAAGACCAAAATTTAGGTCAACAAAATAATTAGCAAAATATTTAAAGATAGAGAATCATATGCAGGAGTCTCTCAAATTGTTAAATTTAGGTGGCCACTTAATCCTCCTACTCATAAAACCAGACCTTATTGAATGATAAACACATTTGATCAATTTAGAATTAAATTAATGGGTTATCTGGCTTAACAACTATTATTCAGTTTTTTATCTTTGTCCACCTGGTCCCTGAAAGACGTTAAGATACTACCAAGTTTGCACACTCCAGAAGACTTTCTCGTTGGATCAAAACAAAAATGGAATGTCATTTAAAAAATGTAATCATTCATTTATTTGTTCATTCATCATTTATATAGTTACACATTCATTAGTCCATTTATCCATTTATTTATTCTTTTAGGTATTTCTTTATTGATCAACCAAGCTAAACTCCAGGAAAATTGTACTTTCAACTAAGCAGAAATGTCAGGGATGGATTTTGCCCCAGTGACCAAGGTATCAGAAGGTCATTTGTGACATCTATACTTTGGAGTATCTTGGACAAAGAGGGAAAAAACATTTTTTAAAGATTCATTTTTCTAAATGTTCTTTAAATCTTCTTCTGTTTCCATTGAAGCATCATTTTGGAAGGTGAAGAAATAAGGATCAAAAAGTGAGAAGAAAAATAACAGAATGAGACAGAAAATATGCAGGCCTTGACAGTCTAAGAAGATAGACAATTTATTCATTCTATACATAAGAAAAATTGTGTCAAGCAAATTAAAAGCTTCCACAGATATCATTAATCAAAGAAATCTTGAAAAACAGAAGTGGTATAGGTAAGTTGTGTAAATGAAATTAGCTCACCCTCATTCATTTGTGTATAGTCTAGCCACCAGAAATAATGTCACCCCACCCAATTTAGAATTAAGTGGGGAGGGGGAGGTCTGTGACCCACACGTGATAGAAAGTGACAAATCAAAAACAAGGAACTATCCTTTGGGCAGTCCAAAACAGTGCTGAAGTTGCCATTTGTCCACTTGAAATTAGAGGTAGATACAGGAAGTGAAGAAAGATGCTATCTTTTAAATATGATGGTAACTTCCTGTGGAAGTAGTTGGTGCTTTGAACTTGGTGTTGAAGGATCTCTGGTGAGACCTCAGCCTGCTTCCCTTTGAATTGTCATGCGAGTAAGTCAGGCTGACTCTCTTTCTCTTCTCTTGGTGTTTCTGGAGGCTCTAGCCTTAGGGAGGCCTCTCTTCTTGGAGGAGGCCTTGTGGCTAGAGCCTTGTTTAATTGACCTCTGTGCTCCCTCTGCTGGGGCCTCTAAATTCCTACCTGATTCGGGCCTCTGGTCCAGGCCAAAGTTTCCCTCCCTCTCTCAATTTCCCTACCTTCAACCTTCCTAATTGTAAATAAACCACCATAAAAGTCATCCTGATTTGGGCCTATTTTATTTTGAAATCGAGTTAATCGATTTCTGGTGACCATACCTTAAATAGCTAGTCTCCCCTCTTACAGTGTGACCATTATTTTTGTGTTCCATTGGTGAGTATTTCCCAAGGTCTCCATTTTGGGGACAAGCCTGGGATGATCATGCATTATTTCCCTCTCAACTTACTTCTAACACTTGGGATTTTGCTATACATGGGGGATACCTCTCTCTATTACAATATTTTTCACTTCCCTTTTATATGTTGCATTCCTCCAATCCTATGTAAGCTTCAGATAAAGGACTAGACATTTTCTCTGATGAGCAAAATTTCTCAAACTTCTCCAAAATGGGAATTATACACAAGCATTTTCAACTCTCTCTTTCCCAAGATCCCTAATAAGTAATAACTTGATAAACTAATAACAGAGAAGACTGATCCCTGACAAACTCACTTAGCATCCTCTCTCCTTCCTTATCAGCCACCAGGCTCAAGTAGGACTGCACAAACCAAACCACAATATTGCACAGAACTTAATTATACCTGTCCCTTGGCCCATGAGAAGAAAGCCCAAAGCAAAATGCTACATTGGTCAACTAGAAAACTAAAGATCAGAGAGAATTGAGTCCCACTACCAGTGTGTATATATATGTGTGTGTGTGTGTGTGTGTGTGTGCATGCACATCTATCAGATCTGAAGCAAAGGGGACCAGCATCCATACAAGGTCATTTCTGTTCTTCTAGGAGTCACTTGGCATTCTGAAATGTCATTTGCCCTGAATGAGAGGACACTAAGATAACTTTAATTTAATTCCCCTTGGTAATATAGTTCCTCCCATCACTTCCATTTAAGGAGGGTATTTACATTAGTCATATCTCATTCCTTGGCATGGAAGAAGCCTTTTGTCATTAAAGAAAAGCATCATGGGACCTGAGGTGAAGAGAGATTCACTGGTACTAAATACTCATATACTTCATTTTCTTCTTTTAGATAGTTATATTTGCATAGTGATGGCCCTATGGATATTGTGCTGGAATTCCTTTTCCATTCTGGAAAACACTGATATCTTGTCCTCTCCTACAGATCAAGCTTTGCCTCATACATCCTCATTGGTCACAAACAAGCAATAAGAACCTAAAATCCATACTAGACAAAGTGCCATCCTTTACGTTTTTAAACCAGAATTTGTAAACTTGGAAGACTTCACTCGAAAGAATCTTCAAGTGTCCTTCGAGACCCGCAGCCATCATGATGGGACAAGAAGTCAGTAGTGATGGGACACCTCAGTGACCTCATTGCAAGCATAATGAAGGAGGCAATGGAGTTAATTGGAAGAAAGGAAAGAAAAAAGATAAATGAGATCACAAAAACAACAAAATGTAACTCAGAAAAGGGGAAGCATTCAGCAAGAAATAGAATGTGCTGATCTGTGCAAAACCATTCAGAACCAAGTGAGATGGGAGCTGGAGCCTGAACAAAAGGAAGATAAACCAGGTGGCCACTGGGGATGAAAGTCTGTAGAAAGCACAAAGAGCAGGAATCTTGGAGGAAACTACCACATATCTGCATCAGACAGAAAATGTGGGACTGTTAATAAATAGAAATGAGCTAGCTAGGTGAGGAATGGAATTCCATTTATAATTGTGTGATACTAAATGTGTCTGTGTGTATAAAATGGGAAAAATTAGTGAACTTGCTAATCACTATTCTGTTTTTAAGAGCTATAAATACTCAAAGCTCTGTTTTTAGCCAGTTTATTAGCTTAAGAATAATGTATGCATATATATAAATAGGCACATATTTACGTGTGTGTGTATGTGTGTGTGTGTGTGTGTGTGTGTAATGCAAAATCTAACTACAGAGATTCACAGAGTGTTCAAAGCATACCACAGAAGGGCAAAAAAAGTGAGTGAAGGCTAGGGATAGTCAATTTACCCAGACTAAGGCAGCTATCCACACTAGCCTCTAGAGCAGGGGTCGGCAATCTTTTTGGTCATGAGAGGCATAAACACCACATTTCTTAAAATGTAATTTCGTGAGAGCCGTACAGTGCTCACAGTGCGAGCTCCTGTAACAGCGCCTGAAAAAAATTGACTTTATGGCACCTGCAGAAAGAGCCATATCTGGCCCTAAAAAGAGCCAGATATGGCTCAAGAGTCATACATTGCCGACCCCTGTTCTAGAGAAAGGTTTCTTAACCTTGTTTGTCTCAGAAGTCTCTTTGGAAATCAGGTGAAACCTATGGATTTTTCTCAGAATGAAGTTTTATATGCATAAAATATAATAAATTGGATTAGAAAAGAAAATTATTACATTGAAATATAATTATCAATTTCTAAAAAGCAAATTTATAATTTATTTATATATTTACATATACAAGCAAATTTATATATAACTCCACATTAAGAACCGTTTTCGTTGTTCATTCATTCATGACTGACCCTTTATGACCCCATTTGGTGTTTTCCTGGCAAAGATACTGAAGTGGGTTTGCCATGTCCTCCTCCAGCTCATTTTACAGATGAGAAAATATTTTTTACAGATGAGGCAAACAGAGTTAAGTGATTTGCCCAGGATCACAGAACTAAGAAATATTTGAGGCTAGATTTGAACTCATGTTGATGAGTCTTTCTGACTCCAAGTCTGGTGCTCTACCAACTGCATCACTAACTGCCTTGTTAAGAACCCCTACCCTAATAAAGTAGAGGAGTTGGCTGACAGAGATGTAGGTTAATACTTAATTGCATTGAGAATATAAGAAAATGGGTGAGGAGGACTACGAACTAGAGACTGACCAAGACTGAGAATGAAATAAATGTATTCTCTCATCTTTGAAAATATTCCTCTTCACTCTTTCCTCATACTGAGACACACACACACATGCAGGATGCACATGCATGCATGGCCACGCGAGCGCTAGACTAGTCAGGAAGATCTGAGGTTGAATTCTGCCTCTACTGGTCTCAGTTTCCTCATCTGTAAAATGAAGCTAATAATAGCCTCTATCTCAAAGGACTATTGCAACAATCAAATGAGATGATATAATATATCAAAGCACTTAAAGGGTTATAAATATGTGGGCTATTACTAATATTTTATATATATATATATATTCATATATATGCCTAGAGTCATAAAATCCTAGAATTGGATAGAGCTCTACACAAATCTTTATGCAGATATATTTCACATTGATGACCATCTGGGTCATGCATTAGCTGGAAGATTCATTTAGGGCCAGGAAGTCAAAACCATTAGAGACTTGCCAAACTAAATAGAATAAATAAACTCCCGTCTTAATTGGAATTAGCTCTGCTGCTATTCTCCATCATTCAAGATCAACAGCATTCTGGAAGCCTCACAAATGCTTGTGATTTTATTCCACTTGGTTGAAATCAAAGTTAAAGACCCTTGTATTATTCACAATGTGTTAAGTGTTCTGGCACTTTGACAGACAAGGACATATCTGGACATCAATCAGCAGTTAGATTTGCCTAAATCTGAGTGGTCAGCTCTCTATTTGGCTCATAGAATATATCTATATACATATATGTATATATCTGCATTTATACATGTGTCAGAGATGGAAACAGAGGTAGATACACTATTGCCCTTCTGTTCTAAAGATGGTTCCATTGAAGAAAATTACTTTATGTATTTCGTAGTGTACATAGAGTTCTCATATGTGACTAAGAAACCGGGTGCAGGGCCAAAAGTCATTTCCATACTATGCAGGCATGCTTGTCCTTCATGAGGAGTCTAGAGGTAATAAACAAAATCTCCATGGCCATTCGCAACCTTGACTGTAGACATGAATTTAGTCAAAAAGCTTTACTTAAAAAGAGCAGCCCTATTCCTTACTTTATCATCCAGTTTCTGAGTGAGCGAATAGTAGAAAAACAAAACTAGAATTGAAAACAGTTTTAAAAGTCATTAGGATTATTTCCCCAATTTTATAGATGAAGAAACTGAAGCTTAGAGTGGTTAAGTGACTTGATTAGCCAATAAATAACAGATAGGATTTGAAAGTAGGTCTTCCTGACTGCAAGTCCAAACTTCTGTCCACTATACCACTTTGCCTCTCATCTTTGTCTGTGGCAATTCTGTTTTTCTGTTCTCCACAGATGAATTCAATTCATGTCAACCAGAATTTATTAAGAAACAACTAAGTGCAAACATTTGAGCAGGTATTATTCTGTATTGTCTGAGGCTATTTCTTTGTTGTTGTTCAGTCGTTTCAGGCATGCCCAACTCTTCAAGACCCAATCTGGGGGTTTCTTGTCAAAGATACTGGAGTGATTTGCCATTTCCTTTTTCAGCTTATTTTATAGATAAGGAAACTGAGGCAAACAGGGTTATGTGAATTGCCCAGGGTCACACAGCTAGTATCTGTGGTCAGATTTTAACTCAGGTCTTCCTGATTCTAGGGGCAGCTAGATGGCACAGACTCATCTTTATAAGCTCAGAATCTGGCCTCAAACATTTTCTACCTGTGTGACCTTAGGCAAGTCTCTTAACCCTAATTAACTCAGTTCCTCATCTACAAAATGAACTGGAGAAGGAAATGGCAAATTACTAGAATATCTCTGCTAAGAAAAGTACAAATATGGTCACAAAGAATCAGACCCAAATGAAAAACAACTGAACAACTGCCTGACACTCTATCCACTGAGCCATCTAGTCACCTGATTATTTCTAGAGATTATTACAGCATTTCTTTCTTCTCAACCTCTCTACTTCCAACTGCTCACTATATGGTAACTCCTTGGGGAGCCTAGATACTGTTCATGTCAGATGTATTCAGAGGACACCCCCAGGAGGTGTGCCTTCAAGGGCATAGTTTCAGTTCTGGAAGTCTGGCTGTGTTCTAGGCCTTTGTGAATGGTGTCCTTGTCCTTCTATTTGAGTTTCAAGGGCTTACAGATCTCCTTGGAGAAACTGCTCAAGGTGCCAGATACAACAAAGCCCTACAGAGAAAAAGCAATAATGCCAGTGGTAACGACCACAAACACTGATAAAGATGAGGTAAGGTGGGAACATTCTCAGGTCTGATGTAATCCAAAACAACAAAAGCCATACATAAAGTATTCCCCGCACCGTTCATTGAGGGTCTTTTTAACCTGAAGAAAACTACAAACCTAAACTAAATATTGAGGACCCTGGAATCTAGTTTCGGTTTAACATAAAATTAGCTGTGTGGCATTAGACAAAGTTCTTAACCTCTCTTTTCATTACCTAATGCATCCATGAAATAAATAGTCAATCTTTAAAGTTCCTTCAGATTCTTGAATTTAATAATTCTTTAAAAACAATATACCCACTTTGCAATCAGAGCTCCATTATGAATATCTGTGCCAAACAAAGTCACTTTGGAGTTTTATGGTCTTAATCTAAATATTGTGCTTGGGCACAATAGTGACTGATTTTTTGGCATTAAGGAAAGCATGTCAATAGTTTTAGACAACGCAGACAAAATTCAGGAGAGTGCATCCCTATATTTTACTCAGCAACAGGCATAGCATTTGACCAAGTAGAATTTAGTCACAAGAAATAGCTAAGAATGGGGAATGGCTCCATGCTTCCATTCTGATGTACAGCAGGCCAGTAGTATCTCAATTGTAAATTTAGGTTCACATTTAGGGAAAATTTCCTTACAATTTGATCTCTCCAAAAGTATAAGTAGTAAAGTAGCCCCTTCCCTCTAAATTGGAATCTTCAAGCAAGGGCTAGATGAGCATTTATTGGAGTCATTAAAAAGGGATGTTTATACAGGTTTAAATGGGCTAGATGACTTCTGAGATTGTTTCCCACTCTGAAATTCTATATGCTGAGGAAGTCAGGGATGGCCAACTTCCCACTTGGATGCAACAATAAGGACCATAAGACACAGGAAACAGGTGTGTAGGGGGAACAGCGACTCAGGCAGCAGACCCAGGACACCTGCTACAGAATACTTTCCAGGGGCACTGATTGTAAACAGATTAAAAGCATCTGAATTTTCAGGGATGCCAGCATTCTTGAGAGCAGTCATCTTGTTTGAGATGATTCAAAGCAAGCTTGAAGACCCAATGAGGTATATAGGATACTCAGTAAATTGGGACAAGATTATAAAACATTATAAAACTCCTCTACTAAGAGCAGTGCTGAATTTTCATACCTTCCTTCCTTTATGTGTATAAGTATAACTCCTTAGGGATTCCTTTCTTGGAAATTGAGCCCATATGGTAAGGAACCCATTTGTGTTTTCTGTGCCTATAAGTGAGCCAGTGCATGACCTGCCATAGACAAATCACAAAAGAAATTTGCCTTAGATGGTCTTGTTCTAGACTCTACTAACTGAGCATATCACTAAGACTATTACACAGAGACTTTCCTTCTCTTTAAAAATAGGAAGTGCTATCAGGGAAGTGAAGTAGTCATCAACAAAGTAAGAAGTTATCAGAGACAATGTTAAATTTCATACCAAAAGAACAGCTTTGAGGTCTTAATTAAGAGGACTATCTAGTTACCATGATTTTTTTTCCTTATCTAATCTCATAACACTTTTTAGGTGTCATATTTCTTACCATTTATATTCTAATTTTCATTATACTTGTTCATGCACCTTGTCTTCCCTCACTAGATACTAAGCACTTTAAAAACCTTATTTATTTTTGTATTTTTCATTTACCAACACACACATAACAAATATGCAAAGAATGTATTATTTTATCAGTTATTTCATTCTATCCATAGGAACAGCATTTAGGTGGTACAAATATTAGACCTGGCATCAGGAAGACCTAAGTTCAAATCTGACCTCTGACACTTACTAGCTAGGTAACACTGGACAAGTCGCTTAACCTCTGTTTGCCTCAATTTCTTTGACTGTAAAATGGGGTAATACATCACAGGTTGGTTGTGAGGATCAAATGATATAATATTTCTATATTTCTTAGCCTAACCTAGCACAAATTAGGTGCTATATAAATGCTTCTTCCTTTTCCATCCTCTTTCCAAAGTGGGAACTCCTTCAACAATGAAGACTGCAATTCATCTATGATTTAGAAGATAAGACCTGGTGTATTATCTGAGTCAAAAGATTAAGTGTCCAAGGTCCTGTTTTGCTGTTGTTCAGTTATTTTCAGGCCTGTCTGACACTTCATGACCCCATTTAGGGTTTTCTAGGCTAAGATACTGGAGTAGTTTGCCATTTCATTCTCTAACTCATTTTACAAACAAGGAAACTAACCCAAATATGGTTAAGTGACTTGCCCAGGGTCACATAACTTGTACATGTCTGAGGCTAGATTTGAACTCAGGAAGTTGAGTCTTCCTGACTCCAGCATTCTACAGTCCTTTTACCACCTAACTGGTCCTATAGTAAATATCAAAAATGGGATATGAACCCAAGCATTCCTGATTTAATGGGCAATACTACTCAGCCCATGCATTGCATAGAATCCAATTAACAAATACCTAATGAATTGTAGTAGTCAGAAGCGACTTCACATTAATCCAACCCATACAAAGTTTCCTTCCTTCTACCTGACACAGCCATCCAGCATTTAAAGTCTTCTAGTGGTAAAAAGCCTATTCTGCTTTTAGAAAACTCTTAATTGTTTAGATTTTCATTATATTAAAATCCAATTTTTCACTTTATCGCTTCTATACCCTTGCACTTTCTTCTGCCTTCTGGGGCCAAGTCAAATAAGTCTAACCCATCTTATACCTCATAACCTTTTGCATCTTTAAAGACAAATGTCTTTTTCCCCCCATGCTTTTTCTTGTCCAGGTCAAATATCTCTCCTTCTTCCAAATGATCCTCATTTTTTTTTGCCATCTTGATTAACTGCCCCTAAACACTATCCTATAACGGAGCACCTAAAATTTAACAAAATATTGCAGATTTGAGCAAAGATTTAGTGGCTCCATACTCTTTCTAGGATAAAATACAATCTCCAGGGTTGAGCAGATTGCTAGCTATAACATTAAGACAAAAAAATAGAAAGTGAAGAGTAAGCCTAAGCAAAGAAAATAGAATTATCTGTAATATGATGGTGCATTTAGAAAGTACTTAGAGAGTCAGCTAAAAAATAACTGAAATAATTAATAACCAGAAAAGTTGCAGGATACAAGAAAAATCCACATAAATCACTAACATTCCTAGGTATAGCCAAAGAAGCCCAACAAGAGCTCAGAGAAATTCTATTCAAAATTACTATAGATGCCATAAAATTCTTGGGAAGGAATCTATCAAAATTATATGAATATAATTATGAAATATCCTTTGTAGATATAATGACAAAGAAGAAAGGAAATGGATATCTTGTTAATGTACCAGGCACTGTGGGGATTCAAGTAGAAACAAAAAGATAATCCCTGCCTTTAAAAAGCTTACATTCAAACGCAAAAAAATAATCTGCTTTATAGTCTAGAAAAATTCAGGCCAGGGATTAGAAGGGAATAGACAAGATAGCCTGGGCTCCTCCACAAAATGGAAACTCCAGGAAGAACTCATAAAGGGGAGAAAGAAAGTAGGCTTTATAGAGGGATGTACAAGGATGAATAGGCTGTGGGGATAGTAGGCTGCTCCAGGGCAAGGAAGCCCCAAGGTCTGAGGAAAGTTTGAGTAAGCAGTATAGTGGGCATGGGTTTCAAATCCAAAGAATATCATGAATAGGGAAGAGGGAAACATTAATCACTCTTGAGTAGGCTGCATTAATAGAAAAATAAGAATACTATCTAAATTATTTTACTTCAGTTCTCTACCCAACTCTAAAAAGAATGATTTATAAATTTGGGGAAAATAGCAATTAAAGTCAAATGGAAGAACAAAAAGTCAAGAATTTCAAAAGTGATAATAAAAAGTAGAAAGGGTATTCTATTAGTATAAGATTTCAAACTATACTATAAAATAATCATTAAAATTATTTGGTATTGAGGAGAACATTGTACACAGTAACAGCAATATTGTAAAAAATAATCAAATGTGAAAGATTTAGCTTCTCTGATCAAGATGATTATGTTGGGGGGTTGGGGGAGAGAGTAGCTGGGTGGCTCAGTGAATTAAGAGCCAGGCCTAGAGACAGGAGATCCTGGGTTCAAATCTGGCCTCAGGCACTTCCTAGTTGTGTGACTGGACAAGTCACTTAACCCCCATTGCCTAGCCCTTACCAATATTCTGCCTTAGAATGAATACACAGTATTGATTCTAAGATGGAAGGTAAGGGTTAAAAAAAAAATATTATACGAGACAATTCAAAAGAACTCATTATGGGAAATACTATCCACTTCCAATGTGAGAAATGATGAAGGTCGTATGGTATAGTGGATTGAGAGCTGACCATGAAGTCAGGAAGCTATGTGTTCAAGTTCTGCCTCTGACAGTTAAGTCTAATGGTAGACATTATTTAACCTCTCATTGTAGAGTCCCAGGCAACTATCCAAAACTTTAAATTACATAAGAGTCATTCACCTACATCTAGAGAGTGTTCGCTTAGTTCTCTATGAGCTCCGTACTTGGATGAAATTCGATATGATGTATAGCAACTTTTCCTGTCCCTTTTGAATAAGATTATACTCCTCCGAAATCATAGTCCAATGATGAAACTTATCCCACCAAATCTCAGTGATTATGAGATGAATTTTGCATGATTATATTAGTATCAGTAGACTTTTAAAACCCTGATTTTTATTGCTATATCCTTTCTTGATTTTTCCTTGTTTGAATTTCTAGGTACTCACACTACTTTTCACTTTCTTACATTGTACTGATCTTTAAGATAAGGTATATACTTGACAGTATTCTCTTTCCTTTTTCTCCTTCCTTTTAAAGCCTTCTTGATTGGATTTGCATAACTCCAATCAAATGTATTTTAACCAGTCCTAGATGGGTATCCTACATCCTTGGGTAGAAACCTGCTATTCCTATGTTCAAAATGTGGGTCAGAAATCCATATCCTATTCTTCTGCACAATCATCTTAACCAGCAGTTTAATTCTCAAATCTACCTATCTCTTCAAAAACCCTTACATTTGATCAGGAACAATGATTATAATACCACCTGTGCCCCTAGGGTCTTACATTTCTTACCCAAGGTTTCAGAATCTTGAGTAATTCTTTTTAGATTCCTTCTGACAGTATCATTTGTGCTCATATGAATTACCAGAAGGAAGTAATAGCTATCCATTTTAACAAATCTCTGCCACATCCTGGATCCTTTCTCCCAGGGAGACAGCTGACTTCCTTGGTGTTGCAGTTCAACAAAGAGCTGCTTCTCAACAAGGGATCATCAGCCACCGCCACTTGAATGTAGTAGGATCAAAGATCCAGACCTGGAAAAGATGAGCCTTAATGGGCACCAAATCCAATCCCCTCATTTTATAGGTAAAATAGAGGTACAATGACTTCCCTAATATTTCACAAGTAGTGAAAGTAATAAAACTGAGATTTGAAGCTTGGTCTTCCTCAATCTAAGCCCACCATTTTATCCATTACTCCCAGCTAACCACCTCTTTTACCACCTCCATAAAGGATAAATCTAGGACTCTACATTCTCATTCTTCAACAGTTTCAGCTCTCTTTTCCATGGAAAAGCTTTCACATCCACTACTTGGACCTGAATTTCCAAAGTTTTCTCTTCCTTTCCTTTTATAGGTCACATTCCCCACCACCTTTCTACCCTAAAACAACTCAGGGAACTCTCTATTTCATATCCTTATTCGTCTTTGTTTTAATATCAAAATTCTTCTGGTTTATGTTTGTATAATACCCTGAAGCCCACTGTTACCAGACTCTCTCCCTATTTGTAAAGATCAATGGCCCCAAAACTGTGGTGAGGGAGAGAAAAAGGGAAATTAGTGAAAGTGGTAGAGAGAAGAGGCCTTCAGTTTTCATGAGTTCTTTTCGTGTTCAAGAATCTCTTCAGGTCTCTTCCATCTCTACAGGATTCCAAAATTTCTGGTTTCTAGCTTCGAGAGAGAAGACAAAACAGGCAAGCCCCTCTTTAGGTAACTGTCTCTGAGAAGTTGATTTGAAAGGAGCTGACTGTCTCTATCATGTCCCTATCCCCTGCTTGTTACCAGGGAGACTTCAGGGAACTTCCTTTTGAGTGAGATCCAGGACTATCTTAGTTGAGCTATTTTGCTCCTAATGGGAGAGCTCTTTCATTCTATACTGGCATATCTCTGAGGTATTGCAGGTTCAGTTCTAGAACACCATAATAAAGTAAATAATGCTATAAAGTCAGTCACAGGGATTTTTTGTGAGTTTTACTTATTCTGCTATACACAGACACAGAGTGGATTTTGGTAGGGGTTTTTTTGTTTGTTTTTTTACATATCAAAGGTTTATAGCAACCCTGAAATGAACAAGTCAATTAGCTCCATTTTCCCAACAGCATACACTCACAACATGTCTCTGTGTTACATTTTGGTAATTATTATATTTCAAAGTTTTTCACTATTATTATATCTGGTATAGTGATCTGTGACTAGTGATCTTTGATGTTACCATTCTAATTGTTTCAAGGTGCCATGAATCATGCCCATAAAAGATGGTGAACTTAATTAATAACTGCTATGGTTGTTCTGACTGCTATACCCACCAGCCATTCCCCAATTCCCCAGTCTCTCTCCCCCTCTTCTGGCCTCCCTATTCCCTGAGACATAACGGTATTCAAATTCAGCCAGTCAATAATCCTTAGTGTCCAAGTGAAAGGAAGAATGGATCAATACAGCAAACTTCATCATTGTTTTATTTTTATTACTTGCCATAGCCACCCCAGCCTTCAGCGACCACTGTCTTGATCAGTCAGCAGGCATCACCATCAAGGCAAGACCCTCCACCAGTCAAAAGATTATGATTCACTGAAGGCTTAGTTTATGGTTAGCATTTCTTAGTAATAAAGAATTTAAAAATTAAAGTATGTATTTTTTAAATGTTATACACTTAATATTCTATGGTTTAGTGCAGAGCTGGTGAACCTTTTAGAAGGGTGGCTGATGTGAGAAATGTCCTCAGGTACCTGTGGAGAGGAGGACAACAACCTGGCCCTGCATCCCTCTGGCATTCTAGTAACGAACCTGATGAACTCTGTGCTGGGGTGAAGGCTCACATGCCCACAGAGAGGGCTCTGAGTGCCTGCTCTGGCATGTTGTGCCATAGGTTGCCCCCACATCCCTAGACTAATAATATTTAAGGGAGAAGATGGATATAATTCTTACCCAGTACCCTACCTCTCTGAGGAGACCAGAGTGATGCCAAGCCCTAACCTCTTGCTATGAGATGAACCCTCACAACATTTGCTATTGTTTTTGTATCGGGTTTAAGGGGGTTGTTTTTTGTTTTAGAGAATACTTTGTTCTCCCTGGTAACCATAGGATGTTCTCCAAACCCTTTTAACCCCCTTTTTTTTCTAGGAGAAAGATCAACCTATACATTGAGCATAGGTAATAGTTTCTTGGACTCTTCAGAAAGACAAATATTATACACTTTATGCAATTCATTTGAATTAAATTCTAAAAATGAAGCAAACAAAATAGATAATTATTACATTTCCCTTATTTTTATATAAACAAGCCAGTACTGTGTGTGAACTGAAGACAGGACTATAATATATAACTCAATGGAGTCTCTCTTTCCTCATAAGAGTCAAGAATTCAGAGATTCTTATTTCCAGGTACCTGGCTTTCAGTTACACAATCCACATCAATGGTCTCAGCCTCGGTTTCCCCATCTGTAAAGTAGTGATAATAATAACATTTACTTTACGGTGTTGTTATGAGGATAAAACAAGTTCATGTATACAAAAATATTTTACAAACCCCAAAGTACTACATAAATGGCATATATTATTATTATACTTTACTACCCTAATTAAATTTGCTACAGTCACACATGCAAGTAACATAATTCTTCAAATTCATAACTATTTCATGAAAAATGAGATTCAATTACCATATGAACATTATCCTTGGATTTTTTTCCAATACTATAGCATATTGTAAAGGCAAAAGAAACCTGGAAAACAATAAAGGAAGAAAAAGAAAAGAGGGAAAGATGAGAGAGGTTTCTTTTTTTTTAATGTTTTTTATTGTTTCAGTGTTTGAAAAGAAACGCATTCCCATTGTATCAGAAAAAAATCTACCTTCACTGAAAAGTTTAAGATTTTATATCAGCAGAGACTATGTAATTTAAATGGTCAAAGAACTGGAAGATAACATATTAGTTCCTTCCTCCCCATTACAAAGTCTTGAAACCTAGAGATTATCATATTTTATATTCCATCTTTCTCCTCCATGTCCTGTAGACAGCCAGAAAGTCTTATGAATTGTTCTCTTGAAATCTCTTCATTTCTTTCTCCATTCCCATTCTACCACCTCATACCGGTCTCTGAGATGGTTTCCTGCTTTCTAAACTGTACATACTGCCCTTCTCCATTTGATGCTACAAAGACTTGCCAGAGTAATTTTTTTTAAAACCCTTATCTTCCATCTTAGAGTCAATACTGTGGATTGGGTCCAAGGCAAAAGAGTGGTAAGGGCTATGTCATGGGGTTTAAGTGACTTGCCCAGGGTTACTTAGCTAGGAAGTATCTGAGGCCAGATTTGAACCCAGGGTCTCCCATCTCTAGACTTTGCTCTCAATCCACTGAGCTACCTAGCTGCCCCCACCTGAGAAATCTTCCAAAATGGTCACATCTATCATCTTCCTACATCCTTATTCAAAAACTTCCCATGGCTCTTCATTTCCTACTTCATTAAATTCTTTTTCTTCACTTTCAAGGAAGGTCTTGTATAATCTAGCCCTAATCTACTTGACTTAAATTTATTGTCCACTAAGTCCAGAGGAGAAACAGTATGAAACAATAGAGTGCTATATCTGGAATTATGAGTTCAGTTTATATTATTCTCCTGATACTTATTAATTCTATGATTAGAAATAAATTCCTGAACTGCTCAGAACCCTAGACAACTTTCTAAGATTATGCATATGGTCATAGCATGATCTGACTCAGGGAATGGTATTTCAACATTAATAAAATCAGTCAGTCCACTAGACTTAATTGAGTACCTACTATGTGCTAGACTCCGTGCTAACATAAGCACTGTGAATACAAAGAAAGCCAACAAATCATGGGGTTTTTGCCATAATGACCAAAGATGCCTCTTCTGGTCTAACTTTCTAAGAGCAGGAACTGTCTTGATTTCCCTTTTTGTATCCCTGGCACTTAGCATTATTCGTTGGCATATAGTAAGTTTTTAATAAGGGCTCTTCCATTTGTTTTCATTCATTTTTTAAACCCTAATATCTTTATATATATCCTTATCCTTCTATATTAATTTCTTTTATTTGTTACAGGGCTAGGCAATGGGGGTTAAGTGACTTGCCCAGGGTCACATAGCTAGGAAGTGTATGTGACTTGAACCTAGGACCTCTCTAGGCCTGGCTCTCAATCCGCTGAGCCATCCAGCTGCCCTCCTGTTTTCATTCATTCTTGCAGATTCATAAGCATACATTTCTACTCCCTCACATTGTTTTGTTCATCTACAATTCCCTCTTCATCAAATATTATCCCAATTTCAAGCCATAAATACAAGGGCTACCCTCTTGATGAAGCTTCTCCTATACTATCCTGCTTTGTTTGTTTTCATCTCCCTGAATTACTGCAGCACTCTATGGACTATTTAATTCATCTTAGCACTTAATTGGATAGATATAGGTCTTGTTTGCTGTTGTTTTGAGTGTAATATATTATTGTCTCTCCAATAAGATTCTTGTACTTCTTTAAATTCTTACACCAGCACTGCTAGTCCCTAGCATAGGCTGAATATTTAATAAGCCTTGAGAAATATTTGTTGGTTGAGTTTGCCTTCAAATCCATTCAATTGAGCTTTTAAAAGAGAAACTCCTTTGTCACATAAGAAATGATGAGCAGTTTAATTTGGGGGAAATATAGAAAGATCTACATGAAATTATGAAGAGTAAAATAAACAAAAACAAGAGAATCTTATATACAGCAACAGAAATATTGTTTGAAGAATGACTTGTATATGCTCACCTCCAGAGAAAGAACTGATAAATAGAAATAAGTAAGACACAATTTTATATATACATATATCTTTTTATCAAATGATGCCTTCTCTGATGGTGGGAATAAGGGAATAGGAAGTTAACTGGGTATTTTAATGTAACAAACAAATAAATAAACAATTTTTTAAAATATGGAGACAGAAATGACGTGGCTGCATTTTTTTTCTGAATGTAGGTTTTGAAAAGTATATCTAACAGACTGGTTTAGCACCTTATCAGAAGATCCACTCCATGAGTTAGGTAGGGCGTATATACTGCATACCACACACATAAACACACACACACACACACAAATTGACATATAGTCTATCCCATAGTTACTCCCGAAAAAGAGGACACAATGACCACACTCTTTCTTCATCTCATTTCTTCCTTTTCCCAAACTTTCTCCTTGCCACCATCCATAACTTTGTATGCTCCTAGAACTTTTTCTGCTAAAAACTATTGAATTTGGGAGAGAAAAAAAAAACCTTGAGTTTTTTATTTCTTGACTGCTATACTATGTGTAGTACTCTAAACTGTGTCATCAAAAGCACTTAATTATTAAGGAAAAATGGGTTTAGAAGGGAAATTGTGCGATTTTTACAGCTAACTAAAAGAATGCTAGTTTTTTACATAGGACCTGTTAAGCAAGAGAGAATAGATCCTGGTTCAGTGCTTTAGTTTAGTTTCTATGTCTAATCACATCAAGTGAAAGAAGTCAAATAAGCACAGCATCTTTTGTTCAAAGACTAACATGTTACACAATAAAATCTATTAGATTCCAGAAGGTCTTTCTAATGAAATTCAAATGGAATCAGTTGATATCTAAGTGGATAAATGAAGTTCAGCACTGCTGTCTAGAAATTTACCTTCTCCATTGATATTATAGATGTCACCCAAGCAATCACGAGGCTCAAAAACATTTTGTCCTTGTTCAACTATCAACAAATTCTTGCCGCTTCTACTTGAACTAGAAACCTTTAATATGTTGTTATGAATCCCTCCCCTGATTGTAGCTCTTTCACACTTTCCAGGATTCATAATACTTACAATGGTTAGGAAGGTTTTCTTTCAGTAACTGGCTCTTGTTGTTCAATCATTTCAGACATGTCCAAATCTCTGTGATCCCATTTTGGAGTTTTCCTGGCAAAGATTCCAGAGAGGATTGCCATTTCCTTCTCTGGCTCATTTTACAGATGAGGAAACTGAGGCAAACTGGATTATGACTTGCCCATGGACCCACAGCTGATAAGTGTCTGAAGGCAGATTTGAATTCATGAAGATAAATCTTCCTGATTCCAAGCCCCGTAGTTTATCTACTGCACCCCCTAGCTATCCTATCTGGCACAAAATAAGCCCTTAATAAATACTTTATCTATCCATTTATTCAAGCAAGTCCCTTCCAACAATCTAGTATGTTCTAGAAGAAAAATTGGAAAATGCAAGTTGTATGCAAGTACCATGATTGAATCATACAAGAAACCTAGGATTGAACCACAGAATAAAGATTATCCTCAGAAATGTCACATACACACACTCTCTCACAGAACTCTGAATACCCTCCACAAGTTGCAATGGTACAAGAGATCACCATTCATTCAGTACTGCCAAGCAAGAGAACTGTGGAGTCTCCAAATATGCAAAGCAAACATCAAATTCATAATATAATTGCAGTGGATGCAACAAAGTTTATACTAAAAGCTCTCCCTCTGAAAGCACACAAAAGAACAGTAAGTGCACTTAAATGGAATTTATGTGGAAGTTTTCTTAATCTGAAAAACTGTCATGGTATTTTCACAAACAATACTAGAATCAACCTTTTCCAGCATCCAGACTCTGACGAAAGCTTCTCTTGCTCTGATTCCCTTGCTTTAAATAGGACATGCAGTGGTTTGAACACTTCCAGATCCTATATGAGGTCTCTTCTCTCCCTGCTATCTCTGCTTCTCTATCAGTGTTTAACTTATCTTTTTAGCATGCACATATGAATTTAAATTCAGCTGGCCTGAATCACTGAGTTTATAAAGTAAAATGTAAATGCCTGTGGAATGGTACTGAAAACTTTCTCATTGCTTTTCTTTAAAGCTATGTAACTTCACAGTTACCAAGAGACAGTAACCTTTGCTATTGGCTGCTATCAGGAAATGATAAGAAGATGCTATAAGCCATGTGTGGTGGAAGCATCTTGGTATCCTCTGCAAAAAACTGGCTCAGGACATCAGAGCAAGGACAGCCAAAGGCCCAACAACACCTGAGGCAGTACTAAGAGGAGTTTCCAGGGAAGAATGTGAGTACCCTTTTAGAGCAATTGAAAAGGCCTGTATTAGTTCTGTTATCATTGTCTCATAGACCATTGTTATGGGACAAACCTTGATGATGGACACTCTCTCATTTGTGAGAGCAGATGGAAGTCCCTGCCCTTCATGAAGTGGCAAATGGAGTTAGCAAGAGGCAAGAGCTTCAGTTTTCCATTCCTGCCTTTGGGGACTCATTATTTGAGCACCCCTAGATTCCAGTTTCCTGAGAGAAGAAGGAAGGCACCAACTCTATTTCTGGTTGCCATTGGGAAAGACTCTATCTAGGAAGACATGAGAAGAGAAGGCAGTCTCCATCATGTTGTTCTTCTCAGCTTACTACTCTAGAAACTGCAGAGAGTTTCCCTTTGCATGAGATCTAGGATATTCTCACTTGGTTGAGCTGAATTTTTTGGCTTCCAATGGGAGAGCTCCTTCATTCCGTATTGTCTGGTATATATTCTCCTATTCTCTGATTTCCAGTTTGCTACAATTTGGGCAAAGGGCTTCTTTGCTATTATCTATGTATATTCATTGTGGGCTATTAGCTGGTGGTAAAGGGTCAAGCCTTCATTCCCTCTTTCACTCAAAATAACATAGTAATCAAAATCTAGATAGAACTCAATCATATCCCCTAGATGATCAATATATGAAGCAGATAGATATATTTTGAGTCCAATACCCCTTTTCTCTAGTGTTGGCCTCTGGCCCCAACATCCTGCTTATCATCTTGATAGGAATTAAAAGAGATGGATTAGGGGAAGAGAAGCTAAAGATGTCTATTCTGACTCCCCTTTGGATGGAATCCCCAGGATGCCATCAAAATTGGGAAGGGAAAGAACAAAGTGTAAAACTGAGGTAACTAGATGGTTCAGTGGGAAAGAGTATTAGAATTACAATTGGGAAGACCTTCAATATTTCAAATCTTGCTTTAAGTACTTATTATATGACCCTGGGGGAGTCACTTATTCTCTCAGTTTCAGTTTCCTCATGTGTAAAAATGGAGATAATAAGGCTTCTGTGAGAACTTTGTAAACTTAAGGGGCTATGTAAGTGTTAGCTATCATTAGAGGGAGGAGAAAGAAGGGAAGGGAATAAGCATTTATCTACAATCCTTTATGTGCCACGTACCATCCTAAGCATTTTATAAATGTCTCGTGGATGATGATGATGATGATGATGTTGATGGAATAATTCCCTTCCAAGAAGACTCCAAATAGTACCCTTTCTTTCTACCTCTCCACAGTCAGCAGGAATCATTTTTTTTTTTGAAAATTTTATTTAATTAATTTAGAGCATTTTTCCATGGTTACAGGATTTATATTCTTTCCCTCCCTTTCCCCCTCCCATAGCCAATGTGCAATTCCACTGGGTTTTACATATGTCATTGATCAAGACCCATTTCCATATTATTGATAATTGCACTAGGGTGATCATTTAGAGCAGTGATTCCCAAAGTGGGCGCTACTGCCCCCTGGTGGGTGCTACAGCGATCCAGGAGAGCAGTGATGGCCACAAGTGCATTTATCTTTCCTATTGTTATTAAAAAATTTTTTAATTAATTTCCAGGGGGCTAAGTAATATTTTTTCTGGAAAGGGGGCAGTAGGCCAAAAAAGTTTGGGAACCACTGGTTTAGAGTCTACATCCCCAGTCATATCCCCATCAACCCATATGATCAAGCAGTTGTTTTTCTTCTGTGTTTCTACTCCCAAAGTTCTTCCTCTGAATGTGGAGAGCATTTTTTCTCATAAGTTCTTCAGAATTGTCCTAATCATTGCATTGCTGCTAGTAGAGAAGTCCATTACATTCAATTGTATCACAGTATATCAGTCTCTGTGTATAATGTTCTCCTGGTTCTGCTCCTTTCATTCTCAGCAGGGATCACTTTAAAAAGGAGAAAGTAGTTTTTCCTTTTTATTTATCCACTTCCCAAGGGAAGGAACAAGGTGATTTTTTTTTCTTAATCAATTCTATTGAAAGAATGATCGGCGCTTTCCCAACAGGTTAGAGTCCCAGATATTCTGGGTAGAACAATAAAATCAGTCCTCAGAAACAGAGATATGAATGATAACCCATTATTAGATGACCTTTGAAAGAGGGTCACATAATCTTACATATCATACTCTTTGTCTCCAACACAGATAAATCTGGATAGAACAAGCTAACTTACACAAAATATTATCGAGGATGCAGCTATCAATGACATGAGGAATTCTGTCCCTCGGATCTGAAACATTTTGGAGCATAAAACTTTTCCCCTCATGGAGGACACATGATATATATAGGAATACGAATGCTAACACAGATAAACCACCCCCACCTACCACCCAGGTAACCAAACTCACAAGAATTGCCCTGCATCTCACTCAATGAGGTCTCATTTGACCCCCTCTACCTCTATCACACTATAACTGTCCAAACTAATATCAGCTCAGAGATTCAGTCTCTCCCTACTTATATATGCTGCTTACAGACCATCTCAAGAATGGGAGAGAGGCTAGTCACCTCCTTAGGGTTATTGGGAAGAACTACCCTTCTTTCCTGGTTTTGGAAACATTTTCTCAATCACTCTGGAAACCTGTGTGGTATAGTAGAAGAAGCATGTGACATAATCAGAAGACCTGAGTTCAAGTCCCAGCTCTGCCACTAGCTTGTTTTATGGGGAAAACATTTAACCATTATGAGCCTCAGATTTGCCATCTACAAGATAGGGGAAATTAATATCCTATCTCTTTAGTCCCTTCCCAAGTAATTTGCAAACATTGGCATGAAACATAAATATTATCTATTCATGACTTTACTTCTCTGGAAAATTTTTCCAACTCCCAAATAGCTAACAAACTTTGCTAATACTACCAATTAATGAATCAGGGGCTTCCAGTACACAATCTAGGAATACAGATTGAGTCAATAAATCTCATAAATCATAATACACACCTAGATAGAATGAAGTAAACAGATTCTGGCCCAATCAAGGCATGTGGATCTACTTGGGCTTCCTTTTACAGAGGTTTTAAAACCAAAAGAGAAAATATTTGCTCAAGAACAAAAGATGAAATTCAGACAAAGGGAAGTAAACAAAAAAAAATTTAGTACAAAAATGAGCACATCATTATCTGTGTAAGCAGAGTGACAAATCAAAGGATGGGTGGAGAGACCATGTAAGTCAGTCATCAGCCAAAGACTGTCTGAACAGTGCAGGCGTAGCAAGCAAAATATCCATACTATGGGTGAGATGACAAATAAATGATGATGGAAACTACTGGATTCCTTTCCTTTTATGGAGGAATATATATATATATATATATATATATATATATATATATATATATATATGCAAGAGGCAGCCAAAAGAGCATGAGGCTGACAAGGGTGGGATGATTGAGACAAGAAGCAGAGCCAAGTTCAAGGACTTTGCCCTTACAAATAGTATCATCTAGCCAAAAGGAGTGGAAAAGAGGAAATGGGACCATTGACTAACAGTCTGTGCTCTCCTTTCCAAAAAAAAAAAAAAGTCAAGCTTTAAGAATTCCATTCTCATGGATTTCCACAGATTCTCTCACAGAGTTCTGGGCTTTGTTTATTTTAACTCAGAATTATATGAATAGGATATGAACATTCCTTGCTAAAATGTGACCTGCTTGCCTCCTGTAAATGTTTTCAAATAACAGTGGCACCTAAAATTTGTGGAGAAATTAGCAGTTAGTAAAGTGCTAGGACATACTGTATATCCTTCAACCCTCACAAAAACCCTTTGAGGTCAAAAGGATAGGCATTATTCAGGCCAAATGTCCTTGAAGATGCTTGGTCCCTATCAGACCTCAGATTACTATGCTGGACTTTCTGATGACCCCTGTGTTGCCCTCTGCTCCTACAGTCCTTAAGGAACCTTAACTGACTGTTAAAACAATGATAGAGAATTCATTAAGCATTTAGTATGTACCAGGAAGGCATGCAGGCAGGAGAAAGGGAGGGAGGAATGGAGGGAGTGGGAAAAAAAGGAAGGAGGATTTGTTAAGTGCTATTTATGTACCAGGTACTGTGCTAAGTGCTTTATAAATATTATCTCAATTGATACTCACAACAACCCTGGTGGGGAAGGTGAAATTATCATTACCATTTTACAGTTGAGGAAACTGAGGCTGACAAATTAGCCCAAGGTCACACAGCTAGCACAAGTCTGAAGTCAAAATTGAACTTATTGTCCTGACTCTGGGCCCAGCTACATCACTGCACCACCTAGCTGGTGGCCAAGCATTGTGCTAATTGCTAGGAATATAAATATAAACAAAAAAAAGCAGTCCCTATACTTAAAAAAAGGACAGCTATGTGGCTCGATGAGTGCTGAGCCTGGATGCAGGAAGACTCATCTTCCTGAGTTCAAATCTGATCTCAGACACTGTTTGCCTCAGTTTCCTCATCTATAAAAGTGAGCTGGAGAAGGAAATGTCAAAACACTCCAGTAGTTTTGCCAAGAAAACTCCAAATGGGGTCAGGGAGAATCAGATGGGACTAAAATGACTGAATAACAACCCTTAAGAAGTTTATATCCTAACTCAAAAGACAAAACATAAAAGAGTATTGGTGGATTGGGGAAGGGAGATTAGACTGCTGTTAAGAAGGTGAAAAAGTCTGGGGAATCAGAAGTAGAGCAGAGTACCCATTTGATCCCAGGGCATGCACCCTATCTGAAGCCACTGTGCAATGAAAAATGTTGTACCAAGTTTCTACCATATTTATCCAGAATGTGGTGTAATGACATTTCTATTCTGCAAGGGGATGGGATGAAAACGCTACATAAAATCAATTTTCATCCCTTCCCCTTGCAGAATAAAAATGTATATACTGCCTGCAGAGGCAGTAATCAAAAGTGTGTATATATATATATATATGTATATATATATATATGATTATTCAGGCTCTAGTATGCCTCTGTCATTAATTGGACCGCTCACTTAAGATTACTAGACCACATTTTTTTTCACCTGGAATATAAGGAGGTTGGACCAGATTAGCTATTTCTATCCACCAATCAAAGCCTGAATCTCTTAGATTACACAGGTTTCATATTTTACAGATGGTGTAATGAAGACCAGAAAGGTTAAGTGATTTGCCTGGAGTAATAGAAGTTGAAAATGGGATAGTGTCCCAGAAGCCAGTTCTTCAGACTTTTAAAGAGGATCTTTACCTACTGAGCTTTCTTCCTTCCAAGTTATATAACTGTCCCTTCCTTCACTGTGGTTGTTGCTACCTCACATCTTACTGCTGCTTCTACAGCTAGTAGGACTGAAAAGGAATCCAATACAGGGCAATTAGCAGAAGGTAAAACTAAGGTCACATGAAGCATTTGATATAAAAACCTTCTAAGCTCAATATAAAAAGATTCTGCAGAACTGTCCTTGCATGTTACCAGCTAAGCATTAGCTCGATGAAACAGTGCACCCTACCAGCCATTGTGAGTTTTGAAATCGAAAGTTATACAAAGGGTTATTACACAGAGGATGGCAACTTACTCTTCCTCCATTTCCCCAGAGGGCAGGTCAAGAGGAAATGCACTAGTACTGCACTGCAATACAATTACTTTTATTAGATAAAAAGAATTTGGATACCAAGAGAAGCCTGGGTAACTCATTCTTTAAAGAAACTTTAAGGACAGATGGAGACCTCATCTGTCAGAAGTGATGTAGAATTAGTGGCAATTAAATTCAACTAAGATGGACTACTAGATGAACTCAAGTTATACATTCCTTAAATGGGGCTTGGTTCTGTCTAACTCAGTCTGTAAAGTTTATCAAAGTGCCAGACAAGTCTAATATGATTATTATTGTTATTATATACAATATGTGAATATTATGTCTAAATATAATGTCAAAAATGACAAAATAAACATTTATGTAGTTTTAGAGTTTACCAAGTACTTTACATAAAAGAATGCATCAACATGAAGAAGATCTTGAGAAAAGTATGATACTAGATACTTATAACCATATTTACAGGATAAACAAGTATGAAAAGCACTACATAAAAACATAGGCATATGTATATATAATATATATGTTAAGTGACTAGTTGAATCATTTACCTCAGTGGCTATAACCCAGTCAATGAATGGTTTGCTCCATTCACTCAGTTGTTGCTTTCCCCTGAGCCAGGGAGATCTGAACTGTCAATTAACAGATAGTGTAAGTTTACTAAGATGTCATGTAATGCTGTTATCCATGTGTAAATACATCAAATGTCCTACTTCTCTTTCAAGGCTGTGGTGCTTAGTAAAAAAAACCTTCTCCCAAGGGAAGCCTATACTTGACAAATGCTTGTGGGATTACTGAATCAGCCATCTCTTTGTGATGCAAAACAGCACAATCATTGACTTCTTTAAAATGGCTGCACCCTCCTATTTTCTCAGAGTGTAGAAAGCAATCTCCGTTTTGCAAAATGTTTCCATTCTATAAATAACTCGCAAAATGGTGGCTCTTTACACTTGAGATACTTGATTTTTAACGTTTCATAAAATTAAACATGCACTATGTTTTAAGGACACACTTTCCACACATTTTGGTTCTCCTTTTAATAATTCAGTGTCACATGAGGGAGATTTGAAACAAAGCAGAGAGAGACAATATTGTACACAATGGAAAAAGCTCTGGCCTCATATAGCCATGGCAAAATTTTGCATTTCTATCCTGAAAGAGTTAACATAGCTTCCCTGGATGCAAAATTTGTAATCAAGAAGTTTATACATTAGGAAACTCTAGTTCGTCATGTGCTATTGATTCATGGGGTACCTGGGGTCAAGATCAAGGTCAGGGTCTTTACTCCCTGTCCTTGGTCTCTGACTCAAACAAAACAATCAAGAATAGATTATGAACTGAAGGTTGTAAAAAGAACTAGCAAGGGGCTCATCATTTTGTTCACAGATGTCCCACATGGCTCCACACACAAGTATGTGATATATGTAAAAATGACCACAGTGTGGCACAGAGAAGTCAAGTCACTGCATGTGTATTATTACCCTAGAACAAGCTCAGAAATAGAAAATATGTTAGACAAATTTCTTTCCTCAAAGGAATAAAATGAAGCAGTTCAGTGCAAATGTTTGGATTAAACATTTTCTCTGGTCAATCTGATTATACATCAAAACTCCAGAACTCACAACTATATACACTATTTTATTTCTTCCAAAAATGATGTTGCTACTGCATGGAGATGGCCCATGTGGACATGAAAGATAATTCAACAGTCTTAATTTCATTTTCCAAAGTACCTTACTTAAAACCAGAGAAGTTACATACGGACAGGATCTGGCTGAATGAATCCCTGAAGACATTTTATCTTGAAAGAAAAGCATTTATTAAGCACTTTCTATGTGTACCAAGCACTGTCTTCAGATACTAGCTTTACTTAGGACATTCCTTGCTATTTCCATTCTTCCCTGTACTGCCATTTCCTTCAAAGAGTAGCAATAGATTTTATGGGGGAAGGAAGACCAATGGGACTAGGAAAAGGGCAGAATCCAGACCTTTAATTTGTATCTGTGTGGGGATTTTTTAGAAAGGAAACAGCCACTATAAATATGGATCATGACCAGTACTGCAATTATCATCTTAAAAAAGTTTCCTTAGGTAATGAGAAGTTAAAGGAATTTCTCAAGGTCATCAGAGTCAGAAGTAGGATTTGAACCAAGTCACGCTGACATTGAAGTCAGCTCTCTATCCAATCCCCAATACTGCCTCCCAGCAATGCCTCTCAGTATGTAGCAACCCTTTAAGATATTTGTTGGATGAGAGGAGGGGATATATACTTCAGAGCAGGTGCAGACATCCTGTTGGCAGTGAGGACCCTTAACTAGCTACTGAGTAATGGTTATACCAAAGGGATAGTTCCCATCCTTCATGTCCCTTTTTATTACTGGCCCTGACCTGAGATCCCAAAAGTCATTTGAGAGAGAAAGAATCTCCACAGTGAGCTTCAAGACATAAAGTTCAAGACCTCCTAAGTGAGCCTATGTCTGGGACAGGGTTTTCTCCTATTTTAATCTTTCCTTTGGTAGGGGGCCATGCAAGATCTCAAAAAACATCTGATATCTACCTCCTTTCCTAGGCACCTGAGCAATGGGGTACCAGCTACCAAAGCAGTTGCAGCAGAAAGAAAGAAAGCAGTTCCTAGGAGAGGAAAACTAGCTAACAATAGGGAATGAAAGAGTTTTCTTGGCACTGATAGAGCTGAATGTACTCAGTAGAGGTGAAATGTAAAATAGCTAATGAGTGGCCCTGTTGCTAATGTCTCAGTGAGGCTGGAACGCTAGCCTCTCAAAAGATTATAATCATTCTGTGATTCTTTATTATATAGCAATTCCCCTTTCTGTGTGGGAATAACAATAGTAGCTAGCATTTATATGACTTCTTTAGGTTTGCACTGTACTTGACAAATATTATCTCATTTTATCCTCACTCTGAGACAGGTAGGTGCTATGATTATTCTCATTTTATAGTTGAGGAAATTAAGGCAAACAGAGGTTAAGTAACTTGCCCAGGGTCACATAGCTACTGTGTCTGAGGCTAGATTTGAACTAAGGTCTTAATGACTCTAGATTTGGTTATGTTCAATATCTGATTCATACTTGTATTCTGGATATACTTTTTCATGATCCCTTAGACTAAAGCCAAAAATTAATTGTTGCTCAAGAATCCAAGGTAAAGAGTGGAATTAAAACACTGGGAAGCTACTTCCACTACAGAGAAGTCAAAAAACCCCAGAGTAAAAAGCCCAAGAAAAACAGATCGAAGGAGAAAAAGAATTGATCCCAAATATCAAAGAAAACATATTATTTACAACTACAATCTAAATATTCATCATTTAGGACTAAGTATCTATTTCTTTTGGAAAATAAAGTTCAACTTGAACATTCCATTTTTAAGCACTATCACAAATCCATCAAAATGCTTATTTTTCCAAAATCCCAACATTCAAAGCATATGGAAAATTGCCTCAAGGTACAGAGAGTTGTTGCCTTTATCATACTGTGCATCTAAATTCCCAAGGATGATTGATTTAACGAGGTTTGCACATTAGAAGTCTTTTCATTGTTACAATAAGAGGAAATCACAAGAAAGATTAATGTCCTCTGCATGGTGCCACCGTATTAAAATGTCTTTCAAATGCCTTCACTCCAGGAACACTTCTCTACCCCGGCCAGTACTTAGTAAAGCTTGTCTCAGTGTAAAGAATGTATTAGTTATGGCTGAAGAGGCTGGGGTGCTAGAATAGAAATACCTGGAATACACACATGCTCCAAATGACATGGAAAACACATATGTTCCAAATATGCTTCCATTTCATAGCTGACATGGTGCCCAGGGACCACACATGTGACATGGCAACCAAGACCACACAATGTCTGATGCATTTTCTCATAGCACACTGGGGATGCTCAATGGGAAGCAAAAGTGTACTTCCATTACTCTAAAACTTCCCAATATCTAAAGTTTTCTCTAAAGTGACAAAATATTTTTTCTAACAAGATATACCTATTTAATCAAAACAGAGAGAGAGAGAGAGAGAGAGAGAGAGAGAGAGAGAGAGAGAGAGAGAGAGAGAGAGAGAACGAGAACAAGCTCTGGGCTTCTTGCAATAACTAAAATGGTGACACCTTGAGATATTTATCCTTCCCATAAGATTGAAAATCATACACTTTCTAGGTCACAACTTAAGAGTAATGGTTTTAGTGAATGAACAAGCTACCACCAGATCATTGTAAATGTGCATATGTACAGAAGCAATATGGCATAGAAGATATCTAGCTAACCTTGAAGTCAGGAAGTCTTAAGTTTAAGGCCTGCTTCTGAAACATGGAGTCTATAACTCTCAACAAGTCACTTAACCTAGCAGTGCTCTAGACAACTCTTAAGAGGTAGCTAGGTGATCAAGTGGAAATAATAAAAGACTTGGAGTCAGGAAGACCTTAGTCCAAATTCTGTCTCAGTCATTAGCTGGCAAGTCACTTAAAACTTCTGTGCCTCAGTTTCCTCATCTGCAAAATGAAGATAAAAATGCTTATTGTACCTGAAGGGATTATTATAAAGACTAAAGGAAATAATTTGTATTAATTCCTTTGAAAATCTTAAAGGGCTATGTAAATGTACCTACAAACACATGCAATCAAATCAACCAAACAAAATAGTTTTCCAGAGTTGCCTAGTATTGAACAAAGCACTATGAAGGATTTTTTTTAATGACAAGATCTCTGCCTAATAGGAGCTTACAAACTGGGAAGACAAGTTGTATACACAAGCATTAGATTCTGGCCTAACAAAGCTAGAATTGAGTAATACAGACAATAACCACGAGAGGCATTATAGAAAGGACACATTACAAGCATATATGCATACAATCCAATACATTTCAATACTTCCATGGAATTGCCTGAGTGTTCCTTCTAATGATATACATTGTATTTGGTTCAATCCTTTAAATTCTGTCCAGTTCTCACCCGAGTCCTCTCATGAGTTTCCATCAATGATAGTCATACTTTAGAGGACTTCTACAGTCTTTATTTAACATTTCATGGGTACCACTGGAACACTCCAGCTCTCCATCTGATATGTCCCTTTCTTACTTCCGGACATTGAGGGACGTTCAATTTTAGTCATCAAGAGATCAATTCAACAAAAGAAAATAAGAAGGATAAAATAGAAAGGTAGAAAGAGGACAAGAAAGAGTTCACAGAAGTCTAGAAAAGAAAGAATATCCAGGATGAGTAGCTACTGATCAAATGTCAGAAAAGTACAAAAAGGAAAGGACCATAGAACTTCCCAATTAAGAGATCATTATTAATCTTTGAGAAAGCAATTATAGTTGCTTATGATCAGAAACCAGATTGCAAGTCCTTAAAAAGTGAGTGGGAAGGTTTACATGAACAACAAAATGGGAAGTTAGAAACTTTCTACAATCCTCATGACTTCTCTCCAAAACAGAAATTATTTGTCAAAGATTAAGCATATTCAACTGTTTCCATAGTCTAGGACAGTGATGTTGAATCTTTTAGAGACTACATGCCTTGCTCTGTCCCACCCTGAGAATGAGTGTTGCAACCCCTACCCCATCCTCACCACCTCCTTACCCCAGACAAGGAAGGGAGGAAGCCCTCCCATTAGGTTGCTGGTCAGAGGGGCAAGTGAAATAAGGAATGTCCTCAGGCACAGTGGAGAGGGGGAAGGGGATGTCTAAGCTGGAGTCCCTCTGCCTTTCCAGTAATAAACTCTAGCAGGCAATGGCATACTTGACCACAAAGAAGGCTCTGCATGTCATCTGTGGAACACATGCCATAGGTTCACCACTGTGGGTCTAAGATATCTAGAATCTATAAAAAGGCTTTAAAAAATCCTCCCAAAACCCAGTAACTGATCTTCCTGGTCCTGAGCTCACTCAACACTTCTCCCACACTATTAGTAGCAAGATTGCACTAGAACAGTGAAGGTGAACCTTTTAGAGTGGTAAGTGATATCCATAGGTACATGGAGAGGGGGAGGGAAGTTTCCTGGCCCCTAGCCCTCTGGATTTATAGTAATGAATGCTGGAGTGATGGTGAGAATGCCCACAGAGGGCTCTGTCCGGGTGCCTCCTCTGACACATGTGCCATAGGTTCACAATCATTGCAGTAGAAGATCCAAGAACCTGACACAGCCTTACACCAAAAACCCATCCCTATATTCTGTTCCTCCTTCCCTCCTTCTAATGCTGTGAGAACCCAGCTCCATCCCATGGATATTAGCTCAGGCTTTGATAGTCCTTCAAGACTAAAAGCCTACCAGGGGCTATACCCTGGAAGCACTCTTGCTGAGAAAAGCTAGCTCTGGATTGTCAGTGGTAAGCTAGAGAACCCAAGAACAGAGTAGGACAGGTAACCAAACATAACACATCTAAGATGCATATACTAAGCCTGAAAAAAATAAGCATAGCATCCACCTGGGACCAGTTCTAACTACCAAAAGTTAGTTATGGCAGAGACTTAACTGGGGAACCAGGAATTGCCCATTGTGGGAAAAGGTTGAAACACTCTGAGATCTAACTCTAAAGGAAACCACAATCAGAGAGGAGGGATTTGGGGAAAGAGTGATGAGGAAAATAAAGAGTAAAAAAGATTGAATGTACCAAAGATTTCAGGAAGAAAATTCAAAGACCTTGAACACAAACAAATAAATCAACAAGAAAAGCAGTAACAACAAAAGGAAATATGACATCTAGATCTATATAGTATATGAGTTTTGACACCTATGAATAAAATTGTTTTTTGTTCAATCATTTTAAGTTGTAACCCCATTGAGAGTTTTTTAGGGCAAAAATACTGTAATAGTTTGCTTTTTTCCTTTTCCGGCTCATTTTACAGATGAGGAAATGGGGCAAATAGAGTTAAGTGTCCTCCCTAGGGTCACACAGAGTTTCTGAAGCCAGACCCAAACTTAAGAAAATGAGCCTTATTGACTCCTGTCATTCTGCCCACTCTGCCATGAATAAATACTGCAAAATAAAGAAAAATGAACCAATACTTGATGGTCAGAGGACCCTATGAAATTTGAGGAGAACATGGAACCAAAACATGCTGTTCCCAAGTGGTTTGAAAGAGAAATTAGAATTAGGAGAGCAGAATTTATGTTCTGCACAGAAAAAATAGTAAACAGATTAGAACTTGATTCTGTAATGATAAGCTCCTCACCAAAGAAATAAAAGAGAACAATAGATTAGTAATGTAAATACACAAAAGTGAAGGACAATTTAGAAGAAAAACAAAAACAATAACATTAAAGGGAAATATGATAGTTATGCAAAAAAAATATACTGAATGCAAAGAGACAACTTAACAATCAAAGGTCTCCCAAAAGAACAGGAAAGGACAAAAAACTTTAATATTATAATAAAGGAAATAAGAAAAAACTATCTGGAACTTCTAAACACAGAAAATGAAATTCTAGTTGAAAAAATCCACAGATTCCCTCCAGAAAAATAAAAAATAAATAAATAAGGCTACAAACTCTAAGAAATATAGTAGTTAAAAACATTAATTCAATTCAGAAACAAATTCTGCAAGCCAACGGAAGGAAGACTTTCAAATACAAAGGAACAGACCATAAAAAATCAAAAGTTAAATGTAATGAAATTATAAAGATCAAATGGGATTCCAAAGAAGACATAGGAGAAGACACCTCCAATACACCCCTTCATGTAGAAAGATAAAGCACTGCACAAGGTTTTGGACTTTTTCAATGTTATCTGCCAGTTTTACTGACTTTTTTCTCTATTTCTTTACCAAAAAATACTATTGTTATATGAGATGGTTCGCTGGGAGCGTGAGTGGAAGGGAAACATGGGATATTAGGGTGACATAAGAAACACAAAACATCAATAAAAAAATTTTTTTAAAGAAAGGGAGTGGGAGGTGAAAGAATAAAATAAATGAGTGCAGACAAACCTTTCTAAACATTAACCTGTGAAGATAATTTGAGGGGATGGCAAGGAGAATTTGAATTGAAATTTTTTGATTGGAGTTTTTTTTAAAGATGGAGAAACCCTCTCTATATTTGTTATGGTGGCTTGACCTTCATTTTTAAAGATGACCAGTGATATCATAGGGTAATGTCTTGACTTGCAAGTAAATTGAAATTAAGTGTCACAAAGATGTCAACCTCACTTTCTCTTCCAGAGTTAGCCAAGTCCAGTAGCAAGATAATAGTCAATATGACTGGTGATGGCCTGAGTTTCAGCAGATGACTTTAGTATCTCCCAGTAGAAGAAGTCACTACATGCTTGAAGTAGACATCCCCCTAACTCACTGACAAGTTTCAGGCCTGTTGGCTACCCTCACCTTGTTTTAACCTAGCTACTGATACTGGGGTGTGGCCACTGTGCTACAGCTTCTTGGAGCCACAGGACTTTTAAAATGAATAGGCAGCCCTGGAAAGGACTTGGCAAGCCCTCACACCAGAGGTGCCAATCCCTCTTAACACCCCATACATTCCAATATATTTGTAGGTAGTAAAGAAGATATTGGTAAACATGGAGACATCGAAGATGAGAGGTAAAGGAAGTATGATTTATAAACCAAGCTTTCAAAAAAGATGGGAACTAAAAAATCAAAGGCACAAATACAGGACTTAGAAATGGCAAGAAGGACTAATTTTTATTTAAAGACTGAAACAACGAAGAAGTGAATGAATGAAAATGTCAAGGCTTTCTGAGACATGGAGTTGTAAGCATGAGGCAGCTCAAAGTGGATGACTGATTTTTTTTTCCAGGAAATAGAAAAGTCATTTACTTAGAGAAAGGAAGTTTAAAAAGAGAAGGGATGGTTTGGAGTCATTTAAGGAAGAGTAGAAGTATTGTCAGGGAACAATTATTAAATAATGTGTATTGATTATGAATCCAGTCAGCATGGCTTTGTGATTTCCTGTAGTAGGATTCAGTAGCCTGAGAATGGGTTCAAAGATGGTGAAGGTGATCCTTCACAACCTAGTTTCAGCATACCTTTTCAGTGTCACTCTTATTCATACATCTTATTCAACCTATTTCTGAATCAAACCATGGTTCTTTCCTTGGATTTTTTTCCATCCTGCCTATTAAGTAAGTCAAAAATTAAAGATATTTGTAGTATTAAAAGAGTTTTCTATTTAAAAGTTAAGAAAATATAAAATTATTCTCATTGGAATCTGTATAATGATTCCCAAATTTATTTCCTTGCTATTCCTTAAACTCAGCACTTCAATTCTCCCCCTCCATTTTTTTCTCATAAGCAGTTCAACTGAAAAAAGCATTCTGAAAAAAAACCATACATTTTCCCAAATAACACAAGAATGAAAATTTCAAGTTACCCGTAACAACACAGTAAAAGGGGAACAATAAATAAAGGAGTGAAATGAATAGGATAGAAAATAATCGTTTTGTTAGTATATAATGGGTTATAAAATTACAGTACCTTTTATCCAATTTATTTACTATCAAATTATATGTATGTCAAAATCTAAAAATCATAATTTAGATGCCTATAAAAACTATTTTGTATTATCTACTTAAATTTCTAACTTTAAAAAAAGCTTTTTTACACTATAAATATCTCCTTGGCTTTTTACTTTTGGAAAAGGCAAAATGGAAATGGAAAGAAACATGATTTCAATTTAAAAAATAACTTTGATTGAAGTCCCAGCTATAGCACTTACTAGAATATAAACAAGTTGATTAAACTCTCAGAACCTCAGTTTACTCATCTACACAATAAGGATAATAAGTGCACTACTTACCTTAAAAGTTTATTGTACTCTTTATTAATTGTAAGAACTATTTGTTAGATAAGGGCCAAAATCTGCCCTTACTAAATTACAATCAAAGTTAACACACTCAAATCCTTCACAAAATGAGGTCCTACAAAATAGTTGTTTGTTTTTTTTTATTATTATTATTATTTTTTAAACCCTTGTACTTCGGTGTATTGTCTCATAGGTGGAAGAGTGGTAAGGGTGGGCAATGGGGGTCACACAGCTGGGAAGTGGCTGAGGCCGGGTTTGAACCTAGGACCTCCTGTCTCTAGGCCTGACTCTTACTCCACTGAGCTACCCAGCTGCCCCCTGAGGTCCTACAAAATAAACTGAAGAGTTATTAACATTTTAAGGAAGGTTCTAGAAACAACACCATTGTCAATTCCAAACATCACTGAGAAATGGCCTTTGCACTGATGGTAGGTCAATAAGCAAATGAATACATAAGAAAACTTCCAACAGTTTTAGAATTCTCTAGAGAGTTTGATATTAAATTCTATGTGCAGAAACCTGTAATGCCAACACATAGACATCTGTAACTTCTGTATTACCAGGTGGGCTTCCAGATCTGCAGTACTGAAGAGCATATAAACATGCAAATCACAGCATTGGAGATTTTAGAGATCATTAAGTCTCATCCTCTCATTTTACAGTTGAGGAACCTGAGACCCAAAGAGGTTAAGTGATTTGCTCAGTTTCATACAGTTGATAAGTAGCAGAGCCAGAAGTTGAATCCAGGTCATCTGAATCCAAATGCAATGGTTTTTTTCACTACATAGAGTCATACCTGTCTACCCAAGCAAGACAAAAGACAAAAGACAAGGAAATATTTATGGTATTATCAAATACATAACAGGGCTTATATGATATGCAGGCTGGAGGTAGCATGTAAACAAATGATTTGAAACTTATACTTTAGGGATCCTGAGGCACATGTCTTACGTGCGCACTCAGTAATCCAGCTCTAAGCTAAGAAGTCAGTGACACTTATAAAAGCTGGCAGACTTCGGGGAAGTGAGCAAACACTCCAGAGGGTGACAGAGAAGGTAATGTTGGGTAAAATAGTAGAAAGAGAGAAATGGAAGAATTATCAAGATCTGGGGATAGTTGGAAGCAGTAAACTAAGGGTATCAGTAGACTAAGGCAAAATACATTCAGGAAGCATAAATGAGAGGCAGAAGGTAGCAAGCAACAATAACAATGTGTTTGGCTAGAGATTTTCCTTCAATTTATTTCTGCCTTGAAAACAAAGATATACCCATTACAAATAGATGATTATGATGGATAAAACTAATATATACATAATGGCCTCTACCAGTGTTTGATTTAAATTTTACCTGATTATTTTTAATCATTCAGAGTGCATGTCATTCTATGATTTGCAGCCAGGTAGCATCACAAGAAGAACTTTAGAATGAAAAGAGTAAGTTTGGGGTTCAATGAAAAGTGTGGGGTTATACACTGCTCATTATTGCAAATGAAATGTAGCTTGCTCTCTTCCTTTTATTCAATACTGGACTAACCTTGTTGTCCATTTGCAGTGCCTTTTCAACATGCACAATACATATTGATGAAATAACTTTATGGGATACATGTCACAATCTGGGCATTGTACATTCTTCATTTTTTTCTTTGTGATTTGTTAAAACAATGTCTTAGGAGGTAATGAATTTCATAGAGGAAGACTTGTAAATAGTCTGGAACTTAATATAATCAACACAATATTTCTAATGATATAATGGGGAGTGAAAATGTACAGTGTGAGTGTCAGCAAGCTGCAACAAGTGATACCAGTGATAATTTTAGTGTAGCATAAAAAAATGTCCCTCAAATCTTAATAAGGTAGACTTCTAAGCGCGGAGCCATGATGGCAGAGTAGTCGAAGACGCACCTCAGCTTTCCTAACATTTCCTTCCAAAGAACTTTAAAATAACTTCTCAGATCAAATTTTGGAGGAGCAAAGCCAACACGAGATCAGGTTGAGATTTTTTTTCCAGCTCAAAAAAACTTAGAGGTCAGAGGAGAGATCTGTAATACTAGGATAGGACATAGCTAACACTAGCTAGGGCCCTTGGTGGTAGCAGCTTTGGGAACTCTGAAGCCAGAGATAGAAAAGGGATCTAGCAACTAGTCAGAGAGAGATTTCAGATCACTGCTGGCAACTCCATTGCCCAGAACCACTTCTAGGTCACAGTTCCAGGCTGGAGAAGTGCATTTACATTCCCAAGGGATCAGGGGCCCTGCAGGGCAAGATCATCTTTAGTCCCAAGGGAACATAGTCCCTGAGGAGCATTATTGTGGCTTCAAGGGATCAGGGCCATTTCTAGATAAGGAACAGAGTACAGACCAGGAGAGCAGTAAATATACCTCTCTTTGGAAGCACTGAAAACTTAAAGCTTAAAATAGTACCTCCCCCCATTCCAGGAGCAGAGCCCAACTTTAAGATAAAGTTCAAAGTCAAAGGATAAGAAAAACAACAACAACAACAAGCAAACAGCAAAAATAAATAACCTGATAGTAAAAATCTACTATGGTGACAGGGAAAATCAAGTCTCAAATTCAGAACAAAATAATGCCAAAACTACTACAAGAAAAGCCACCCAAAAAAATGTGAATTGGACACAAAGCTAACAAGAATTCCTGAAAGAGCTAAAAAATCAATTTTTAAAATCAAAAAAGAGAGTTAGAAGAAAAATTAGGAAAATAAATGAGTGTGACTCAAGAAAATTATGAAAATATAGTAGTTTGGTAATAGAGGCACAAAAAATGCTGAAGAAAATATCTTTAAAAAAAGAATTGGGGGGCAGCTGGGTAGGTCAGTGGAGTGAGAGTCAGGCCTAGAGACAGGAGGTCCTAGGTTCAAACCCGGCCTCAGCCACTTCCCAGCTGTGTGACCCTGGGCAAGTCACTTGACCCCCATTGCCCACCCTTACCAATCTTCCACCTATGAGACAATACACCGAAGTACAAGGGTTTAAAAAAAAAAGAATTGAACAAATGGAAAAAGGTGCTAATTTCTTAAAAATTAGAAATGGGCAAATGGAAGCTAATGACTCTGTGAGATATCAAGAAACAAAATAAAGTCAAAATAAAGAAAAATAAAAGAAAATGTGAATTACTTTTTAAAAAACTCTTACCTTCTATCTTAGAATCAATAATATGTATTAATTCTGTTATGAATAAAATTAATCCTGGGGACTTCATACTACATTTATAAGTATTGATTGGTAAAAAGAAGGAAAGAGAGAACATAAGGTTTCCAGCCTTTCTAACTTAAAGGAAAATCAGGTCCCAGATTCTAACCCTTAGTCCTCCAAGGTACCCTCCACACTGCTGCTTGCCAAAGAGGGTTACATAAATAAGACAGAGCTTTTCAAACTTTCTTTAAGACCTTCCCCCTGGATCCCTCGAGATCCTTCAATTGTCCCATATCATATCTTCTGGTCTTCGTGACTTTCACTGATCAGGAACCTGGCCCCCTGATTCAACATTCTGGAAGACTCAGATACATAACTCTATGACCACCATGGTAAATCTTCTGGGATTAGACTGGATTGGATGTCCCCCTGATATTTAATTCACACAATTCCCCCTGCTCTGATTCTTTGGGAGACCAGCATATTAAGGCCCCCTACTTTTGGTTCTCCAGCGTATGGAGTCTATACATTTAGGATTTTCTCACCAAGGTGAATAAGAGCACAAAAGATATTGCACATTTCATGGAGGGAGTAACTACAATTCGGGTAATTAAAAGAAAGAGAAAAAAGAAAAAAAAATGATCGATAGCTACATTGACAAAGAGCCATTCCCCTTTTTGGCATATGTTCACAATTAAGATAAATGGAGGGGGCAGCTGGGTAGCTCAGTGGATTGAGAGCCAGGCCTAGAGACGGGAGGTCCTAGGTTCAAATCTGGCCTCAGACACTTCCCAGCTGTGTGACCCTGGGCAAGTCACTTGACCCCCATTGCCTACCCTTACCACTCTTCCACCCATAAGTCAATACACAGAAGTTAAGGGCTTAAAATTAAAAAAAAACATAAATGGAGGGCTCAATACCACTCAGTTAAATTCATTATATCAAAGGTTCACTCTGAATCTCATAAAGTAGTGTTCGATTTCTATAAGTGTCCTTCTAGCATCTTCTCCAGAAGATCTCCTTTTCTGGTACAGGATATTGGTTATTGTCTTTTCCTTAAATTGCTTTAAAAAGATCTTAGACTTTGGACAATTGGGGTAATTACACAATGCTTCCCTCAGGAGGGCATGCATCAACAATAGAATTGACATAGGATGTATGGCTAATATAAGGTAGGTTATTGATCTAAAAAATAGTCATTAAATAATATATGAATCAATTCTCCCAAAAACAAGAGGAGAGGGAAAATTAAATTGAATATATGTGTATTAAAATCATACATATATAAATATAAGCATAAATTAAATTAAAATCATAACAACTCCTTGATTCACATTCAAGATCTCATCAAGGTAGATTATGTCCTACAAGGATGTAGAACAGGTGCAGCAATATTGCAATTACCCACCATAGGCAACAACTACAAAAAGTTGCCATACTAAAGAAGAAGGGACAGAAGTCTGAAAAAAAGGAAAATATGATCCCCTAGTCTAATTTCTATTCTATCATAGGGATAGCAAGCTAGAATTAAAGCCAAATAGCAACACATTTTAGTCTCATATCTTAAGGACAGAAAACAAGGAAGTCCAACTTCAGGACTTGCTGAACAGCCACTTCCTCGAGTCCCCCAAGACAGATCCTCTACCTTGGCATTGATATTCAACATCCCAAAAGGAGTTGTCAACATCCTTGATCCTGTGTGCCTCAGCACTGACTTGTGAGCAGTCCCTTTTTCTGAAATCAGACACAAATATCAGTTAAAGTCCCATAATATTTAACAATCAATGGCAGGTTTCAATAGCCTAAAGCTTTTAGGTATGCAATGTTGTCAGGGCTAATAGGCACTGTAAACTGATCCTTCAATATCAAATATCAATACTGAGTCCATAAACTAAAGTTTTTTAAATCAAATTAAATTAGGAAGAAAAAAAGGAGAAAATGAGAAAAAAAACTATTGCAAATCACTTGAAAGTTAAAGCTATTGTCTCTCTAGCCTGGCCACAATCAGCATTTTGAGTGCACATAAATTTTTCTTCTGGTAAAAGTTTGGTATAAGCTTTACTACAAAAACTAAGACAAATTCTAAAAAGAATAAGAATCTGTAGAATTAAAAAAGCCCATTTGGCTATAGTCATCAACAAACCCACTCCTTGTAGCCAAGAGAGAGATTCCACTATGTACCATCACATGTTACATGGGTCTCTAAAGCAATTTGCTGAATGTCATTCAAAATCCTTTGAATCTCATGACATTTGCAACAATTTCACCAAATCTATTTATATAGGAATAATAAGATTGATTAATAAGGGCACATGCACCTCCCAATGAGGCTGTAAGCATATCAAGAGCTACCCAGTTTTGTATAACTATTTTGCTAAAGAGTCAGTCTCATCCAGTCAGAAGGATATAGCCTTAGAAGTTCAGGAGATTACTTGAACTGGATCCTGAGCCAATCTTTTAGCCTCAGCAGAGATATTTCTAATAGAATCTATCATTGCCATTATTCCAAAATTGGGCAGAGAAGTCCAGAAAAACTTCTGTACCACTGATGAGGAGACTACTTATGTCTTGGTTCTTGAATGCCACCAAGTGCCCAGATTCCTAGTCAGGGACTTGTCCATGCAGCCAATAATATGGCACTAATATGACACTAAAGAGGAGAGTAAGCCAAAGAATTACAGACATAGACTTGCCCAAGGGTCACCAAACCCCAGGGGAAATATACCTTCAGCTGGGATGAGGCAAGTAACACTTATAAAAAATTGTGTCCCATCTTTTGTGTTTTCTAACTTTGCCTTAGCACAAATAAATGTTGTGGTAGGGAATGGAAAAGGGAGATTGCACTTCACATTGTCCCCAAATATCTGCTACTCAAAAAACTTTTACCTCTCTTCACACATAAGTCAAATATAGAGAGGTTCCCAAATATCTGAAAATCACTTTAGAAGTCCTGTTAAAATCAACTGAGGGGGGCAACTCAGGGGGGAAGCTGGGTAGCTGGGTAGCTCAATGGATAGAATGCCCCATAAGGTCCAATGGTCTTGCCTTGGAAAATCATGTTTCCTACTTGGCATTGGACTTTTATAAAGCATCATCTCTAGTCCAATCATGCAGAAGATACAAATGAAGAAAATGTATCATGGCTTATAGCTAATAACCAAAACATATTAACTGAAGGTAACTTTTCAATAGAGTAATTTATGAAATTACTGGGCCCATAAAGATAAGAATAAAAATGGGCAGAGAGAACCAGAAGGTCTGAAGAAGGTTCAACAAAAATTTTAGGAGAGCAGAAGGGTACAGATTCAGACATAGGGTCAATAGATTTCTCAAGGAAAAAACTCCAAACAAACCAGTAAAGCAATTCCCTGGGATTATCTTCTCCTATAGTCATCTTTAACTCCTTTAATGCCATATATTTCAAATGAATCATATCTAGGCCATGAGAAAACCTTTTCTGACCAAGATTTACAGAAATAAATTACTTCCTTTCTCTTCATCCAAGGCTAAATGAGCACACCCTTATCCTCCCAGGAAATCAGGTCCTTATGAAGAGGACTTTCTTTTGGGATCCATTTTGGAATTTTTTTCAGGGTCCCTGGAGAATTACCATTCTAAACTTTAAAATTCCTAAAAAGAAGAAAAAGTGAAGAAAAAAATCAGGTTTTCCGATCTTCATGTAGGACTCACCCTTAAGAGGCCACACTTTAAAATTTTACTTTAAACTTGTTCCTAAAGAGGTCTTCTTTTAAAAATGTGCTTTAAACTTCCTACTCAAGCTACCACATGGTCTCTTTGAACGGCCCTAAACACCAGGTAATTTTAAAGTGAAAATAGAAATCAAAAGGAAAGTCATCATGTCTCTATTCTAATCACACAGATCCCTCACTCTTTTGAGCTGTTAAAAGCATTCCATTTTCCTACCCCCATAATCTAACAATACAATTTAAAAGAATACAAGATTGAGGTCTCACCAAACCAATCCCCAATGTGACTATTATTTCATCTCATGAACCCAGTACTCAAAAAAAAAATTCTATTTTCTAGTAAGCTGCATTTTTGAAAAACTGAGATAACTACATAGACAAGCCAGTGCCTGTGGTAGCAGGATGGCTCAAAGAATGGGATAGAGACAGAGACAGAAACAGAGACAGAGACAGAGACAGAGACAGAGACAGAGTGAGAGGAGAGAGAGCCCTTGAACTTACTGTGCTCACTTTTCAAGCTTTCTCTAAGCACTTCTCCTGGATTCTTCAATTGGCCCACATCATATTTCCTGGCCTCCATGACCTACTGGTCAGGAATCTGGCTCCCTGACCAGCCACACTGGCAAATATGTGACTCTGTGACTTCTATGGCCAACCACAATGGTGTGTCTTCTGGGATTAGACTCTTTTGGAGGTCCCTAAGATATTTAATTCACACAGTTTCAAGGCAGAAGAGTAGTAAAGGCTAGGCAATGGGGGTTAACTGACTTTGAAACCAGGACTTCATGTCTTTAGGCTTGGCTGTCAAAACCTAGCCGCCCCCAAATATGAATTATTTCACTGGAAAATAGTCTGAGAAGAGATAATTTAGGAATCATTGGATTACCTGAAATCCCTAATCAAAGAGATATCTTAGACATTATACTTCAAAAAATTATCAAGAAAAATAGTCCCAATATACTAAACCCAGAGGGTAACATAAAAAATAAAAGAATCCACCAATCACCTCCTGAAAGAGAGCCCAAAATGAAAACTCCCAGGAATTGTATAAATAAATTCTAGAGCTTCCAGGTCAAAAAAAGAAAAAAATTGTAAATAGTCAGAAAGAAACTATTCACCACACAGAAAAACACACAGAATTTAGCAGCTTCTACTTTAAAGGCTCTGGTGGCTTGGAATATGATATTCCAGAAGGCAAAGGAACTAGGACTACAACCAAGAATCATCTACCAAGCAAAATTGAGTGCAATCTTTTAGAGGAAAATGGATATTTAGTGAAATAAAGGACTTCTAAGCATTCCTGATAAAAAGGCCAGAGCCAAATAGAAAATTTGACATTTAAACATAAGACACAGGAAAAGCATATAAAGGTAAGCTTAAAAGAGATATCATGAGTCCCAATAGAAACTAACTTTTTTCCTTACTATATGGGAAGATGACACATGTAGCTCCTAAGCATCATTATTAGGATAATTAGAAGAACTCTAAATCAACAGTGGGCACAAGTGTGAGTCAGTAGGTTGAGATGATATAAAGAAACTGAGAGGAGGAAGGGAGAAGAATGAAGGAAAATTATCTCAAATAAGAGGTGTAAAACAGATCTTTTCAGTAGAAAAGGAAATGGGTTTGAGGGGTCAATGTTTGAACTTCACTGTCATCTGAATTGGTTTCAAGGGGAAACATCTGAGACTCTTCAGCAGAACTAAGATATATCACTCCTGATAGGAGAGTTCATTCACTCTATATTGTCATACATCTGAACATTCATTGGCCGTTGTATTTGATTTGGATAAGTTAGTTTTTTTGCTATATATGTTCATTGTGAAACTGGCATTTGATGTGAAGGGAATTAAGTCGAGTATATAACTTGGCCCCCCCTCCCATTGAAAGATAGCAATAAAGAGCTCAACTGAAACCTAGAAGTTATTTTATCTGGATTATTAATATTTAGGAAAGCAGAGAGATACAATTCCTAACCTTTTCTCTGAAGAAATTGAAGTAGCCAACCTCTGACCTCAAACTCCTGCATATCCTCCAGGAAGAAATCAAAGCATCCCTAGAAGAAAGATAGATGGAGAAGATTCTAGAGGAATCTATCCATGCCTCCCTGAAAGTCATATCTAGACTTATATGGTCTACCATAATCTGCATGGGCAAAACAAAACGCACCAGCTTTTACATTTATATCATGTTGCAGGGTTTTTTGTTTGTTTGTGTAATGTGCTTTCTCTTTTATTTCATGCTTTCCTTTTGTCTCTTATAAATGTAGTAATGTATATATTTATGTCCTGAAGGGACATGAAAAATATCATAATAGAATTCATACTCTGTGAAAGGGTTATGATTTATTCACCTTCAAATTATTATTCATAGATGACAGTGCTTTGAACAAAATCAGAATTTCAATTAAATTCAAACTGCTTTTGCTAAGCACCTACTATGTTCCAAACACTGTGTTTGCTTCTAGGGATATAAAGACAAAAATTAAAATGGAACTTAAGTCCTTGGGGAAGTACCTCATGGCTCTATATTCTCTCAAAAGTACAGTCATTATACTTTAAGGAAAAGCATCATCATTCTCAGTTATAACTCATTGTTGAGAGGGAAAGAGATTATATTTCGCTTTCTGTCCAATAACTCCTTATCTTTTTCTAAACCAAGAGCCTTAACCAAGTAATCATAGGATGTTAAAACATTAAGTTACTTTGCCCTAAAAAGATTATTTTATTCCCTATTCTCTGGAACCTATATACATAATAATTAAATTCAAAATACTATGTACACAAAAGCAAAAACAAAATATCGAGAACAAAAGAATTAATGTCTTTTGATTAACTTTCTATGATTTACCCAAATCTCAAGTACAGCATTATGCTTTAATTAAATAACTCAGCAAATTATATAATTTTGAATATTGCACATTGATAACTCAAGGAAAAATTCATAGATTCAGATGAAACATTTCCAAACCATGCATGAAAAAAACAAAACCTATTTCTAACTTTTATTCTATATCTACCTTCCACTGGGCACTGATGAGAAGTGGGTCTGGAGGGAGGATAACAAATAAAAACAATGCATTTCAACCAAAGATACCAGCAGGTGCACAACATGCAAATGGCAAGAATGGAAGCCAGAATGACTGACATTCTGAAGACATTTTCCAGTGAGATGACTTGTCAAAGCTGAGAACATTTGAACAGCAGGGCACAGCAAAAAGACATTACTTAACATCTTCACATTTCAAGTCATTTGGCGGTGTATGGCAGAGTCACTTACCAAACTTAGGGGAGAAAATCGACATTAGCTGTTGAGCTATCTACAGGGCTGCAGCTGCTAAAGAGAGGGGGCATATGTACCTATCTGTTCCTGGTCCCAGCTGCCTTTCAACCTTCTCACTGTTCTCATTTTTAGGCTGTAAACATTCTGAGTGACGAGGGGAACTGGGCTCTGTGCTATATTCTGAACAGAGCACTCAAAGCATTTTAAGGAACAACAACATTTTGCATTGGACTGAAGGAAACAGAAATTCTCCTGCAATTGCTAAAATGGGAATATCTTTTATTCACAAAAAGCTGTTCTTTGGCTGACCAATTTAGGGCTTTTTTTTCTTCTAAAAAGGAAGAACTTTTCCTCTTCCCCTGCTTAGAAGAGCCCTGTACTTCTGCCATTGAAACTAGTTTCTAGGAGGCCATGTTGCAGCAAAGAGCCAGCTGGACACAATGGTTTTCATGAAAAGGAAGATGGTTCTGTAGCAAATAAAAACTCTGTGGGGCAATGGCTATAAATGGTAGTTTTCATCATGCATAATGGAGTGGACATAATTATAATTGCAAAGAAAAAAGTAGTTATAAAATTAAACTAAGCAGTTAGAAAAAGGGACAATATCGTCAAAGGAAGACATGAACCTCTTTGTTCTGGTAGAAGAATTATCTTCAGTGCCTTCCAAGATCAAAAAATTTACAATACAGTGAAAAGAAGACTGCCTTTGTTTATCAATCAAAAATCACTTATATTAGGCACTTACTACATGCCAGGCACTACACTAATATGCACTAGGGATAAACAGAAAGGCAAAAACAATTGGAATTTTGATTTGAAGTCAGAAGACATGTACTTAAATACATTTTCTTCTACTTCCTCCTTATGAGACCTTGAGCAACCCATTATATCACTCTTGATCTTGGTTTCCATATCAGAAAAATGATAAACCCAAAGATCCAAGCTTTTGGAATAAGAACTCACTCTTTAACAAAAACTGCTTGGAAATTTAGAAAACAGTATAGCAGAAGTTAGGTACAGACCAATATCTCATACCCTATTCCAAGATAAGATCAAAATGGATATATGATTTAGATTATAAAGAGTGATACAGTAACTAAATTAGGGGAACACAGAATAGTTAACCTGGCAGATCTTTTAAGAAGGGAAGAATTTATGTCTGAATAAGAGATGGAAAGTATTAAATAATATAAAATGAATAATTTGTATTAAATTAAAAGGCTTTTGTACAAATAAAACTAATCTAACCAAGATTAGAACAGAAACAACAACCTTAGAGAAATTTTTTTTTATTTTTTTTCCAAACCCTAAACTTCTATGTATTGGCTCCTTGGTGGAAGAGTGGTAAGGGTAGGCAATGGGGGTCAAGTGACTTGCCCAGGATCACACAGCTGGGAAGTGTCTAAGGCCGGATTTGAACCTAGGACCTCCCGTCTCTAGGCCTGACTCTCAATCCACTGAGCTACCCAGCTGCCCCTGGTAAAATTTTTATAACAAATGTCTCTGATAAAGATCTAGTTTCTCAAATTTATAAAGAACTATATCAGATTTGTAAGAATACAAGCTATTCTCCAATTGAAAAATGGTCAAAAGATATAAACAAACAATTTTCAGATGAAGAAATCAAAGCCATCAATTATCATATAAAATGTTCTAAATCACTCTTGATTAAAGAAATATAAATTAAAACAATGCTGAGGTACCACCTCACACCTATCAGACTGACCAATATGGTAATAAAGGAAAGTGGTAAATGATGGAGGGGATATGGAAAAATTGGGATGCCAATGGATTGTTGGTGGAGTTGTGAACTGATCCAACCATTCTGGAGGGCAATACACCCAAAAGGCTATAAAACTGAGCATACCCTTTGATCCAGTAATGCCACTACTGGATCTGTATCCCAAAGAGATAATAAAAAAGAGGAAAGAACCTACTTGTACAAAAATATTTAGCTGCTCTTTTTGTGGTGAAAAAGAATTGGAAATTGAGGGGATGTCCATTGAGGAATGGCTGAACAAATTGTGGTACATACATATTGGTAATAGAATATTATTGTCCTATAAGAAATGATAAGCAAGATGATTTCAGAAAAAACTGGAGAGACCTGCAGGAACTGATGCAGAATGAAATAAGCAGAACTGAGAGAACATTGTATACAATACAACAATATTGTACAATGATTATCTGTGAAAACTTGACTACTCTCATTAAAACAATGATCTAGGACAGTCCTGAAGGACTTATGATGGGAAGTGCCATCCATCTCCAGAGGAAGAGTTGTTGGAGTCATCTTTCACATCACTGTATTTTTAGTTTTATTTTGAGGTTTGGGGTTATGTATGACTTTACTCTTACAACAATGACCAATATGGAAGTGTGTTTTGCAAGACATTTTTTAAAAAATGAAAAAAATGAGTACTAGAGCTTGCTTAAACAGATTCTCAAATGCACAATTAAGTTTTCAGGGTAAACATTTACACTTCAGAAACTGTCTACATTTATTGTTTTGCTAATTATTTAGACCAGTGATGGGCAAACTTTTTAAAGAGGGGGCCAAAGGAAAGGAAATGCTCATCTATCAGTCTTTTTCTAAGGCAACTCTTTAGAAGTTTCATTGTATTGTATCCTACTCATTGTATTCATCAGATTAGGAATAATGTCACATGGCCAGATAAAACATTTCAGGGGGCCGCATCTGGCCCACAAGCTGTAGTTTGTCCATCACTGATCTAGACTGAAAAAAATGATGGAGAAAATGTTTCTAATGGAAGTTGAACTCAAAAAAAATTTTATGTGCATTTTTAAAACAGTTCTTAAACATTTACCAGTATATCCCTAGTGTACTCCTTCCAGTTCTAATATTCTTGAATCTAAATTCAATCCAGGACAGACCATGAGAAACTGACATCTGTATCTTCTCAAAATCTCAATTATAACCAATTGATCAATATGCTGAACCCTCAGTGAAATCTATTGGATTCCAACTTAGAAGTCAAAGCTGCTCATTCTTGTGATAATTTTTAAAAGGCTCTGCTCCCAAGCTTTGTAACAGGAACAAATTGACATCTGCCAACATCCTAAATAAGGATTGGAAAAAGTAAATGTTTGGGTAGAGCATATAGTAATTTTTTTGTAGACTGCTCAGGCCAACATATGTAAATATTTGACATAGGGACTTGCTAATACTAAATGAAAGGATATAACCTCAGGGATAGAACTAAACACACAAGGGAATGCTTCCAATTTTTTTTTAGTACCATATAGTCAAGACTAGATGCTAAATCCCCTAACTGTATCCATCAAGACTGTAGTCAATTAGTCTGAGGTGTGACAAAACCTTATAAGATCATCAACATTGAGTGCTATCTTATATGCCCCATGCCATTTATGTCAATAGCTATTTTATTTATGGCACAGATTACTTTGCAAGAAGGGTTATTGCCACATAAAATGGAAGTGGGGGATAAAGGGTAACTTTGTCTATTGCCCCCAGTTAAAATAAATTGTGAATAACCCACCAACAAGCACAGAGACCTGAAAGCCAATGGAGAAAGTTTCTAATTCCCAAAATTCTTTGCTAAATCTTTATTCACTAAGATTTCTTAGATTTGAAAAGCAGAAACTAATTGAATAGAAAGAAACAGTCACTAATATGTTTGTTTCGCTACCAAAGTTTGAGGGAATCTTCCTTCTCAGAAAAAATATGAAAAAAGACATTGGATTGAAATGCAAACATTGTTGCTCTTCTACATTATCACTCTCCTTTATTGAACCCTTTTCTACTTTTCAAGAGGATTTTTTTAGTCATGAAAATGGCTACTGTTTTTAGTCTGTTCATTAAATGAGAAATAAGCAAATAAAATTGGGAAATTAAAAATTTTGTAATGAACATAAATGACAAATCTGTTAATATTATTACATACACAATTAAATTAGCAAATAAATGTTCACTGTAAATGTAAATCAATATAATTTACTGTTATGTTTTTAAATAATTCCTCATTGAGCTCAAGATAAAATTCTTCCAATTTTTTATATGACAAAAATAGACTTTAAAGAGTGGAGATTTAAAATCACCCTCAGGAAAAAAGTGGGTTAATAAATTGATTATCATTTATAGCCATTTTTTATTAGATGGGCAAGCTAATAAAGTGGTTAGAAAGGAGAAGTGTATATAACAAATGATTATCACAAGATATTTAAAATCTATATGTAGTTTCTAGCATTTATTTTATTTCAGTGAAATTGATGTGAAGTAGATACTGTATAGGTGACAACATTCCATTCAACTAACTTCCCAGACATTTATAGCAATATGGGTGTGAGGTATCTCTTTTTTTAAAGCTCCATTTAAAAATTTTTATTTGATACCAAATCATTCAATGAAAAATGAAAAGAAAAGAAAACTATCCAACTGATTTAATTGTAAATCATTAAGTATCTGAATAGAAAAAGTTATTATAGAATCCTTCCTACAATAGGCCTGTCTATACTCTGCTTGAACTCTTTCAGTAACAGGAACCTTATTTATCTCACAATACTATTCCACTCCATTGTTGAATAAATCGTGGTTTGTTTCTTTGTTTTTAATAATGTTCCCATATAGGAACAGAAATTAGATCTGTGATTTTAGTGGCTTGAGGCACTCTCAGGTAAAGAAATTCCCTCTACCAATGTGGATTGTCCCCTTCTCTGAAATTTACAGTCTTAAAGAGGTTCTTTAAAATATTAAGGAATTAGGCAATTAGGCCAGGATAATATAGGCAGTATGTGTCAGAGGCAGGACTGGAACCTAGCTAATTTCAAGGCAAGCTCTTTATCCGTTGTTCTATACAACTTCTCAATGTTTCCTTCTGTTGTGACAAAATACAATCTCCTAAAACAGTGATAGCTAACCTTTCAGAGATGGAGTGTCAAGCCCCAACCCCACCCCACCCCATCCCCCTAGACGGAGTGCTATGCCCATCCATCCATCCCCCCCCCATACTTGTGTGTCATGCCCCATCCCCCAACAAGTCCCCAGTGCACCCTGACCCTGTTGCCCCAAATAGGGGAGGGAGAAGGTGCTCTCATTGGGCTGCTGGGTAAAGGGGCAGGTTATGTGAAAAAATGTCATCCATCAGGCATGATGAAGAGGGGAAAGGGAGCAGCTCTGCCCAAGTCCCTCTGCCTTTCTAGTAATGAACTCAGGGGAGGGGCTCTATGTGCCCATAGAGAGAGCTCTGTGTGCCATCTTTGGCACCTGTGCCATAGGTTTTCCATCACTGCCCGAGAATTTCTACCCATTAGGTTTCATTCTGTCCTCCAAAGTAAAATAGAATAAGTTTAGTCCCTCTCACATAGCTTTTTCTATCTCATAATCCGAGTGACCTTTCTCTTGTAATGCTCTAGTCTGTCTGGCGTTCCCCACCACTCCATTGAAACTGATCTCCAAAAGGTCTCCAATTACCTCTCCTAAGTTCTCATCCTCCTGGAAATTTCTTTTGGTATTAGGCACTTCTAATCACCCCCATATTTCTTGACACTCTATCCTCCTTTGACTTCAATAGCATCTGCTTATTCTCTTGCTTAAAACTGTTCCTTAGTCTCATTTGTTGGTCTTCCTTTCAACCTGAATATGTCTCCACATAGCTACCATAGTAATCTTTAAACATAGGTCAAATCAGGTCATTCTCTGATTTTAGAATCTTCAGTAGATCCCTATCATCTCCAAGATAAAATACAAAATTACCAGTGACATTTAAAATCTTTTGCAATATGGTGCTACTGAAATTTCCAGATTTACTTTATATTACTCCCCTTTAAGTACTCTATATTTCAGCCACACTGTCCTACTTGTTAGACTACTCCACACCCTTTCACAGCCTATCCTCAATTTTTCTGCCCTCCAGCATTTAGAATCTTTCAAGACTCAGCTTTAGGCACCATCTCTTATGAGTAGACTTTCCTCATGATAGTTATTAGTTCTATCTGCCTCCCAAATTATTTACTTGTCTGTTTTTCATGTTATGCCAAACTATTGACTATAAGCTTCTTGATGACAGGAACTATATCTCATTTCTGATTTGTAGCCCCTGTGCTTAACACCTATCAGTTAAGTCATTTTTCAGTCATGTCCAACTCCTTATGACCCCATTTGGGGTTCTCTTGGCAAAGATACTGGAGTAGTTTGCCATTTCCTCCTCTAGTTCATTTTACATAAGAGGAAACTTGGGAAAACAGGATTAAATTACTTGCCCAAGGGCATACAACTTGTAAGTGCCTGATTCCAGAATTAAATTCAGTGTCCTGGTGATTCTAAGGCCAGCAGTCTACTCAAGGTACCACCTACCTGCCCACATTGTTCTTTTATAGAGTCCTACAGCAGGTAGTCCCACAGCAACTCAGTACTGATCTTGGTCCCATGCTGACCTTGTATTATAGTTACAGTAACTAAGACTTTGCCTTCTTCTTTCTTTAATGTATCTCTCTCAGTTTCCTTTAATACACAAGTTAAATAGGCATATCATTTACGCTTTTAGTCAAATCCTTAAGGACCAAGGACAGAGGTCTGAAGCATGCTTCAAGAGATCTTCTGCCCAGTTGGTGTCAATCTATTAATTGCTTGGATATATTTATTCAACCGACTAAGAATATAAGAATCAACTAAGAATAATTGTGCTATCACGAACCCAGAGATCTTCCTTTTTTCCAGAAGGAATAACACTTTTTTAAGTCCATTCTAAAGGTAGGCACTTATTGTTTAAGCATTTCCAGTATCTCATAGTCATTTTACTCTGTCCAGAGAAAGAAAAAAAAAAAGAAAAAAAGAAGTTAATGGCATAGGAATAAAGAATGAATTGGTGATGCCATTTGTATAGAAAACTTCCTTCTAAGTAAACACTGTCAAATAATGTAAGTCAGTTACTTTTTCCCCTCTTTAAAAAAATCTTTATTAAAAAGGAGAGTTTACTGGTTGGAGGAGATAGAACTGAAGATTGTTTAAAAAGATATGAAGATTTTTAAATTTTTTAAAATGAGTATTGTACTTCAGAGGTTTTTTGTGTAATGTGACCTTTAAATAATCAAAATTAACTAAAAAGTAGCAAGGTTCCCCAGAATGGAGGTCCAGTATGAAGAGGACTTAATTTTAGATATAAATATAGCATAAAAATAAATGACTTAATAGTAGGAAGGAAGGAAAGAAGAAAGAGGAAGGAGGAAGGAAAGAGGGAGGGAGGAAGAAAGGAAAGGGAAGGAAGGACAGACAAGGAGATTTTTTTCTGTGAATCTCATGTACAGCTTTTTTCATTTTTTAAAATATAATAAATTAAATTTATAAAAAAATAATGTAGGACAGTACTTTTTTGCAACTTTATTCTTAGAAAGATGGATATCTTGAATATTAAGGTTAAGTGGCTTGTCCTAGGTCACAAAGCCATTCTGTCAAAGGATGGACTCTCTGGCTGCAAGGCCAGATACCAAAGACATGAAACTCACCAGCCCATAACATTCCCAAGTGTGGTCCAAGACAGATTAAAATACAATTGGAAAATGTTTAACAGAATAAAAATACAATACAGTGTAAATAATATTAGTTTGTAGTTTTCTAAATCAATGAGATTAGCAGGCATTCATTTCTAATTGCACATAACACCACTTCATTCTGTGTTCAAAATAATTTAATATACTAGTTCTTAAATAGATCTATGATTTCATAAATTATTGGTATCATTATACCAGATATAACTGGAAACCCCTCATACTATGCAAATTTTTGTTCATGTTTTCCCTTTGAGCCTCTTTAGAAAGGCTATCTCTCACACTTGGAAGCTATCTTTTTATTCTTTGGGCAAATAATTTTATTTCTCTCATGTCAGTTTCCCCATGGATAAAATAATGAATTTGGACTATATGATCTCTAAAATTCTTTCCAGCTCTAACAATCCATGATTTTATCATCCTATGACTACAAAAATCCTTTCAGGAATGAAGTATGTTGGCATTAAGCTTACTAGCCTATCATTATAGTAATTTATCTTTTCCTCTTTTTGGAAATCAACATATTTCATCATCTCTAGTCTTCTCAACTTGAAAAAAAGTAGACCATTAAGTTTGGTAAATTTTTTTTTACTTTTCATACAAATTTCTGGCATCATTAAGAGATTATTTTCAAGAAACTCCAAGAAGGCTTTTGGAACCAGCAAATGTCATAAATTCAGGGACAAGAATAAGAATCACCCACCCTACATGCCAGGTTATTTTAGTAAAACATTTTCTTAGGTAGATTCATTTGTGTGCTAGCATAAGCACCCACACTTATGTGCTAGTTTATTTCTTGCCAAAAATTTCCAAGAGTATCATATATACATGACCTTAAACTATCTCTTTTTTAAAAAATATTTATTTTTATAAGACTAGTTCACTCTACCTCACCCAGGCTCAAGGCGCAGATTTTACTGGCCTTGATATTGCTACTGGAACCTTGATCTCTTTTTCTAATGTGGACCAGTTTACTCCCTCCTTAAATCAAACTGATGGCCTCCCACTTCCAGGAAACCATCATATCTATTAATGTGGACCCCCAATTAATATATCCCATTCCAACTCAGAACCCTTAAGCTCAAGAGGTCTATGAGGATCAGAATCCCAAAATAGTAGTTATAACTGAGTGACAACATGTCTGAATGACATTAAACATTCAAATTCATTAATTTAATCTAATATTTTAAGGAGTTTGAACATCAATGAAATGATTATAAGTTTTCAAAGGAAGAAGCAGAAAATCTAATCAAACCTTTTCCAATTTCAATGGAAAGGAAATGAGGATGAGACTAGGAAGACCCTGAACCCAAAAATTGGGATGAGGGAGAAAAGAAGCATGACTTTTTGTTTTTTGACCATATGTCCCAGCTCTACTACTACTGCTTTCAGAAGAATCACGATGCTGCCTTTTTCATCCTAAAAATGGGGGGTAGGGCAGGGCAGGAGTAGCTGGGATGAGATTGGGGTCATCCTCAATGAAAAAAAGAATGAAAAAGTGAGAAAAAGAGAAGATTTCTTGTCCTCAAGGAGCTTACATTCTAATGGAGAAAGTTTGTACATTAAAAGGAGCTGAGAGGAGGGATTTGGTTACAACTGAGAGTTGTTGTGTGGGATATGGGCACAGAGTGGTATCAAAGTGTCCTTCAAAGCAATATGAGGCAAAAACTCACCTATCAGAGCCCTGGTCCAAGGAACAGAGTTCAAGATTTTTGTTGGAGGGAGACTGACAGAGGTGTTCAGATATGCCCAAGAAGGAGAAAGGAAAGGAAAGGAAGAGGACTAGTAACAATTGTAGGTACAAATAAGGGATCAAGAGAGGAGGAAAAAGGAAATTCCACCCAAGGATAAAGGATCAAGGCAGGCAGATCATTCCAAAAGACACTTTTGGCCTATCCATCTTTTTTTAATGTTTTAAAATGCTGAAATATTTCCTAATAATTTATAATTAAAATGTTACCTATTTGGATTCTTCTTTTATTTTACTTTGTTATTGAAAATGTACCCCTGCTGCTTTACAGAATGGGAAGAGGTTCATGAATGAGGTACATAGCACATGTTTTTAGACTTTTTCAATATATTTATCAGTTTTACTGATTTTTGTTTTCTTGTTTTTTATCTTAAAAATATTTGTTAAAGGAAATGAATTTCTGGAAGGAGGGAGGGAAACTGAGGAAAATTTCATTGATAAAAAATATTAATACAAAAAATTTTTAAATAAAATGTAATATATAATATTGATTAATGATTTGTATGGACTAGCCTGGAAGTCTAACCAGTATGAATAATATTGAAATGCAAAATTCCTTGAAAATATGTCAGTTAATATTAACAATAATGAATTGATAATTAATTTATGAAGTTATGGAATTGGGGCAGACCCACCCAGTTCTTTGGGTACTGACAGGAAAGATCATAATGACATCAAGATAAGTGGCAAAAGAAGGGGTACAGAGGCAGAAAGCTGGTGTCAGAGAATGGGATGGTAAAGGAAGATGGGAAGAATGAGGAAGAGGATGATGAGAGGGAATGTTAGAGAATATCACTTACATAACCATGGATTAGAATTGGGAGCATAAGATAGCATGAGTCTAGTAGAGATGGAAGAGCGCTTGGTATGAGAGTGGGAAGACACAAAAGTTTGAGGTCTCATTTTATGGGGAGTTTGTGAAACAGACTAGTTTTTATCTGTGCCACCTTGAGTTAATTCAAAGTTGTCAGTAAAACTTTAAAGTTATCAAATCTCTGTCTTGTCAAAAATTATCAGCACCTTTTGTTGATCTCCTCGTCTTACTGTAGCATGTCTGGAACTTATCTGAGATTTATATATCATAGGATCAAAAGACTTGGCAGTTGTGTATAGATATCTCCCCCTGGCTCCACACAATTTACCAGAATGTGATTTTTGGTTAATATATGATAAAATTTGTAAATTGTGCTCCTTTGATCTTTGGAATGCTTACTTTTAAGTCCATTTTTGCAGTATTACTTCCTGCTACTGCCCCTTTGTACTTGATACTTACAAATTCACTATACCAATTGGAAGAGGGGGCAAGGGGACCAGAACAAGAACAATTTTAACCCAGATAATAATTATCCAAGAACGAAAAAGAAAAATGCAAGTTGAAGACTGCCTGTACACATTTTGTTATCAAGCAAAAGAAAACAGAGGCTAAGAGCAAAAACACCTTTTTGTTGGCACAATTGTAATTATGCTAAGTTGGCTTGGGCTTAAAAAATTTAATAGAATTTGGATTGCTTTGTTAGGGTTATGATAGTGCCAGTGTTGAAAATTAGTTTGGGAAGGAACCTAATTAGGAAAGGAATGGGAATATGAGGAAAATAAAAACAGAAGGCTAAGGGCAATAGTTCTCAAACCTAAGAATATTTCTACAGAGGTCCTGGGCTGGAATTAAGCAACTTACTCCAAAACAGATTTTCCTTTTCAATAGCATTAAATGAGTCACATAAAATGCAGGCCTCCCAAAAGCTTTGCCTGTGGTCTAGCATCATGATCGTTTGTCGAGCTGTGAGGAACCATCAGAAGTCAGGCATTTGGCAGGCCTGAATTACAGTTACAAGAATGGTGCGGGTCATTTCTTCAGTTCTATAAAAGTGCCTTTTTAAAGAAAAATGACTTCAACATTGGACAAATTCTCCCATGGGGCAGAAACACAGCTCATCAAAAGGAAGTCATTTCTGTTTCAAGTACACTTTTAAATCATTTCTGTGTATACTTTGACATAATATTTGAGGTGAAAAGATTTTTAGAAAAATAAAAACTCTGAGTTTCTAGAACCACACAAATAATTGTGCATTTTTTGCAAGCAAATAATTGTTGGCAAAGACAGAAAAATATAAAACATTTGGGGACAACAAAGAGTCTGATACTAAGTGCAGCTACTTTGAGGACTCAAACTAGGTTTCACAAGTAAAATCTGGGTGTTTTTTTAAACTATACCAGGTTTTAGGGATTTTTTTAATCCTGGAAGAGTATCATTGGCCTTGAAAAGTAAATATTAAGATTGGTAACTGAACTGCATCCCTTTCTGAAGATTTTGCACATTATCAACTTATGTATCTTTGGACTTTTTTTATGTAGCTACAAACTGGAATGCTAATGTCGATTGCTCTTTCATCATGAAACTACTTTTGATATTAAGGAAAACTGGTCGCTAAAATAGTGTGAATGTATAAGAGTGGGAGTCAATTGAGTAAACTAATAATTTTATCTATTTAAAGTAAGTGTCTTGATAACACTTCTCTATTGAATCAATCAATAAAAGCCTTTAGACTAAGTGTGGAAAAGTCCTCAATAAAATGGAGTGATGTTACACAGGAACTATGTTCAGATTTTCTAAGGAAATTTGGTCATCCACAAAATATTGAGCCAGTTTGAGCTCTTAGGTTTCAAGTGATGGGTGAGCTATAGGAGACAATCCCAACCAAATCCCTAAAAAAGAATCTCTGGAGATGTAGTTGGGAGGGGGAGGGGAGAGTGGCTCAGGCTTGGTCTCCTCCTTAGTTTTCCCTTAACCAGAGGAGCACCTTGGGTGATTCAATATCAGCATCATAACAGTCTCACCAGAATAGCTGATAACAGTGTCTGTATCAGGAGCTTGGAAACAATTGCACAGGAGGAGAAAATCAAGGCTCTATAAAGAGTCCAATAAAACAGCTATGTCATATTTAAGGAGAATATATTGGAAACTCCAACAAAAGGACTAATAGGAACTAACTATGAGTTCCCCTTTTTTGTTCCATGTACTGTAAATGCCCACTTGTCCTTAGACTCTATATATACTTGTGGTAGAATATGTTAAGGATTTATAATAGGATGTTTTGTATCAACTATTCTTACTATTCCATCTTTAATAATACTCTTTTTTAAAAGCTAATCAAGTCAGGCTTTCTTATTGAAATCAACTGATAATCACCAGGTGGCATGTACTAGTGAGCTACAGCATTAGAAAGAGCTCCCTCAGCTATCACTAGCGCTGAGGGTACAAATAATCAACCACACTCTGGGGACCCAGACAGCCAATATAAATAGGATTTTAGAAGAATAGATCCAGAACATGTTACAAGTACCTTCCCTGATGTTTAGTCATCCAGCAGATATGCTGAGCCAAAGCATTAGGAGAGGACTTAAATTGGTATGATGTTTAGATACTTGCCTTAGGGAGTTTATATTTCAGACTTTTCCCTGTACAAATACCCCTCCCTCTTGTTGCAGAAAAAGGACATTATATGTAGGATATTTCTTGCACATATTTCAAACAAACAAATAGTTCTTTGGTATATAGGGTCTTCAAGATACGAAAAAGAAAATTAAATTGGGAAGAGAAGTTAAATAGGATCCACTCATTTATTTCAAATATTTAATGTTTCAAATTGAACATGACAAAAGAAAATCTCTAAAAGCAAAGAAATATAGGATCATAGGAAGACATATTTAGCATCATAGTTTTAGAACTGAAAGGGGACCCCAGCTATTTAATCCAACTCCCTCATTTTAAGGATGAGGAAACTGAAGTCCAAAGAGCTTCTCCATTTCCTAATAAATGTTTCCTCTATGCAAGCCTGCCCTGCTCACCCTAGAAGTCTAATGCGCAAAGAATAGATTTCGGTGCATTTAATAATCATGATTACCTAAGCAAAATAACAAGTGATGGAGAAAGAAATTATTTTGTAAATGAAAGTGTTTGTCAGCTAAACTCCTGCTATGTCAATCTTTCTAAAAAACAGACATCCACAAGAAAGCAGATTTTCCTACAGGGTACCAGAATACTTGTGAACATTTTGTTCAAAGAACCTTGAAGTATATAGTTGCTTTGATTAAAATAATTAGGTATCACAAAATCATACCAAAAGGCTTTGATGACTGCAAGCTCACATACTCACACTAAAATTTATCACTTTCAGTAGTACTGTTCTTCAACATTTCCGTAGTTGCTGACAAAAAAAATAGCCAAGTTTGCTAGCCTTTAAACTTTCATCTAATTTGTGAAAAATTTCAGTGACAAACTTTGAATTGGGAAAAAAGTGTTAATTCTTCATTTATGCCTTCATCAAATATTGTTGAAGACACTTCTATGTAGGAAGTACAGAGTTATCTAGGCATTGTGGGAGATATGAATAGCAATAGGACATAGTACTAGCTCAGAAAGATCTTGAAGCTCATTACTTCTTTTAAAATAATAACATTGGGGGTGGCTAGATAGCTCAGTGAATTGAAAGCCAAGCCTAGAGATGAGAGTTCTTGGATTCAAATCTGGCTTCAGACACTTCCTAGCTGTGTGATGCTGGGCAAGTCACTTAATCCCCATACCTAGCCCTCTGTAGCTCTTCTGCCTTGGAACCAATACACAGGATTAATTCTAAAATGGGAGATAAGCATTTAAAAAATGCTTTTTCTCCCCCTTTACTACAATGTCTCTTAAACCCACTTCTGTTTGAAGAGGTAAATCCCTAGGGAAACATATCCATATTCAATAATTCAATAAATATTTATTGAGTACCTACTATATGCTGAGCCCAGAAATTATGAAAAGACCTAAAAACATAAACATATTTCCAACTATATGTTATCTGACAGTTGAATTGGGGGTATTTTAGCAAAGATTTTTAAAAATACATTTTTTCTTTAAAAAGTTTTATTGATATCTTTTGTTTTTTAAATCACAAAATTTACCCCAGCATCCCCCTCCCACCTCTTCCCAAAGAGCCATCTTGTAGAGCAAATAATATTTTTAATATTTTTAAGACAGTCTATGATAAACCCAAAGAGCCCAATTTTGGGGACAAAAATCCACTATTTGACAAAAACTGCTGGGAAAAATTGGAAAACAATATGGGAGAGATTAGGTTTAGATCAACATCTCACACCCTACACCAAGATAAATTCAGAATGGGTGAATGACCTGAATATAAAGAAAGAAATAAAAGTAAATTAAGTCAACACAGAATATTATACTTGTCAGATCTATGGGAAAGGGAAAATTTTAAAACCAAGCAAGAGTTAGAAAAAATTACAAAATGTAAAATAAATAATTTTGATTATATTAAGTTAAAAAGTTTTTGTACAAACAAAAACAATGCAACCAAAATCAGAAGGGGAACAACAAACTGGGAAAAAATCTTTATAACAAAAAAAACTCAGACAGAGGTCCAATTACTCAAATATACAAGGAGCTAAATCAATTGTATGAAAAAATCAAGCCATTCCCCAACTGATAAATAGGCAAGGAACATGAATATGCAATTTTCAGATAAAGAAATCAAAACTTTCAATAAGCACATGAGAAAGTGTTCTAAATCTCTGATAATTAGAGAAATGCAAATCAAAACAACTCTGAGGTATCAGCTCACACCTAGCAGATTGGCTAAAATGATAGCAGGGGAGAGTATTGAATATTGGAGGGGATGTGGCAAAATTGGGACATTAATGCATTGTTGGTGGAGTTGTGAACTGATCCAACTATTCTGGATGGCTATTTGGAACTATGCTCAAAGGGCTATAAAAGAATGCCTGCCCTTTGATCCAGCCATACCATTGTTGGGGTTGTACCCCAAAGAGATCATAGATAAAAAGACTTGTACAAAAAATTTATAGCTGTGCTTTTTATGGTGGCAAAAAACTGGAAAACAAGGATATACCCTTCAATTGGGGAATGGCTGAACAAATTGTGGTATATGCTGGTGATGGAATACTATTGTGCTAAAAGGAATAATAAACTGGAGGAATTCCATGGGAACTGGAATGACCTCCAGGAATTGATGCAGAGTGAAAGGAGCAGAGCCAGAAGAACATTGTACACAGAGACTGATACGCTGCGGTAAAATAGAATGTAACGGACTTCTGTATTGGCAGCAATGCAATGACCCAGGACAACCTGGAGGGACTTATGAAAAAGAACACTACCCACATTTAGAGGAAGAACTACAGAAGTGGAAACACAGAAGAAAAACAACCGCTTGAACACATGGGTTGATGCGGACATGATTGGGAATGTAGACTCAAAACAACCACACCAATGCAACTATCAATAATATGTAAATAAGTCTTGATTGATGACACATGTTAAAACCAGTGGAAATGTGTATTGGATGGGGGGGGGGCTAAAAAGGGGAGTGAAGGGGAAAGTAAAAACATAAATCATGTAACCATGGAAAACTTTTCTAAAAAAAATAAAATATTTATATTAAAAAAATCAGCAAAACAACTAATTAATGCATTGGGAAAAGTCTGAAAATATATGAGTTCTACCATATCTGTGGCAGCTAGATGGCTCAATAGATAGAGCACAAGGCCTGAAGCCAGAAAGACTTGAGTTCAAATGCAGCCTCAGACATCCACTAGCTGTGTAACCCTAAACAAGTCACTCAACCTCTGCTTGCTTTAATCCACTAAAGGAGGAAATGGCAAACCACTCCAGCTTTCCTGCCAAGAAACTTCATTCGCAACATTGGCTTCCTATGGTCCCCCAGGGTCACCAAGAGCTGGGCACCACTCAACCTCTGGTCTCTGTAAAGGAATGGGGCAGAGTATCCTCTGCCATTTCTCTGAAGCCATGCTCGTTCTTTATAATTTTGCAACAATATTTTGATTTCTTTGTGGTTGCTCATTGTTAAAAATTTATATTGCTTTTATATATTGTTTTCTTGCCTCTACTTACTTTGCTACATTAAAATCTCCATCAAAAATTATAAAATCTTTCCATATTTCTCTGAATTCATCATTTTCATAATTTTTATGGCACAGTAATATTCCACTACTATAATTTGTTTAGCAGTTCTCTAAGCAATGACCATCTACTTGTTTTCAATGTATTTTCACATATCCAGTCAGGCACTGGTATTCTTTGGCCCTAAACTAACTATTTAATATATCTGCCTTTATTCTTCCTTATATAGAGAGTCCCAAAAGTTTAACTGTACTTTCAAGCCACTAAAGCTAAGATTCTTAGGACATCCTAGATTTTGTTTTTTTATTTAAATTTATTTATTTTTTTGTTTGTTACATTAAAATAACCAGTTAACTCTCTCTCTCCCTCCTCTCCCCACACTAAAGAGGGTGTCATTTGACCAAAATATAAATATAAATATATTTGCAATATATATGTATATATAAAACTATCTTATTTCTACTTATCACTTCTTTGTCTGGAAGTGGATACATACAAGTCATTCTTCAAACATTTCTGTTGCTTTATATCATGTCCTCTTGGTTCTGCTAGTTTCTGTCTTAATTTCATGTAGGTCTTTACATGGTTTTTTTTTTTTTCGAAAATTAACCTGTTCATCATTTCTTACAACACATAGTATTCCATCAGATTCATATGCCACATGATTTAGCTATTCCCCAGTTGATGGGTATCCCTTCTATTTCTGGTTCTTTGTCACCACAAAGAGAGTTGCTATAAATATTATGGAATATATAAGTTTTGCATTGTTGGGTCAAAAGGTAAATCCAGATTTGTAAATCTTTGACCATAATTCCATATTGCTCTCCAAAACAATTGGGTCAGTTCACAGTTTCACCAACAGCGTATCAATGCCCCCATTTTTCCACATCCCTTCCAACATTTGTCATTTTGTCCTTTTATCATTTTGGTCAATCTGATAGGCGTGACATGATATCTCAGAGCAGTTTTCATTTGCATTTCTCTAATTGATAAAGATTTAGAGCATTTTTTCATATAGTTATTTATAGCTTTGATTTCTTCATTTAAAAATTGCCCATTCATATCTTTTGATCATTTATTAATTGAGAAATGGCTCATATTCTTACATATTTGACTAAATTCTCTATATATTTTAGATATAAGGCCTCTCTCTGAAAACTGTCTATAAATTTTTCCCACACTTACTGCTTTCCTTCTCATCTTGGCTGCTTTAGTTTTATTTGTACAAAACCTTTGTAATTTGAGGTTTTCAAAATGATCCATTTTATATTTTACAATACTTCTATCTCTTACTTATTCATAACTTCTTCTTCTAGCCATAAATCTGATAGAAAATATGTTCTCAATTTATCTGATTTCCTTATATGTCCTTTTATACCTAGTCATTTATCCATTTTCATCTTGATTTATGTGGAGATTAAAATTAATATGCAAAATATTAAATATTATATTTATTAATATTTATTAATAATAAACTAACATAAAAAACTAGAGGAAAAAGTTGCTTAAACTCACCTAGCCCGCTCCCAGGAGCAAAAGAGAAAGAGGGAGGAGTTACAGCCAAATATAAAACAATAACGTGACCATGCAAATGTGGAGGCACAGGAGAGATTAAAGGGAATTTGGGGAAAACTAAGGGATTTATGGGGGATGAAGTCCGAGGTTCAAAATCTCCATTTATACATTTGTTTTGGTAAATGGTGTAAGATATTGATCTATGTCTAGTTTCTACCAGGCTGATTTCCAGTTTTCCCAACAATTTTTACCATATGGTGAATTCTTATCTCCAAAACTTGGATCTTTACTTTTGTCAAATACAAGATTATTACAATATTCTACTACTGTTTGTTGTATGTCTGTTCTATATATGACTTCTATTGTGGAGACTAGTTACATTTTCAGTTAAGTTCTCCAAGTGAATCTAACTTCTTAGAAAAATTGCTCAGAAAAATTAGTTGAGTGATTAATAATGCCTCTTGCTTAATTTTTTATGTAATGATTTTAAATAATTAGGTTACTATTTAGAGCACTGCAATGAGCTGAAGTTGGGTTATAAAGAGCAGGGAAAGAGAACAGAAAGAAACTTTCAAGAGGCTTCCAGCCCTGAAGCATAAGTAAGGGAGATTGGAGACTTGGTGGTGGTGGTGGTGAATCATGACCAACTCTCTGTGATCCCAATTGGGGTGTCCTTGGCAAAGATACTAGAGCAGTCTGTCATCTTCCTCTCCAGATTACTTTACGGATTAGGAAACTGGGTTAAGTGACTTGCCCAGAGTCACACAACCAGTCAGTGTCTGAGGGTAGACCTGAACTCACAAAGATGAGTTTTGGTTTAAAATAGATTTCATCTTTTTAATAATGATGAATCTACAGGAAATAATGCATCCATTTCAAGATGCTATTTTACCTATGTTATGGGAGTTCAGTAAATAACTTCAAGGAGACATTATCTTGGTCTCATTTCTTGGGATATCAGTGGTGCTTTTTAAACCTTTAAATCAGTGGTTCAGTAAGATGTTACAATGAAATGTTCAGTCTCAGAAAAGTGATAATAGTCATTAGATCTGCCATTCCTTACAACAGAATAGTTAGGGTGATAGATTTTTAAGCTGAATAGAAACTTGGGGGTGGGGTCTAAAACCTTATTTCACAGATAAGGAAACACACTCAGATAGGTTAAATCATTTTTCCAAGTCCATACAGACTATTAGCAGCAAAACCAAGATTGGAAATAAACTATTCTAAATCCAAATCTAGAATTCTACATTGTATTCTGAGATCAAGCTTCTGGCTTCATTCTTGTGAACTGACTAAAGGGTAGAAAGTGGGACAAGAGAGGGAAAATGTAGAAAGGGAGAGCAATAAGGATATGAATCATCAATATAAATCCATTTTGGCCCTAGTCTATATATTTGTGCAATTCCTCTATTCCTTCCTGTCTTCTGTGCCTCCTTTTTTGTCCCCTCCCTTCTGTGTGTTGACAAAATTGGAATTTAAAGTTAGTGCTACCACCAGGGTGTTCTTGCTAATGGAAAAAGTCCAAACCCAACTGGCCATGAATACAATTACACCCACAGAAGGGTATTTTTGCTTCCAGTCTCTGTTGTTTTTGCCAGGTAGATAATTTATACAAAGCTAGAAAAAGATTGCTTGGGGGCAAATGACACAATATAATTGCCTTGCATGGATACAGCTTCTATTTCTGAAGCCAGGACACTGAACAAATCACTTAACTTTTCCAGTGGCTTTTCCAATATAGGTTGGGCTTTATATTTCTTGTTGCTTTCTAGCATCAGAGAGTCATAATGAGAATACTTTTCATGTTATCACTTATATAAGTTGAAGATACTTTCTAAGGATTATGGGATACTATCACTGAACCCTTCATTCTCTGGGGCTATGAATTTTATTCACTAGCTATAACCCTAAAAGCATAGGAACGATGTCCACATCTGCACGTTTGCTTTCTAGGTATTCCAGGGTGCTTCTTAAGTGATCCCATAAACATTTATTTATATTCATCAAATATCCATTGGCAGTAGTATATGGCCTTTCTGGTATTTTTATTACTGCTTTTCTAGTCTCAGTATTATTGAGTTGCCTCTCAAATTGTCCATTAGTTATCAAAGAAAGTAATACATCTTCAAAAATATCTAAGTATTCTGAAAGCACAAAAGTTTTTCAAATATCAATCTACTCATCAATTGGTATAATTGAAAATACTTCTCAAAGCTTGTATCAGTATTGTGTGACTCTAGGTAAGTTATATAACATTTTTGTGTCTCTGTTTCTTCATCTGTAAAACAAAGAAAATAATACTTTCATTCAATGCTTACCTCTCGTTATAATAAGAAAAATGTTTTAAGTTTAATAGGACTATGTAAATGTGAGTAATTTTTATCTAGGACAATTTAGGAACAGGCATACATATCCATACTAAGATTTCAGGCAGCCTAGGAAGGTCCTACTGACCAATAAATATGTCCCTTATCCATTGACTACTCTGAAATTAGAGAATATTCATTCCTTTCAATTAAACCTTGCCAAGGTTGTTGAAATTCAAATCTCTCTAAAGGAGGGATGGCAATAATGTGCGTCCTTTTTTGACAGATTTCAATAAGAGAAAGTAGCAAAAATTGTGCTGCTATTGAGCATCTTGGGGAGGAGGCAGGAAGAAGTGAAAAGGAATGTCACCAAATCAGAGAAAGAAATCTAAAATGGGAAGGCTAAATGCTTCAAAATAAAATTTCAACTTATGAACAGTAATTCTCAGAATTGTCTTTGATTATTAGTAAGAAAAATGTAGTTTTAATTTTAAGTTTTTTATTAGCTTAAATTGAAAAATATTTTACTGAAATTACCTTTTGTAAGTGCATTTATTAATATTTTCATACAAATACAAGCTATTATAAAACTGATGCTAATTTTCCAAATAGCTTATATTTTCATTTGGTCCATCTATTTTTAATTTTTTTATTTGTAAATGAATAAGTAAGGTTTTAGTCTGTGAGTCAGAAAATAATACTTAGAATAAATTGGAAAGGAATAGAAATAAGGATTACAAAGCAAAGTTTCTTGGGAAAAGGCAGAGTAAAGCTACTAAAATAAGTGCTTAGATAGGAGGCAGGAATAGAAGATTTTTGAACTAAAGGGCTGGCTTAATTGGTTAAGGGAAAACAATGGTTAAAATAGAGGGAAAAAACAATATTAAATGAATCAAGGAAAAATATATTAGCAATTTACGTGAATTTCAAGATTTTAGGAAAGAGTAGGAAATCAAAGGGATGGTTGGAACATGCAGCACTAAACTATTAACAAAATAGTGTAAGCACAAGTAATCACTGGGACAGAATACTAACTTAAAAGAAAAAGATTTTTTTATAAAGCCATACAAGTCAGTAGAGATAGCTCATTCCTTTGCCTTTTTCACTTGAACAAAATGAATATGAAACTTAATTTTTAAAATTTTATTATAAAAAGTTCTGGGCTGGAAATCAGAATACATGTATTCTGGACTCTATTCCATCACCTGACTTTCTATGTGACACTGGACAAGTCATTTGGCTTCTTTTTATCTTAGTTTCTTTGTCAGTAATATCTGTCTAATTCAACGAACAAGATTAATGGGATTATTAAGATTAATAGCTTTTAGAGGAAAGGAACCACCTTGTCCAACCCCTTCATTTTTACAAATGAGAAAACCGAGTAACAGTATAAACTGTTTGCCCAAAGTCATATTAACTGAAAGGGGTAGTATTTGAACACTAGGTCTCTAAACTAAATTCATTGCTCTTTCTATTATATCAAGCTTTTTGTTACACCAAATGAGATCATGCCTGCAAAAGTCCTTCGAAAAGTAAAATGCTATTGCTGTTTTGTGAGGTATTTTATAACCTTATAAATACTTATTTTATTTAGAATTTGTAAATAATTCTCTATAAATAATTATTACTTGATATATGTCAACATGATTCTCCAATAAGCCAATCAAAGTTTAGCTGATCATAAACTTGCAGGAGGAAACCTTCTCTGTGGGTTCATCAGAAGATGGAAGAATTTTTCCTTCTGCCTGTTGTTCCTTCAGGGGATAAAGGTGCTTTTCTCCTTCCAGCCTCTGGCCAGAATATCCCTGTGCCCCATGTTGCCAGAGGGGAAGAATAATGTTGAATTAAAAATAAGGGTCAATCTTTCCATTGACATTCATTCCTGGCTTACTCATCTATTTGTCTGGATGAAAAGTCCACAAAACTGTACTTGGAAGGAAACAAAGAAATAAGGATAGATACCTCAGTCTTCCTTCAAAGAGGATATGGGGAAGAGGGATGGATTTTTCAATATATTGTCTTTTAATGATAGAACCTGCATACCTATAAATTACATGGGCATATGACATAATCAAAAGCTCTTAAATATTTTCAAAGAACACTAAATGTGTCTTGTGTATTCTTTATTAACTATGTTATAAAGTAATTGATCCATAGCCTGCAAAATATCTAGAAATACTTCTGGCTAAAGAAATGTCTGCAATTTCTTGCCACTCTATGTGACATGTAGACCACAAAAATCAGTGTGAGATTTTTTTTCTAGAGTATCATGCACGAAGTTACAGATAGGAAGGATAGGCTTGCATTCTCCTGGACTCTATAGTTGCCTGACTATCCTTCAGTTAGCAGCCCACACTGGCTTCACAGAGATTGAAATCATACCAAAACATAATGTGGGTGCTCATGATGGAGGGGGAATTTTTCTCTCACACAGTATTATTTTCCAATATTATTAAACAAAACATAAAGAAGGAAAGGTGACCAACTAGATAAAAGGTAAAACTGCATTTAACCTTTCTGGCTATTTATGCCATTCAATTTATTAGGGAGTAAACCTATCAGCCCAGTAAAGAAAAAAAAACTCATTCATTTAACTTTGTAAACTATGTATCGACAAAGAAACAAATGTTTCTCAGTTTTTAACATTTTTCTTTCTACCATGTGCTTTGGAAGAGATAACACAGCATACTTTAATAGACAACTCTTAGAGGCTTTGTAGGAAATATATATATACACATACAATTTCTGATGAGGTTTAATTGAAGGACAAAAAGCAAACCAAGAATTCTATAGTGAAAGAAATGCTCACAAATTTCAGTGTCTGATATTTCTCACCTCCTTGAGGCCAATGTTATAAAAAATAACATGAACACAAAAATTGGGGATATGTTCTGGGTCCAGCGTGGTGGCACACATTTAGAGTCAAGGCTGGTATTTGACTTGAGCTCAGATCTACTGTGTTGCAAAAAGGCTAAAGACAATCTGGCATCACCAGTAAGTCTCTCACCAATGTGGTGAGCCTCCTAGTATTGGAAGGTGCAGAGCTGTCTAAGAGAGGACAAGCCAACCTAGATCAGAAATAGATAAGCTCAAAGTTTTTCTGAAGATCAAAGAGGACTCAGGCCAGTGTTTGGTCTCTATATGTCAAGCCTGGATGAGACTGGGAAACCCAATCAAGAAAAGAAAAAAAGGAAAGGAAAGGCAGAGAAGGAGAGAGGAGGGAAAAGAGGGGAAAATATTCTGTAGTTCAATGTCAAAAAATTACCTCCAAAACCATAGAATGTTAATCATAAAATCAAAGGACACTGGAGTTGACTATCTTGTCTACATGAGGAAATGGATAAGAATAAAGGATTTCTTTCATTAGTAGTCCTTATTTTGCTATTGTCTCATATTAAGACAACCATGAATTTCTAATGAATCTTTATAATCTCCAAAGGGGAATGACATCATCAGAGACATGTATGAATGGAGGGGGAGGGGTGAGATAGACCCAGCCATATAAAGAGTGAGTTATCTGATGAATAGTCCATGAGTTTCACTGGACTTTAAAGTCCCTCTTCCTCTCCCCACATATGCATACACAGATTGAGTGGATCCCTTTTGCTGAAGTGATGGTGTTGATAACATGGAAAATAGTCACAAAGAATGGGAAGACCTTGATGGGTTACAATTTACAGATCTACTATAGCAAGATTACTAGAGATTACATAGAAATCAAGAACTCATTAATAATATATTAAACTTTTTCTTCAACGTAGTTATTTAGTTATATATAATATGAATTATATATATATATTCCAATTATATTTTACAACACTGCTAAGGATAAATTTAGATAGAGAAACTGAAATAAAAATTATTTCTAATCACCCAGTACTAGTACTCATTCTTCCAGCCCCAGAGTTCAACTAATGATAAATTTGGTAATGGACATGGGAGTTATGCACATTTACATTTCTGAAAATATGACTGAAAGTCTTGCACACCTGTCATCTAAGTTGGGACTATACATAGGCAAGATGACCACCTAGAGTATAACCTGCCAGGAGGGGAGAAAAAAGGTTGAAAAGGGAAGACGCAATAAAGAACTTTTTGCAGTCTTATTTTTATGTCAGAAAAATTGCATTCCCTATGCCATATAGATATTTATCTTATGATAACAAGTTACTTTGAATTCCTGGAGAGCAAGAACTGATTTTTGGGTATTCCTAGTGCTTAGCACAATTCTTGGCACATTTGTTATTGTTTAGTCATTTTTCAGTCTCATCCAACTCTTCATGCCCCCCAATTGGGATTTCCTTGGCAAGGACACCGAAGAGGTTTTGCCATTTCTTTCTCCAGCTCATCTTATATATGAGGAAACTGAAGAAAACAAGGGTAAGAAACTTGTCCTGGGTCATACAGCTAGTGTATGAGGCCCAATTTCAACTAATGAAGATGAATCTTCCTGATTCCAAAGGACAATGCTCTATCTATTGTGCCACCTAGCTGAACCTCTTGGAACATAGTATATGTTTGATAAAGGCTAGCTGATTGACTGGACTAAAATAAAGTCTTAAAGTTTCCAAACAGTGAGGCTGGGAGAGGATACGGTTTTCAAAGACTAACTAATGTGTTCACACACTTCACCCTTGTCTATGCAGTCTGACTTTGAATACCACCCTCTGGTGCAAGTAGCCTGCCTTATTGACTGGTCTCAATGCTCTTTCAAAAGGATCCTTCCAGCCTTAAGATAATCATGTAATTCTATAGTTCATACAGCATTGCAATTAAGCCTACAGGAATGTCCAAATTATTTTCTTACATTATAATTTTGGTGTAATAAATATTGCTTGCAAAAAGGGAAAAGGGTATTATCTGGGACTGGGTAATCTTTTCATTCTACAAAGACTTTTTTTGTAATGTGGAGAAAAAATAATGCTGCTGAAAAAGAATAGTTGCAAGTATCACTTCCAGTAAAGGAAGTTCACTGGAGTTTCCATTTTGGTTATAGCTGTAATCAGCTGTCTTGTTTGCATTGCAAATTAGCCATTGACCCTTTGAAACTAGCACTCATAACTGCTACTGCAACAAAGGGAACAGTATCATGGGAGTGAAGTGGGTACAACTTCAACAAAACAAGAAAATGGGGCCAAAGTAGATAGACTGAGATTTCTAAAGTTCTTCTCTTGGGTCCATGCTGTGCCTTTACCAGGCAGAACATTGTAAGGGCCTAGGACAGTGATGGCAAACCCATGGATGGGTGCCAAAGATGGCATGCAGAGCACTCTCTGTGGGCATGTGGGCCACCCTCCCCACTAAATCCCACCCCCCCAGTTCTTTACTAGAAAGGCAGAGGAAATCAGGCAGAGCTCCCCCTCTCCACAGTGCCTGATCACATTTGTTCACAATCACCCACCCCTCTGCCCAACAGCCTAATGGCAGAGCTTCCTTCTTCCCTTGTCTGGGGTAAGGGGAGGTGAGGCACAGCGCAGCACTCAGTCTCTGGTGAAGGGCTGGCATGTCACTCAGTCTAGGGGTTATTGTGAGAGTGGGGCCTGGCACTCCATCTCTAAAAGGTTCACCATCACTGATCTAGGAGGACATGTTCAGTATGCATTTCCCCCAGGATGTCTCCTGTGTCTGCACCTCATGCTGATTGAACTGCCTGGGGTTTGGAGCATGTCAAATGGCTAATAGAAACTGTCTGTGAACAACCAATCTGCCACTACAAGATGAGCAAAAAAATTGTCCCAGAACCTGGACCACCTCCCAGCTTTTCATGGGTTCCATTAGTAATATGACCACAACAAATTTGACAGCTGTTACCAGACACCTTCAGAGCCTGTTAAAGCTAAATACTCTTCTCAAAATGTCAAGATATTGGAATGTGTTTTTTTCCTGCCTGTTCCCATTCACTTGTAATTTTCTAGCAAATTAGTTATATTTTCTATCTTAGATTCTGCTTTAACTAGGGAAAGGGAAGTCAGAAAGGTTTGAGGACAACCTTTTTTTCCAAAAAAGATTTTGTGAAAACAAAAAGTATCATAAAAATGTATTTTTCAAGTAAATACCTAACAACCAGACATCTTACATATCTTTTATGGCATTCATTAACTTTAACTCTATTCTATGTGTGTTCCCTGATTTATTTTTGATGAATAGGTAATAGCATATCTTGAGAAAAAAGATAAATTATCTAAGGCCCTTAGAATACCATTTATAGAATAATTCAGAAAGCATGCACAATCTAATAAACTTCTATTTCCCAGAAGTCTATAGAAAACTACAGGCAGAAATTGTTCACATACTAGATTGCACCATAGACTGCACTATCCTACTAAGAAATTCTGACATCCCCTTCTCTGAGCACTTCCTGTCATTTTTACCTTTCCCTATTCCTTACCCCTGCTTAACCTATTCTAAAATCCCCAATTGCCCTATGCTTTGGTCTTTACTCAAGCCACTACAGTTTGCTGACTTCACTTTTATCCCTCACCAATCTCAACCCAACAATTGACTACTTCAGCTCTACATTGTCTTCTGCTCTCAAATCTCCCACCACCTTTTCTTATTACCATTCATCTCTTACCAAATCTCAGTTCCAGAAAACTCCCACCATCTTCTGTTTCCCCTTTTATTCACAGGCTGCTAAATGGTAGCTGGAGAAAGTTTCACAGCCCTGCTAATTAGATACATTATCAAATCATGTTACACAATCACAACTGGTCCATTACTGCATCAGGTCAATGCATTTATCCCACATAATTTGTTCCCTATATCATTCTCTATAGACGTTATTCTAAATATTCTCTTCCCTCCTCAAATATTGCAAATAGTCCCTCCTCTCTCTGTCTCAGCTAAGAACTTTGCCTCTTAATTGAATTTAAGAAATAATGAAACCATTCAACAGGGACTCCCTCTTCTCCTATCCTCTTTATCTTAAAACCCCTTGACATCATCTCTTTCACCAATCATTGACAAAGACATGGTGCTTCTCCCTTTCAAGGCCAATCCTTCTACACATGCCTTCAATGCCATCCCCTCTAATCTTATCCAGTAAATTGTCTTCTAAATTATTTCCCCCTCTAATATTCAACAGATCCCTTGCCACAGGTTCCTTCCCTACTGCCTTCAAACATGCTGAAGAAGCCCCCATCTATATAAAAAGCCTTACTTGATCATATCATTCCTTTAAGCAATTTTGCTCTTTTTCTCATTCAAACTCATTGAAATGTTTATACTCACTGCCTTTACTTCCTCTCCTCCAATTTCCTCAACTCTCTGTAAGCTCATTTCCCACTTTATCACTCAACTAAAACTGCTCTTTCCAAAGTTTCCTAGTAGCCTCTTAATTGCCAGATTCAATAGTCTTTTCTCAGTCCTTGTCTAACTTTATTTATTTGCTATACATGACACTATTAACTACCCTTGTTGATACATTATCTCCTCTGGCTTTTAAAAACACTTTTCTTCTGGTTCTCCTCTCATCTTCTCTCACCGTTTCCATTCCAGCTCCATTAGTAACTCATCATCCATATCATGCCCCACTACTGTATGTATTCCCCAACAGGTCCTCTAGACCTTTCTTCTCTCTCTTCTCCAAAATCTTTCTCTTGGTAATTTCATCAATTCCCATTGGCTTAACCATTATCTCTATGTGATGATTCATAGATATAAATGTATGTGCAGAACAGTTCTGTTATCTGAGCTTACGTTTCATGTCATAATTACCCAGGAGATATTTCAAGTCAGATGTCCTAAAGACAACTCAAATTTAACATAACCAAAACTAAATTTATTGTTTCCCCACAAAATCTTTACTCTTCTAAACTCTTTAGTCTAACAAATACACAATTATTCTTCTAGTCGCTCAAGTTTCAGTCCTCTGTATTACCCCTGACTCCTCACTTTCCCTCATGCCACATATCTAATCAGGTACCAAATCTTGCCATTTTTACCCCACAAAACATCTCTCATATGCAACCCTATTCCCTCCACTCACATTGCTACTATCTTAAGCCTTTATTGCAACTCATCTACATCATTGCAACAGCCTTCTAATTGGTCTTCCTGTCTCAAATATGTTGACTCAGCTGCTGAAGTAATTTGCCATATGCACAGTAATAGCCTCATGAGTAGATTCTGGAGGAACCATCCTGGAAGGATCATGACACATCTTAATAGAAATGCCCAGGGGGCAGCTGAGTGGCTCAGTGGATTGAGAGCCAAGCCTAGAGATGGGAAGTCCTAGGTTCAAATCTGGCCTCAGACACTTCCCCATTGCCTAGCCCTTACCACTCTTCTGCCTTTAAACCAATACACAGTATTGACTCCAAGACGGAAGGTAAGGGTTTTAAAAAATAGAGATGTCCACTGCAACCTAGAGATGACTATTTCCATACAGAGTATTGGAAATAGTGGTCAGCTCCATCTAGCAGCAACAATTTAAAAGGTATTTCAGAGGTATTTTTTGTTACTATTTCCATGATCTGTAGCCTCTGGTTGTCATCAACTACTATGGTCCCTTCTTGTCCTGTCTAGTTGGCTGAGTAACTATTGGTTTCATTAATAGCCTCCTCCACACTCCCAACTGAATGGTGGGATTGGCATTATACAACTAGGCAGAAAAAATATGTATGTGCCCAAAGAGAACTGAATGTGCTACATTGAGAAAACTCTTAGAATTCAGATTCCTATTATCTCAATGATAAGCGCTGAAGCTTGACACTAGATATCACTTAGCTTACCTCATTCAAATTGTTTTAATCCTAGTGTTAACCCTGCTTCAGGGCATCCTGATCTGGATATTACTTTTGGGCTCTCAACACAGCTTCCCATATTTCCAGTAGCAATCATGGTTTCTCATACTATGCTTCTGAAACCTCTCTAAAGTCAAAACTATTGGACACAGTCAGCCCATCTTCTCTTTTCTATCACACAATTCCCTTTTTTCTTTAATAAACCCTCATCTTTCACCTTAGAATTGACACTACTTATTGGTTCCTACTCAGAAGAATGATAAGGGCTAGACAGTGGGGGTTAAATGACTTGCCCAGGATCACACAGCTAGAAAGTGTCAAAAGGCATATTTGAACCCCAAACTTCCCATCTCTAGGCCTGGCTTTCTATCCATTGAGGCACCTAGCTGTTTCTTCTCTCACACAATTCCTTGGTAGCATCCTTTACTCCTGATCTTCAGAGTTCATTAGTTGTGTATCGTTGCAGTTTGCGTGTACCCACTGCCCTCCCATTGATGTTTCTCATTATTTCCATGTTTCTGTATCTTTTAAAAGATGTGCTAAGAATGGAGAACATTCCATGCTCTACCTTGATTAAATAAGGATAATTTTTAGCACTATTAATCTAAATAGTAGTGAAATTGGAAAATAGCTGATAGGCTGCTACAACTATGTGATACAATATGAAGAAGAGATTTGGAAATTAACCATTTACTCAATGATTATCACATCTAATAGTTTCAAAATTACTTTTTCCTTAAATTTGCATTCTTCCTATCTACATTAGCCAAATCAGATAGGTGATTTCCAGTTTTGTTTTGTTTTGTTTTTTATTTATCTTATACTGTAGACAAAGAGAAACCATGTGTCCCAAATGGGAATACAGTATGGAGAAGAGTGGGAAACAAAGGGTTATTCAGAATCAGTTATGGTATGTTACCTAGACTAGGAATGGATATAGCCCATGTGGCTTGTCAACAAAGGAACAACTATAATCCTGCTATGGATACCTCTAATAGCATTTCCTTTTAGAAATGATTGTGGAACTTTGAACAAGTTGGTAACTTAAATTTCATTCCATGGTTGTGTGACTAATTTCTGGATGGCACTTTATATTTTTTTATTAAGAAAAATTTTCCATGAATATATGATTCATGTTCTTTCCCTCCTCTCCTCCCACCACCCTCCTATAGACAATGAGCAATTCTACTGAGTTTTACATGTGTCATTGATCAAGACCTATTTCCATATTATTGATATTTTCACTAGAGTGATCATTTAAAGTCTACATCCCCAATCATAACCCCATTGGCCCATGTGATCAAGCAGTTGTTTTTCTTCTGTGTTTCTAATCCCAAGTTCTTTTTCTGGATGTGGATAGCATTCTTTTTCATAGGTCCCTCAGAAATGTCTTGGATCATTGCATTGCTGCTAGTAGAGAAGTCCATTACATTCGATTCTTCCACAGTATTATCTGTCTCTGTGTAGAATGTTCTCTTGGTTCTGCTCCTTTCACTCTGTATCAATTCCTGGAGGTCATTCCAGTTCACATGGAATTCCTCAACTCATTATTCCTTTGAGCACAATAGTATTCCATCACCAACAGATACCACAATTTGTTCAGCCATTCCCCAATCAAAGGACATCCCCTCATTTTCCAATATTTTGCCACCATAAAGAGCATGGCTATGAATATTTTTGTACAATTTTTTCCTTATTATCTCTTTGGGGTATAAACCCAGCAGTGGTATGGCTGGATCAAAGGACAGGCAGTCTTTTAAAGCCCTTTGGGCATAGTTCCAAATTTGGATGGCACTTTACAGGGATAAAGTACTTTACATAGATTATCCAACAACCTTGTAACATAAAACATTTTTAATTATTTTTTTTATTTCCACTTCACCTCTAACAAAAATTAAATGACTTAATGAAGGCTATGCATCTAGTAAATGCCAAGTCAGTCCTGGAACCTGGGTCTTCTTAATCCTTTTCAAATTGTTTCTTACTTTTCAGAATTAGCCACCATATTACAACTGCCTTCTCACTTTGGAAGTTTCCTTAGTTTCTGTGACTTTTTCATTCTGGAAAATCTCTCCACCCCTGCAGGCTCCTTTTGCCATTTGCAAGTTCATTCCAAATCCTCCATTTTGAGTAGAGATACAAGCTAACCAGCTTGCATTCCTTTCCTAGCTCACTACTGTCTCTCTAGACTTCAACCTTTCCCCAATCCAGATGAGTACCTTCCTTCCACACACCCCTACTTAATCCCTCTACTTTTCAATTGTCTTTTGTTCAATCTTCCCCAATTCAAAAGAAAATTCCTTGAGAATAGGAACCATCTTTCCTTTTTGCATGTGTTTGTATTCCTGACACTTAGCAAAGTGCCTGATATCTAGGAAGAGCTTAATAAATGCCTTGACTTGTCTTCTCACTCTGGTCCACTGTTACACCTAAGCTGTTACACCATTCATCAGACAGAAAAGGGGACAGAGGATGAACTGGAGAATGAGGGGAAAGAGGGCTAAATTCCATTAAGAGAAGGTATCCAAAGCTGTAGCAAAAAGGGAGTTAAACAAATTGTGTCACCACTTTGGAAGGATGGAACTGTGGGGCTTTAAAATTTTTATGTAAGCAATGACTTTTAGTAGAATAAGGAGTACTCATGGCCTATTAACAACCTGAATCAAGAATAAATGTAAAAAGCAGGGTCACCTTGGGGTCCCTTTTTAGAGCGAAAGGTAATCTTGGGGCTATGCCTACTTGAACCTGCCAAAGCCTTAATGCCAAACCCCAATATTGATATTAAATAAATCACTAATCTTTTTGCTACAGTCTTTAATATGTTACTGGAAATAATTCTCTAAAGATGTGTAGATGAATTTGAATACCCATAATAGTGTGCTGTTATTTCACTATAAGAACTTTTTTTTGATATTTCAGTATCCAGCAGTGTGTAATTATATAATGTCAACCTGTGAGGTTTGAAAATAATACCCCCACAGGGGTTGGCTCATGTCACAGGATCTTTGAATATGAGTGCAGTTATAAGAATTTTCCTTTTGATTATACCTATCTTCAGGTAGTTTGTTACTATAGATTGTAGAAATAATTCTTCACATTTTCATAGTACCATTACCCCAAGGATTTGGGGAGATGATACTAAAAATAATGTTGCTAAAATTTAATACTTGAAAAACCTAAGGTTCTGTTTCTTTCTGCATTTTCCAAAAAGGCACTTTAAGGAAAAGGATTGTTGGTCATTTTTATCAAATCTACTTTAAAATAAAAACAAAAAGAGGGACAAAAATAGCTGACATTTCTATCACACATTAGGTTTGAAAAAGTGCTTTATATACATAACTTCATTTGGTTTTCATAGTAACATTGTGAGGTATACAACATTATTTCCATTTTGCATATAAGGAAACTGTAAAAAATAGGGTTCAAATGATTTGCTCTAGGTCACACAATTAGTAAGTGTCTGAGATAGGATGTCAGAATGAAGATAGTCTATGGAGTGCTGGACTTGGAATCAGGAAGATCTTAATTCAAATTCTTACTCAATTGCTTACTAGCTGAGTGACCCAGAACTTAGTATAGTGCCTGACATATAGTAAATGCTTGATAAATATTTGTTAATTGAATGATTGAGCCTTGGTAAATCATTTATCCCTTCTCAGCTTCAGTTTCTTCATCTGCGAAATGGGGATGATGTATGTAAAGTACTTTAAAACCTTTAAGCACCCTGTAATTTGAAGCTATCATCATCATATTCTCCTTACTTCAAATTCAGTGGTCTGTCCACTACCCCCTGGCTGTCTCCTGTAAGGAAATATAAATGAATAAGTTACAAAAAATAGGCAGATATATGAGGAAATGAAGAGACAACAACATGTAGCTAGATTGAATAGAGCCAAAAAGCAAGGACAGATGGCTAAAAAAAAATGCTGTGGAATATAATGATAGTAACATGCTCTATTTTATAGCAGAAGATTACACCACTCTCCATGTGCTTCCTTTTGATCTATTTTTCCAAGAGCAATGATGGATTGGTGCCAATCCAACAATGTTCATTCAGTCATCCCTTACAGAAAGTATGTGCATTCACAAGCCAGCAGGCTAGGACACTGTTTGTGGCTAGAATACAGCAAAGCTTAACTAGCCCACATAAAGATTAAACATAAGATCTTGGGTTTATTATCATGATGCCATCACCAAATGATCAAACTACACACTGAGAGGAAGTTCTTCTTTGCCTTCATAAAGAAAAACAAGATTTTTTTTAAACTAAAGAGGCAAAAAGATTCCATGAAGTAATGAAATAGTTGTTGTCGTTCAACCATTTCAGTCATGTTAGACTCTTTGTGATCCCATTTGGGGTTTTCTTGGCAAAAATACTGGAGTGGACTGCCATTTCCTTCTCTAGTTCATTTGACAGATAAGGAACCTGAGACAAAGTTAAATAAACTTGTCTAAGTTGCATACCTAGTGTCTGAAGTCAGGCAAAAACTCAAGAAGAGGAGTCTTGCACTTTATCTACTTCACCACCTAGCTGCTCTAGAGAATGACACATATTTAGCTTTTTGATCAAATAAAGGCAAACTTTTAGTCACTATTACAATTAATAATATTAGAATTTTATAGTACCTTTCCCAAAGATAGAGTATTCAGCCTCTTCTTCCATGCATTTTTGAGCGCAATACACCACAGGCTCCATAAGACTTATCTGTCCATGTTCCTCTATTTCTCCTTGTACTAATTGTATTCTAGGTAAAAGAAAGTCCAAAAAACCTCAGCCTCATATTTGCAATGTAACCTTGGAATAGGCATACATACTCATGGTTTTCTTCTGGCTTCATGTTCATAATATCTTTGTAGTTCAGTTATATTTTCCTTTATTTTATCTTATCTTATTTTATTTTTTTCATTGATGACGGGTTCTCCATATCTCTCCTAGTTTGGAAGCTCAGAGGCCATTCAAAGGTCTGATCCTACCACTGAGAGTCATAGAAGCTTTGCTGCTTCATGTCCAGTTTGCCCCTTAAGCAATCTAGTGGTCCCACTTCTATCCCAGCCCCCTTAGGTTCATCCTATTAATTCCATATTTAGAACAGACATCCAATTGGCTCAGTCCACTATAGCTCAGAACTCCTGAACTCAAGGGATCTACCAGTCTCAGTCTGCCAGAGAGCAGGGATTATAGGCCCACAAGATCATGACCAGCTATACTTTCCAGTTCTAATAATATTCTAAACTCCATATATACTGCTCAACTGCCAAAAATAATTCCATTAGGGGCAGCTGGGTAGCTCAGTGGATTGAGAGCCAGGCCTAGAGACAGGAGGTCCTAGGTTCAAATCTGACCTCAAACACTTTCTCAGCTGTGTGACCCTGGGCAAGTCACTTGACCCCCATTGCCTACCCTTACCACTCTTCTGCCTTGGAGCCAATACACAGTATTGACTCCAAGATGGAAGGTAAGGATTAAAAAATAATTCCATTATCATTAGTTTCATTTTTTTGCTCAGTTACAAAGAGTGGGGGTTTTTTTTAAACCATCTGCCATTTTTCTGCCACTCTTTTTAAAAGGAAAACAGAAGGGCATCACAAAGCACTGAGGATTTTTTGGTATTTTTCTCTTTCATGAAACAAAAGAGTCATCCACAGTTAATGAACCTCCTAGTTATATGTCTCTGACACTAAGCCCATATTTGAAGCCAATTTGGTAGAACCTGCCATGGCTTATATTCTGCTGATATAATTTTCAAAGCCCAGAGTTATTTCCAACACTATGATGAATCATTAGAGCGAAACTTCTGTGGAAATAAGGTGATACAGCAATTGGGCTATATAAAAACATTAACTGTTCATATTCAATGTGCAATCTTTGTCTAACACCCAAGAAATCAACACACTATTGAAGTAAACTATATTCATTATGACATTATGCCTATAACCGAAATGAGAAATAATATAAAAATATAAAGAAATATAAAGAAATAAAGAAATTGTAACTTAATGGAAGGAGAGATTAGAGATTCTTCTCTGAGTACCATCACTACCTCTTCTCCCACAACTGATAGTACTTTTCTCCCCAAATTATCTTATATTTGTGTTTTGTGTGTGTGTGTGTGTGTGTGTGTGTGTGTGTGTGTGTGTGCTGATTTAGCCTACCAGCTACCTAGGTTCCTAATCTCACAATCTTCCTTAATTCTCCTCCCACACACTCCCCCTAACCAATCAGTTGCTGAGTTTTATAAGATTCTAACCCAGAACATCTCTTAAATTCACCTCTTTCCCATCACTAACACTACCACCAATTTAATTCAAATCCTTCATTTACTTTCACCTCAACAATTGTTAATAGCCATCTAACTGGTCTCCCTGCTTCTGATCTCTTCCCCTCTTTATGATATCTTTCATATAGCAGTCAAAATAATCTTACTATGGGGGCCGCTTGGTGGCTCAGTGGATTGAGTGCCAGACCTAGAGACAGGAGGTCCTACATTCAAATCTAGCCTCAGACACTTCCTAGCTGTGTGACCCTGGGCAAGTCACTCAACCCCCATTGCCTAGCCCTTACCAATACACAGTATTGATTCTAAGATGGAAAGTAAGATTTTTTTAATAAAAAAGTTAAATAAAAACAAAATAATCTCACTATGGATCAGATCTGACTATGTCACTCTTCTTTTCAAAAACTTGTAGAGACTTCCTCTCCCCCTGAAGATAAAATATAATTTCCTATTATTTTGGCTCCAACCTACCTCCTTAGTTTCCCTCAACTCCCAGAGTTCAAATCTGACCTCAGACACCAGTTGTATGGCCCTGGTCAAGTCACTTAAGCTTATTTTTCTCAGTTTCCTCATATGTAAAATGAGCTGGAGATAGAAAAAAGCAAACTACTCCAGTATCTTTTCCAAGAAAACCCCAAATTAAGTCATAAAGAGCCAGATATGACAAACTAACTGGTTCCCACCTAGTTCCTTTAGCTTCTCATGTACTCTGCATTCTACCCAAATTGGATGACAGTATATATTTGACATTTCATCTCTGACTCAGTGCTCTTGTATAAGTCATCCAATATATCTGGAATGTACTCTCTAGAATCTGTAGTAGATACAAAGTAGTCTCTGTATCTCTGTCTCAGTCTCTCTCCATGTCTCTTTGTCTTCTCTATCTCTTCAAATTATCTTTCATGTAATTAATATATATGAATATATATGTAGTGTATACATATATGAGTATATATCATGTGTAAGTATATTGCAACATATACATATATGTATGTGTGGGTATGTATACACACCCACACACATATTGTTTATCCATTTTTGAAGACCTATGAAATCATGATATCATCTTCACTTGCATATGATTGGATTTTAGTGAGGTCTAGTTGCACAGAATTGTCAGCCTCATTTTTCCAAGGCCAGTGGTCACACAAAAGAAAGAATAATTGGTGATGGCTCAGGATGCAATAGATAACTTTGGTCTCTTCAATGACTTACCAAGCTCTAAATGCTCCAAAAATACTTTTTCAGCCACCTTCATGGCCACTGGAAGGAAGAACTTGTTCTTTTTTCATCCATTTGCTGGTAGTCTTCACATGCTTGGAGTAGATATCCCCTTAGATCAGTGATGGGCATGGGCAAACTTTTTAAAGAGGGGACCAAAGGAAAGGAAATGCTCATCTGTCTGTTTCTAAGGCAACTTTTTCGAAGTTTCATTGTAGTATATCCTACTCATTGTATTCGTCAGATTAGGAATAATGCCTCCCAGACAGAACATTTCAGGGGGCTACATCTGGCCCGCAGGCCTGCGTAGTTTGCCCATCACTGATCTAGCTCATTAACAAGTTTAAAGACTGCTGGCTATCCTCAACCTGATTTAGCTTGTGTGCTGGGATGTTTTTTGCCAGAATGTGACTGTTGTTCATGCTACAGCTCCTTGGAGCCAAAGGTGAAAGTTGAGTGACAGGTGGTCACCAAAGACAGGTGAGCAACCCTGAAAAGGGTTTGGCAAGCCATCACACAAGAGATGCTAGTCCTCCCTGAACACCCCAAACACTATACACATACTGCACATCTATCTATTCCCACAGAATGTAAATTCCTTGAAAGTAAAAACTGTTTCTTTTTTGTCTCTGTAGCCCTAGCACCTTACTCACATTAAGTATTTGATAAAGATTTATTGGGCTGGATTTGTGGAATTGAGTCAAAATATAGGTTTTAACAGAATTTGTTTCATGATTGTATACCTAAACAACATGATATTATTGGCACAGAGATCATGGAGGGCTAATGGGTTAACAATGAAAGGACATTATTAAGCTTCTGTGATAATTAGGTTGGCATTAATTATGGTGAAATTAGTGATCAAAGTTTATATAATTGACATGGGTTAATAAGTTATATGGTACTAAAAAGCTTAATTAGTGTAATAAGCTTCACAGAGTTAAGGCATCAGGAAGATAAAGCAAAAGGAACACAGAAGAAACAACCATTTGTTGGTAAGTGACGACCACAATGGATCAGATGACTGACAATGGAGAGAAAGCCTAGTATTGTGCCTCCTATTTGATTATTTTTTGTTGTTCAGTCATTTCAATTATATCTGACCCTTCCTGACCCCATTTGGGGTTTTCTTGGCAAAGATATTGAATGGTTTGCCATTTCCTTCTCTAGATTATTTGAGAGATGAGGAAAATGAGGCAAACAGGATTAAGTGACAACCAGGGTCACATAGCTGAAAATGTCCCAGGCTACATTTGAATTCACATCTTCCTGACTCCAGTCCTGGTCCTCTATCCACTGCATCACCTACCTGGTTAAGCAAATAAGGACTTTAGAGACTTTGACTATTATGGATTTGTTATAAATTATCATTCAATAACTTTTTGGTGGTGAATGAAACCGAGTTTTTATAGAGCTCTTTTGGGAATTGTAAGAAGGGGGGGTGATTAAGGGGTTGAGGTATAGTTGGCAACCCACTAGAAAGATGTATAAGGGCCTCTCCTCCCTCTCTGCCACCCCTCCTTACTGGGAGACAAAATGAGGTTTCCTGAGAAAATGCAGGATCCCTGTAACTCATGCCTGGGTAGAGGGGTTAAAGAAATGTCCCCTCAAGGGGAAATGAGTGTAACCCGGTAAGATGTTGGTGCCAGTCAGGGCACACAGAAGCCTCCCCCTATTTCCCTGCTGAAGTTCAGGCTTAAATGGAGGTCAGCTTGCCTCCCTTCCTTAACCCCCTCACTAAGCCTCACACTAATAGGATACATGCAGATCTGACTAAAGAACTAACGGGTTTATTTTAGGACTAGATAACAAGGAAATGGAGATGGGGTTCACAGGAAAGAGGGTTTAAGGTTATTGCCTAAGCTCCCCCAGTCCTTGACTATGCCAGGTACCCACAGAGATTCAGACCCTGAGAATCTGATCTCCATGTTCTCTAAGCACAGCTTCACTGTCCCAAGCCCAAGATTATATTTCTAAACTATGAATGATATTAGATTCAAAGAAGATATTGTGAGGCAAAGCCCAAGACAAATGGGGCCCAGGGATCAGCAACGGAAGTCCAGACACCCCTTCCCAACTCTGTTGAATAGATGTTGTTGGATATTCAATGAACTTCAGGAACCAATATAACTCAAAAGTGACTACAAGTCTTCTTAGAAAGTCTAAGGAAAAACCTCCAGGGCTCACTTCAGAGGGTCTCACAGCCAAAAGACAACCTCCTCCCCACTTGGCTTCCCTCCAAAGCTGCTTCTGCTGGCTCTTCTCTCCCAGAACTCTTTGCTTCTCACCAACAGTCACTAGTCCTGCTTCCTCAGTGTTCCAACTGCCAAATTCCAAAATGACCTGGCTTGCATTGCATCCTTACAGAACTGAGTCAAGTTGATATGTGGATAACCTAAAACTCAAGAAATACTGAGCAAGCTCAAGTCTATTCATTTCTCTGAAAAACAAGAAGGATCAAGATTACTGACAAGGGAATCACAAAGCTAACTGAGACATCATTTCTTTGTATGCTTATTCATGTTATCTTCTAGGACTATATAGGTCATTTCACCTTATTTGATCACAAACAAATAGAATACCATTAAAAATGTATCTCAAGCATGATAACATTAATCACAGAAAATGAAAAAGTAGAAAAATTCTATTTTGAACTTGTCGACATCCCTTAAATGAAGCAGATGTATTATCTCTCCTAGCAGTGGATATTTTGCACTGGAAAACAACAATGGCAAAGCCTGACTATATAGATTGCACCATTATTCAGACTTCTTAGGCAGGAGTAGGGTTGTTGCATATGCCATTGAACTACAAAAGAAGCTCTTGCCAATATTTTTAACTGTGTTTTTCTAAATCTGTGTTAATAAATGGAAGATAAACTAATAAATCAGCTGTGCTTGTTTAAGTTTTTTTTATTTCAGTGCAAATGTAGATTCAGTCTGAGAATCATGTTGCAAAATATAAAGTGGGATTGAGTAATGAAGTGGCCAAAGATTTGTAGAGTACTCAGAACATTCCTCATTAGATGACCTTCTTTATTTAAAAAGTAAGTTGGAAGACAATAACAAACATCACACAACATGTTTTTAAAAAGGAAATTGGCTATGCCCTAACAGATAGAAAATGACTAGTTAGTATATAGTCATGTCAGCTACAGATCTTGTCAAACATCAACTGCTTAGGGCAAAGATAAAAATAAACACCAAATAAGAGGAAAAGTTCAAGATGAGAGGACGTAGCCATTCCCCTACTGAGAAGTGGTCAAAAGATATGAACAGATAGTTTTTGGATGAAGAAATCAAATTATATATAACTATATGAAAAAGGGTTCTGAGATCAGAGAAATGCAAATCAAAACAACTCTGGGATACCATAGCATACCTTTCAGATTGCCTGAAATGATAAAAAGACAAAAGAAAATGACAAATGTTGAAGGGGATGTGGGAAAATAGGAGCACTAATAGACTCCTGCTAGAACTGCGAACTGATCCAACCATTTTGAAGAGCAATCTGGATTATGCTCAAAGACTTGTAAAACTGTGTATACCTTTTGACCCATTAATACAACAGTTATGTTTATTTCCTAAAGAAATCAGGGAAAAAGAAAAGGAACTTACAGGTTTTAAAATATTTATAGCAACTCCTTGTGGTGGCAAAAAGATAAAAATTGAGAGGATGCCCATCAATTGGGGAATGGCTAAACAAGTTGAGGCATATGATTGTGATGGAACATGCCTGCACCATAAGAAATGATGTACAGGTTAATTTTTAAAAAAACATGTAAAGAGACACACTTGGAGATGAGAGGTCTTGGGTTTAGATCTTGCCTTGGACATTTCCTAGTTTTGGGACCCTGAGGACATCATTTAATCCAATTGCCCAGCAATTGGTCTTCTGCCTTGGAAGCAATACTTAGTGCCATTACTTACATTACATACTTGCAATACTTAGTAGTATAGACAAAAGGTAAGGGTTGAAAAATTATGGAAATATCTATATGACATTATGAAGAGTGAAACAAGCAGAGCCAAGAGAACATTATATACAACAACAGCAATATTATTTGAAGGATGACTTTTACATGTCCATCTCCATGAAAAATAGAAATAAGCAAAACATAGTTTCATATATACATATATCTTTTTGTTAAATATCTTTTTGTTAAATTTGTTAAATGCAGGAAGTGGAGGGAGAGTGAGAGTTATGTGTTAATATGACAAGTAAATTAAGTTTTTTAAAAATGAAAGGACATTGGATGCAATTGCAACAGTTATAACCCAACTTCTTTAAACAAACTGTCAAGTACCAAAAAAAATCCTAAACTGGGAAATAGTTAAAAGTAAAAAAAAAAAAATGACTCAATCATCACATCTCAAGGAAATAAATAGTATCCATAATACATACTGACCGTTCAGAAACTGAGTTAACATTTGACCACTTCACTAATGCAAAAAAATATGGCAGCTAAGGGCAAAACTATGTAGTTATTTGTTACATATTATTTACACATGAGAATGCATAAATAATATGTAACAAATAATATATTTATATTATTATGTTATGATATAATAATATAGAAATATAATTAAGGAAGAGGATAAAAGATTATGAGATATATAACCCAAAAAAAGAGCATAAAAGCAAACTGGAGAAAAGAATTCATAAGAGAACTATACTAAGCCATACAAAAACAGGGAACCTAGCTAAACCTGACTTTTTTAGGTATCACGTTTAGTTCCTCACATTGTAAACCAGTTTCTGAGGTGGTAGAATCCAAATGTGTTGATTCTAAAATTGTTGCTGATAAGAAGAGATCAGTACAGAAACACTGCCATATTAATCAATTCATCAACAAGCATTTATTAATTAACTATGATTCACCAGGTACTATACAAGACATTGGAAATATAAAGCTACATATAAAAGCTGTACCTGCCCTCCAGGAGCTTAAATCCTAGTAAGAAGTTACATGTTCACAGATGAGTAAATACATGATATATGTATGCAAAATGCATACACAGTGTTTGCCAGGATGGGTGGGAAAGCACTAACAATTACAGGAATCAAGAAGGCCCCTTAAAGAAGGTGGCACGTGAGCTGAATCTTGAAGGGAGCTAGGGGTTCCAGGAGGAAGAGGTAAGGAAAGAGAGGGAGAGCCTTACAGCCATGGTGAACAGCTTGTGCAAAGGAATGGAAGTGAAAGACGAAACTGTATACTAGGAACAAGTATACCAGTTTGGCTGGAACACACAGTACATGATTGGAAATAATGTGCAATCACCCCAAAAAGATATTCTGGATCCAGACTATGAAAAGCTTTAAATGTCAAAGAGGAATTTGTACTTCATCATTAGAAGAACTGGAACTTTTTTGAGCAGAGCAGTGACTCATTTAGACCAACACATTAAGAATATCAATTTGTCAGGAATGTAGAGGATGGATTAGAGAAGGGGATGGCTGGAGTCAGGGAGAACAATTAGGAAGCTGTTGCAGTACTACAGGTGAAGGGTGTTGACTATGTAAGTAAAGACAAGGCGAGAGATATTACAGATGTTGTGGAGAAAGAATTAGTAGAGCCTGCAACTTAATGAATGGAGGAGAAAAAAGAAGTAAGAATTGAGTCGAGGGTGGGGCAGCTGGGTAGCTCAGTGGATTGAGAGTCAGGCCCAGAGATAGGAGGTCCTAGGTTCAAATCTGGCCTCAGACACTTCCCAGCTGTGTGACCCTGGGCAAGTCACTTGACTCCCATTGCCCACCCTTCCACCAAGGAGCCAATACACAGAAGTTAAGGGTTTAAAAAAAAAAGAGTCAAGGGTGACTCCTAGGTTACTCTTGTGAGCTCATGAAACACTCATCAAGCATCCAGCACCTAACAAAACCAAGTCTATTTAGCAATACCATAGAAAAGAATACAACATTGGTTTAAGTAAAATCAGGCCATCTCATCTCCACACAGAAAAATGGAAAAGGAAAAATCTGGTGAAAAGCCTGAGGGATCTAGACTCCTCATGGTCTGACACTTTTATGGCTTAAATGATTGGGAAGCTTCATTAATGGCCCAAGCCTTGGGATCTGGACAATCAAGTTTTGTTTTGGGGGCGGGTTTTTTGGTTTGTTTTTATAAAACCCTTACCTTCCCTCTTGGAGTCAATACTGTGTAAACAATCAAGTTTTGAAAGCAATTTACCTGCCTTTTAAGGAGAAACTAGTCTAGCCTATTTGGAAAGTTCCATAAAAGATAATTTCCACACTTGCAAACTTGGGAGACTTAGAAAATGGTGTGTTCAATGAAAATAGAGAAGTTCAGAAGAAAAGTAGATTTAGGTGAAAAAATAATAATTTCTGTTTTGAATATGTTGAGTTTGAGATATCTATGAGATGCCCAGGAGATGTCAAATAGAGAGTTGGAGACTTGAAACTAAAATTCTGGAAATATTTTCAGTTAATACCCATTAATCAACCAGATTTAAGTAGTTTTTATAAATAAGCATTTACTAAGATTTTATAAGATACAAAAAATCCCCAACCCCACTCTCCCACAAGTACATGAAGAATTCAATCCAATAATCACTAGGCCACAACAACAGTGGAGGTTGTGAACTAAAATACTACAGGAAAAATTCCAGACCTTCAGAGTTATCCCTAAGGCTATAAGGGGACAAAAGTCCACCCAATCTTTGGTGAGCCATCTTGCCAATGCAAATGAGGATTTAAGTTAGTAGCTCCAGAACCTGTACTGCATATATACCAGACAGGTCAATCAGTCAGTCAAGAAGCATTTATTAAGTTACTGCTTTATGCTATGTACTATGCCAAGTGCTGAGGACACAGAAACAAAAGTGAAATAATCCCTAGCCTCAAAAAGCTTACATTCTACCAGGAGGCTAATATTGAAAGACAGATAAATGCTAGAAATATAGGGAAGGTGGGAACAAGAGAGAAAGACAGACAGAGAAACAGAGACAGACAGACAGAGACTGAGAGACAGAGAGAGACAAAGACAGAGAGACAGGGAGAGATGGATGGATGGATAGACAGACAGACAAATAAGAATATAGAGATGTAATGCAGTGCCTTTGGGGTACATTCCACTCAGACAAAACTACTCTCTGCTTTTGGCTCATTATCCTATTAATTCTTTCTCCTTGCATTCAAAGGTAGATTAGTGTACATGCTCTTAGAAATATTGTACATTCCCTATGTTCTTAGAATTTAACAAAATTGTAGAAGTTCCCTCTGATCAGATAACTCCACACAAGAGAAACCAGGGGAGGGAGGAGGAAGAAAAACTTTTTCCATGCGTGAGCATATCCTCTGGATTTCTTTAAATGTATAAGCTTATGAACAAATTGTGGTATATGATGGTAATGGAATACTACTGTGCTGTAAGGAATGATGAACTGGAGAACTTCTATATGAACTGGGAGAACCTCAATGAACTGATGCAGAGTGAAATGAGCAGAACCAGGAGAACATTGTACACAGAAAGTAAAACATTGTGGAACAATGTAATGTAATGGACTTTGCTACTAGAAGACAATCCCAAGGGACTTATGAGAAAGAATGCTATCCACATCAAAAGAAAGAACTGTGAGAGTAGAAACACAGAAGAAAAACAAATGACTTATCATTTGTTCATATGGACATATGATTGGCTTTAAAAGATTATTGCAAAAGTGAATAATATGGAAATAGGTATAAGTGATAACATTTGTCTTGCCCAGTGGAAGTGCTTATTGGATCCAGGAGGGGGAAGGGGAAGAAAATAAAATAATTAAACATGAAAAAGTATTTTAAAATTAAATAAATAAATTTGTAAACTTAGACAAAACACTATTAATGGCCATATAATTTGACAAAAGTATCAAGTAACATGAAACTCAGATAAACACTTAAACAAGGTATAAAATGCTGTTATTCTGAGAGCTAGTCACCTCTTTTCCCCACCTATTTTCCATCAGTCTGAAGAGGACTTCAGGACAAAAAGGTGGAGATTTAAACTAAGGGTAGAAATTTCTCTGAAATTATGTTGGACAAAAGCAAGGAAGAAAAACAGTTGATGACTCGATATTACTTTCACCAACTGTCAGTTTGGCCCTGTCTCAGGTCTATACTTCAGTCTTCTCCTCCACTCTCCCTCTAGTTTTCATATTTCTCCCCTCACATAGTGTTCATATCTTTTCATCTTCCCCTATATGGCATCCCAAAACTTGGATGGCCTGTTCTCAAGGTCACTGGAACCTCAAAATAAACATCTCAAAAACCTGGAAAGCCTGGCCGTAGGATTTTCTATCTCCCAGAAAGTACTCTAAGATCTCCATGATCCTTGGTTTCAACAATTTCAGAGGTTGGGGTTTGAGGGATGGAAATACTAACAGCTGGGAGAAACCAGGAATGGCTTCAGAGGAGATTGAATTGGAGTTGAGGCATGAAGGAAACTGGAGTTTTCAAGAGGAAGAGAGCATAGGAGACAAACTATGCAGAAACAAAAAAACAGGAGATGGAATATTTTGTATGGGGAATAGCAATAAAATCTTTGTGACTGGAATATAGAACACGTGTAAAAGGGAAGTAATGTGGAATGAGCCTAGAACAATAGACTGGAAACAGATTCTGAAAATGGTACAGATGAACAGTGAGCACAAACTAGAAGTGAATAGGCAGAATAAGTTGGACTGGACCACATCTGACAAATTGTGCAGGAATTTCAAGAATCTCGAATTCCTCCTTGAAAAATAAAAAGCCCTATTTTTAACGCTAGTATTCTCCCCATGATGGGTAGTATACAGGGCTATGGATCATGGAATATAATCATCTCTGAGGAATCAAAATTGTAAGAGACCCAAAGGGCAATGGAAAAACACATATGAGGTATAAGTAGGCTTTGTCATTCTATCGCTAGTGACTTACTTGCAAAAAAGTGTCATAAAAGACTTCCTCAAGGGCCTATATGACCGAGAAACATAGATGATTTGAGTATGTAACAAGAATAAGAGATTAACAGATCAACAGCCTGAATACTCAACTGGTTTTGTGGTAATATTAAAAGAACCAGTGGAAGGCATTTAGTGGATCCTCCATGAAAGATTTTTGGGAAACAATGGATAAAAACTACTGTACTTGTAGGAGTGGCCACGCCAGTGAGATCACATGGCCATCTAAGTTTTGCATATGATAAGATCATATGACGTAACTAACACCAACTACTTTTCTTACAAGTATACCATTCCTATCTACATTTGTAAATGTCTCGTCAACATTCAAATAGATGAAGAAACTAAAGCAGGGTAAGTGACTTGCCTAAGGTCACTCAACTAGTAAATGTCTGAAGTAGGATTTGAACTTAGGTCTTCCTGACTCTTAGTTCATACTTCTATCTATTTCTCCACCTTACCTGCCAGTTCATTCATTTTACAAGAAGAGAAAAGAGTGCTCTTGAATTCTATGGAAGGACTGGGGAAAAGATGTCCTCCAAATCCACTTCAATGGCTTCAGTGACAAGGAATAGTCATTCATCCATAAATCAAATATTTACTGAGCATCAGTTGTGTGTACCATGCTCAATCAGCACCTTGCTCATATCTCAGATTTCAATCTTCTCACTTCTGACCTCCATTTCTCAATTGTGGATGCCTATTTTGTCTCTGACTCTTCATTCTTCAGAATAACACTAAGAAACATTTCTCATGTGCCTTTCAGCAGTGTGAGCATTCTGACTCTGCTTCTAACAAAACAAAACCATTTCCATTGATCTTACAGGAAACTTAGGATAAAAAAAGCCTTTTTAGAAAAGATTTGACAACATGCAGGGTAGAGTACATAAAACTGATTTTACATCTGGTAGAAAAGAAGAAAGGACCTTTTTAGCCATGAAGAGGCCTATCTAGCCCTTCAAAATAACCCACACTTCCTTTACTCCTTTACTATGAAGAAACTACATCATTAAATTGGGATATACTGTATAACATTGGTAGTTTAATTCTGACCTACCACTTCCTTTCTCAAAGTATTTATTCATTTTTGCTACATATTTTATTTCCACAGGAAAAAAAAAGAATCTTGATGTGAGACAGCTATGAGCACATTCTTCCTTTCACTTTTATTTCTCTCCACGTCAGTTTCTGAGTACTTTTCTAATTCCTCCCAAAGGTTTCTTCTCAAGAATTGTCCTATCTTCCAGGAAAGATAACCCTGATTTATCATGTAATTTATCTGTCCATGCTTCTATAATGTCTGGATTCTCCCTCCAGGTTATATACATAATGATAAAATTTTTCCAAACTTTTCCCCCTCACTTTGTTGTCACTGCCAAATGTTTTTTTTTTTATTTAGCAGAGTTCTTACTTGGATATTTTAAAACTGTTCCCTCTTATTTCTTCAATTTATGTCCTTCTCTGTAGCAGTCACACTGGAACTTCAAAGAGAAGAGCATCTACCCTGAGCAGCATTGGCTTTCCTTCAAAAATCCAAAAAATATATAGCTTCTTTTTACTAGGTTGCTTTCAGGACTTTGAGGAAGTTACAAGCTGGTTGAGATAGACAGGATTCACACACAGAAAACCAATCCAAGAATGCCCACAAAGTCCTCTATAAACAAATAACAATGAATCTGATATAGTCAGATCTGAGGGCATGCAGAGTAATGAGTGGTTCTGGGGTTAAACTGGAAATATTCCCTGCAAGGGTTGAGTTTTGAAAGAGATGAGAGACAAAGATTAGCTGAGAGGAGGGAAGAGGGCAATCCAGGTGTAGGAAATGGAAGATGTAAAAGCGTTGGTGTGGAAATGAACAAATTGTCTGCAAAGGACAGCAAGTAGATTAGCTCAGCTGGAGCAAAGCTTCTGCATGAGCAATAATGGGGGAAGGCCAGTCTAGTTAGAACCATGGAAAGAAAGGTCAGGCTGACTTAGTTTGCAGTCTGAATTAATGGATATTTCCAAGGAAATCAAGTGTTATTATTTTCTAGCACTATTTAGGTTATAAACTAAATTTAGATATAGGACAATAGGAATAAGCTATATTAATAAAAATGACAATTGACACCTAGCCTACATCACATAGCAAAGCATCCTACACAGAGAATAATTGATTTTTGGACTAAGAAGTTGAAGGCACATTGAGGAATTTCTTAATTTTCCAAATACCCTGCTGTGAAAAAGCAAATGATTCCTTTACCTGTGAGTAAAACCTAAAACTTGGCAGAGAAAAATAGAAAACAATTTTAGCCTGTTTGTTAAGAAAGGATCATATCAAACACATTTCAGATTTTTCAAATTAGTGGAGATTTTTACTATATTCAGATTTTCCTTTTAATTTGAAACTATATGACCTTAGCAAGCTCACTTCATCTCTTGAACCTTCACTTTCCTCACTGATGAATTAGGGATAAAACTTACCCTTCCTATATTACAGGATTGCTTTGGGAATAAAATAAGATAGTTCATGCAAATAGTAAAGCACTATGAAAAATATCATTATTGCAATATCTGAGATAGATAAGGAGAGCAAGCAGGCTTTGGCCTTGCAGGTAGTAGTACCTATGTACAAGGAATTATGTAACTTTTGTTTCTCCTTTACCTATGAAACATAGGGTACAGAACTGTCCAGTCTCAATAGGCTAGATATAGTTTTTTTTTCTTTTTTCTTTCTTTTTTTTTAAACCCTTATCTTCCATCTTGGGAGTCAATACTGTGTATTGGTTCCATGGCAGAAGAGTGGTAAGGGCTAGGCAATGGGGGTTAAGTGACTTGCCCATGGTCACATAGCTAGGAAGTGTCTGAGGTCACATTTGAATCTAGGACCTACAGTCTCTAGGCCTGACTTTCAATCCACTGAGCCACCCAGCTGCCCCCCTAGATATAGTTTTGAAAGTTTCCTACTGAATGACTAAAGTTTCCCTGGGTGGATCATCAAAATTCAAATCATGGCTAGATTTCCCTCCCTTCCACTCCATCATCAAAATAACCAAGGTATCTCAAACACTCAAGCTAACGAGACATCAAATATAGAACAATTTGAACTTAGCCCAACAGGAACTGCAAAGGATTCATGTGTAAGCCTATAAGCAGTCAAGTACAACACTTGTCTTTTATTGGTTCCACCTTCCCCAGCTAACTATGCAATCCCACATAAATCCCAGTAAAAGAAGACATTAGTTCTGGTTTCAACTCCTCTTTTGGGTACACCAGGTAGATGTACAGATCTCCCTTTCCAAATAATGTAGTTGTCTGTCTCTGTGCCTCTACTCTTGATCAGTGGACCATTGTCTTTCCCTTGCTGATGGATCTGAGTCTGTTGATTTGCTGTCTATGTTGCTCTTGGGAGAAGAGAAATGTCAGATCTTCCTTTGAGGGATCTCTGAAAATTAAAAAAAAAAAAAAACCTCAAGTGTGTAGACTTTCTCATTGATGTCTATCAAATCATTGACTGTCACACCCAGATTTGCTAGGAGGCAGGCTGTAAACCAAAAGAATAAGAATTATACCTTTGCTCTTTGTGTCCCTGAGAAAGCCATAAGGGTTAAAAATATTTTATTTTTTCTTCTGTGACAGTTCCCAAATCCATGTATTTCCAAGTCCTATTTATTCTTTCACTCCCCTCTCTTCATCTCTACTAGCTCTTTTACCATCCTAAGTTTAGCCCTTATCACCTCTTGCTTGTATTGTTATGACTCTTCTTACTGGTCTCATTACTTCCAGTAACTCTGCTATTCACACAAGTCTTCACACAAGTGCCAAGTTAATGTTCTCAATGAACATGTCTGACAACATCACCTGTCTGCTCAAATGTCTTCAATGGCTCCACATTTATTGGCCTGAACTTAGAAGGCTTTCTAAAATCTCTCTGACCAACCTTTCTAACCTTGCTTCAAATACTCTACATCAGTGATTCCCAAAGTGAGCGCCACCACCCCCTGCTGGGTGCTGCAGCAATCCAGGGAGGCAGTGATGGCCACACTTTTTTTGTATTACATTCTATTCTGAGTTCAATAAATAGTTTCATAATTTCCAGGGGGTGCTAAGTAATATTTTTTCTGGAAAGGGGGCGATATGCCAAAAAAGTTTGGGAACCACTGCTCTACATTCTAGTCAAGTTATTACTATTAACTATACTTTTATTTCCTGAACTCCTTGCATAAAAGCAGGACTTATGCCTGCAATAATATACTCCCTCCCCATCTCTTGCTTTTTAAATCCTCTCTTCTTTCAAGGCTCAACTAAGGACCAACTAAAGGTCAACTTTCTCCATGAAATCTTCACCTGATTCTCTCCCCACTTCCTACTCCCCAGTGACTCCTTCCTTAGATTTTATTAGAACACTCTGCATCTTTCTCTCCTTTACCCCTACAGTATCCTACTTCATCTTATACTTATTAAACACATCTCAGGTCTACCCTGTTGTAGAAAAATAAGATTAAAATAATAACAAAATAAAATTTCATTAGACTAGGGATTGTTACATTTTTTAATCTTTTCAAGTTTCTAATTCCAAAAACAATGTCTTACTTATAGTAGGCGCTTAATATTTATTGAATTAAGCTGAACTGGAAATGGATTCCAAAGGAATCATAGAACATGAGAAATAGAAGAGACTTTTGAGGTTATCCTATCTACTTTCCCTGCCATTTCACTGATGAGGACCCTGGGAACAAGAGAGCCAAAGCATTTTGCATCAATTCACAAAGCTAGTAAGTAACAAGAGGCAAGGCCAGGAAGCAAGACCTCCTGAGTCTCAGATCAATGCTCTTTCTATTCTTCTGCATTCAAAACCCATGCCACAAAGCTGTCCTGTGTGATTATATTAGCTCTTTTTCCACACTAACCCCTCTTTTGGTCTAAATTTCACTACTGACAAATTCCTACTTAAGAGCAATTAAACGAGAATGTAGGAGAGAAAGGAAATATTCTACTTCTGGGCCTCTCTCATGCCTGAACTGTTTTAGAAGACAAATTCCTGGCTCACATATCCAAGGAGATATAACTGTGCCTGCCATTCCAACTCATCTTAGCTCATCTCATGTCAATAAGGGATCACCTAAAACATAACTGCAGTAAGAGTATTTCCAGTGATCATTTCATTGTATAAGAGTAGGGTAATTAATTTCAGATTGTATGGCATTTGCAGTTTAACTTTAGAAATTCACTCAGCTTTCTTTTTCTATGGTGTCCCCAGCACCTTGTTCAGAAAAAAAAATTTTTTTAAACCTATCTTAGAGGTATGTGTGTTCATATACCAGGACAAACATCATTCCTTGATTGGGGAATGTATAAACAAATCTTGTGTGGTACATAAAATTTGTATAGTATAGTGTCACACAAAGGTATGGCACATTACTGCATCTTAAGAAAAACTGAATGTGAAGAATTCAGAGAAACATAGTAAGATATATGAACTGATATAGAATGAAATAAGCAGAAACAGAAAGTCAGCACATACAATGAGAACAGGAACAATGAAATGAAACTGAATTCTATGGCTTGGTCCCAGAGAATAGTAGAAAAAAATCTGCCATGTCTCTTTTTTGCAGAAGTAAAGGACTATGTAATTGCTTCATATATTGTTGGGCACTGAGCATTGTTCAGAATTTTTCAGAACTGCTTTTTTTTCTCTTAGAACTTTTTTCCAGGGAATGACTTGTTACAATGGGGAGTAGGTGATATAGAAATAAAATGTATGGTTAAAATATGAAATGGCAAACAAAATAACATTACATACTTGCAAAGTCATATTTTATCCATCTTCAAACTTAAATTTCTCCAAATGAATTTTCAAATAGAAATTATTAATCATACATTAATTAACTTTGGCCTATTTCCTGATATTATTTTTCCAGACATATTTTTAAACCCTTACCTTCTGTCTTAGAATCAATACTGTATATTGGTTTCAAGACCAAAGAGCAGCAAGACAAAAGGGTCCAAGCAATTTGCCCAGGGTCACACAACTAAGAAGTGTGTAAAGTCAGATTTGAACCCAGGACCTCTCATCTCTATTCCTATCTCTCAATCCACTGAGCCACCCAACTGCCCTCCTTCAGACATATTTTGGTTTAAATATGAAATCATCAAAAACTCAAGGTATTCCAAGTTACATATCTGAAAGACTAGGAGAAAGAATATGACAAATTAATTACCCATTGACTCAGTGGATAATGTAAGTTATTAGAATATTGGTTGTCTATGAAGAAGTAGCTTTTCTAAACTGCAAATAATATTTATTTAGGCTAAGACAAACCCACAGAGGAAGAAAACAATCTTTTCCTTAAAGTTGGGTTTGGATTCTATTGTCATAATTTTACATACTTTTGGCTAGTTCTGGAAGATACATTGTGAAAAGATGTTGGAGAGTCACCATAATTTAACAAAGAAAATTTTTTCCTGTGAAATATGAAATTGTCTTTGTTTAAAATAATAATTTTTCTGTTTTGTGCTTAAATGTATATCTAGTGGTAGCAATGTCTAATCTCTCATCTTAAGGCTATCTGAACTGTTATGTTTTACCCTCCAAATGCATAAGGAGATTTTCCAGTATATATTGATATACTGCCCTGAGGATGTCTCTATTTATAATATGGGGTAGCTCATGAACAATTCTGGTTGCAGGCTATAGGGCTCCAAGGCAAAACTGTATGGTCTGTCCCAGAAGAGTTTCTTTGGAGGCACCCTATAATGCAAATGGAGCTGCCCTCAAGGCACCCTATAAATTTATTATAAAAATATGTAATAAAAAAAACTAAGAAATAACAAAAAAGTTTGTTTTGTTAAAATTAAAAATGTTGCTGTCTCTCAAAGTAACTTAAAAAATGGAACAGCATAGCAGTTCCAGGGAAACAGCTGAAGAGAACTCTGGTCAGAGTGGTTGATATATAACCGAAAATGTATCCATCTCTCTGGCAGTACAAAGGGTATGGAACACTGAGTCTGTGGGCCTGATTTGTCAAATACCACTAAGTGTTTTGTAATCATTCCATTGCTTTGGAATGCATAATATAAACATATAAGCCCAAATGTTCCAAATAGTCTTATTGCATTGAGCACCAACAATTGTTACAGTCAATTGTGTCCAGCATCTGTGTTTTAATAATCTCTTGATTACACTCCTGCCCTCCCCAGAAAATGTGTGCTAGTAAGAACTGCTGAGTAAATAGTTAATTTAAAAAATTTAATGTACATTCTAAATACTTGTTCAAAAAAACATAGACTCATAAAACCTCTAAAAAAAATTCCACTACCAAATGTTATACAGGGCTATGACTTGACTGAAGCAGACAAAAAAAAACCAAGCAACTTAAAGCTAAAGCTTAAAATCTAAGCTGACATTTTAACAATTTTAAGCCCCCCCCCCCAAAATGAAAGGAATTAGAGGAGATGAGGAAATAAAAGACCTCCAAGTAAGAATCTGGGTTAGAATGTTGATGCAGATTTTTAGCCTTAACTCTCCATTTTCTTGCTTTCATTAATTTAGATCAGACCCTAATGATATTTAACTGTACCTATTTGGAATTCCCCATAATAAGCAAACAAGAGAAATTTTAAAACAATTTCATGATTCTGCAGTGGCAGAATGCTGAATATTTAAATTATTCCACTTATTATAGTATATGTAGAACAATGCTATATAATACATATGCATATATATGTATGTACACACACACACGTACACTCTTCAACCACACCATAGTGAGACTAATACAGTCACTTTGAGGAAGTCTCACTCCCTGATTCCATGGTGGAATAAAGTACTTCACAGATTAGCTTAGTCTGCAGCACTTAAAGGTCAGGATTTATTGTAATGTAAATCACAAAGCAATTTTATCTTGACAGAGATTACATACTGTTACAATATTTCTCGCTGAATCTAGTGATGCGTTTGCTTTTTCTTTGCAACTGCTGTGCAAATTGGACCACAGCCCAGAAAGAAAAAGAGATGGCAGCCTGCTTTGGCTTTTTAGAAACAACTTAATTCTCTTCATTTTTCAGAGCTTCATAAAAAGCTCTGAGAATATATATACATATACATGCATGTATATATATATTTCAACTTATATAAATATGAGTAAATCTGTATGGACCCCGAGCTCAAGTGCCTAAATGCAAAAGGATTTCCAGAGACCCTCAGGAAAAAGCATTCTGTCCAGCACTTTGCAATGTCTGAGGGAGTATTATAATTCTCAGTAACTAACTTCTAATCAGTAGATGCCAAAGTTTCATCATTAAAGTTGCCCCCATTTTCAAAGTCCGTGTGTGTTTACATCAAAAGAAATCACAGAGAAAACTGAATTTCAAGAAATACTCCAGATAAGAAAAGTAGCAGCAATAGTCGTCCTTTGTAATCAGAGAGGGGAAACTTCTTTTCCCAATTGTCTCTGTATCTTGTGGCGTTTACCTCTGGCAGAAAGAGATTTTGCCTGGACTTTGACTAGTAGAATCATAAAACACCAGAATGGGCTCCCAGAGAAACAGTTATAAATGATAGTTGGGGTCCCAGGACAATTTATTAGTAGTTTTAGTAGTACTATTCTGGCTACATGATGAATTAAATGGGAGGTGTTCAGCATAGTAAGTAGATAGAGAGCTAACCTGAGAGTTAGGAAGAACTGAGTTCAAGTTCTGCGACTGATCCACACAAGCAAGTCACTTAGGTACCAACTTGCACTGGTAAAGGGAGTTAGTCTCATCTGTTCTCTTTATGGATGAAATTACATGTCTCTCAAAAAAAATTTTTTTTTAATGTGTAAGTTTTTGTGCCCTCACCTGGGACCATCCACATTTACAACCATTTTTTTGTTTTGTCTCTGTGAGAAAAATGGTTCTGAGTTCCAAACAGCCAGTTCACAGATTGACTTTGAGATTACAAACTATTTGTGCTTGGGACCCTGCCTATAAGTCCAAGGTAGGCCTGCCAACAAGTCCTTGCTGGTGTTGAGGAAGAGGATGAGAAGTTATTGTGCGCAGCATGATTCATAGGAAGAGACAAGTGCCAAAACAACCAGCTTGCCAGTTCTTCACTTTGCTCCATTCCCACCACTCCACTCCAAGAATGGTGCCAAAAATGCTTTGCCTCCCCACTCGGATGGGGGAGGGCTTTGCAGTACACCACTGGTTTACACCCTGAGAACCATCTTGTGAATTGTAAAACACACTTGGAAGTAACTTTCGAAAAGGCACATCTATATTTACCAATGTGTTCCACATGATTAAACTGTGAAATTTGTCACCAGTTTGGCAATACCTTAGAGAGATGTTGTGAGGGTTAGAAAGATAATGTCTGCAAAGTGCTCTGAGCTCCACGGAAGGAAGGTGCGATATAAATCCTAGGTACTGTTATGGTCTTGTGTATCATATTGGTGCAATAGCAAGATGAACCGTGGTAAGGAATGATGTCACTGTGTTGTCATGCAACATCATCCATGGTGAGAGCAATAGAAATCTGTTTGGAAAATGGCTCTTTTTTCCCTCTTTAGCACATTAAAGCAGATGGTCTCGAAAACTAGTTCACAGTGAACTTCAGTTCTACCACGGCCTTAAATGAAGTTTCTTCTCAGGCAGATGTCAGTGCTAAAAGTTTTGTGCTCATAAATATCAAATTTACATAAAACCTATATACCATTTTCAAATGTATTTCTTAGTTGATACATGGTGGTTGGCTGGAATACATTGTTCACTTTAGAAGTCCTAAAATGTAGAACATGTTTCCAGTTTCCCCAATTGGAGAGAGGAATAACAATCATTTTGACTGAATGACTCATGACATTCCACGGAGAGCTCTCTGGCAGTAAAATGTCTTTTTTTCAAACTGGGAGAAAGACAGTAATTTTGGGAAAGCAAGGCTGTGGGCTGTTTCCTAGGATGTTACCACAGACTCCTGTGAAAGTAATGACTCCCCTAGTTCTTTTGGTGGGAGAACCAAGCAGTTTCCCTATCAATCGAACATTTGAAGAATTTCTTTAATGTGACCAGAAGCTGGGAAAAGTTTATTTCTTAAATGTCATCTGCAAATTCCTTAAAAAATGGGGTCTTGCCTTACTTTTTTCCTATAGTCCACAAGGTCAATCATCATGCACTGCACATAGTAGGAACTCTGATGAATTAATGTTCCATCAATACTATTGGGAAGGTTTTTCTGTATGGTTCATAAATAAATACAACTGTTCTCCAAAGGTACGTCAATGTTTTGTTTTGTTTTTCAGCTTCCAAACAAAAAATCCCCTGCAATATACCTGGAACTAGGATTAAACATTACTAAATAGGATACCACCAAACATTACCAGATAATAGTACCACCAGCCATATCGTCTCAGAGAGACCTGAAAAATTAAGATAAGATGGAAATGAGAATTTTCTAGTCTCTTCACCATCTTCGGTGTGCCAGGCATTGTGCTAAGTGATGGAAATACAAAAAAGGGGGGGGGGGGTGAACAGCTCCTCCTCTCAAGGATCTCACATTATAATGGAGGAGATAACATGCAAACTATGTAAAAATAATATATATATAAAGACACACACACACACACACACACATGCCTCTAACAGGCTCCAGTAGTGTCAGTCTTCTCAAAGTTGATTCTTCACCCATTTGTTTTTGGTGGTTTTATTTACCAAGAATCTCCTACCAAGCAAAACTGAGTATATCCTATCAGGGAAAGGAGGTGTATGGCCATTTAATGAAATAGGGGATTTCTAAGCATTCCTGATGAGATCAGAGGAGAACAGAAAATCTGATATTCAAATATAGAACTCAAGTGGGGCATAAAAAAGTAAATAGTAAACAGAAAACTTAAGAGATTCAATGAGGGCACACTATTTGCATTGTTAGATGGGAAGATGATACTGGTAACTTAAGAATTTTATCATTTTTAGGACTTAGGAGTATACATAGACAGGAGGGTAAAGGAATAAGTTGATTATAATGGCATAATATACAAAAATCAAGGGGTGAAAAGAGAATTACACTGAGAGAATAGAGAAAGGAGAGATAGAATGGAGTAAGTTATCTCACCTGAAGAGGCACCAAAAAAAGCTCTTAAAGTGGAGGGGAGGATGAAGGTGATAATAGGCAACACTTAAACTTTATTCTCATTGGAATTGGCTCAGTGAGGGAATAACATCCATACTCAGCTGGGTATAGAAACCCAACTGAGGAGAGGAATAAGAAAAGTAGGATGGGGGCTAATAGAAAGGAGGGTGATTTGGGGAAGGCAGTGGTTAAAAGTAAACACATGTGATGGGTGACAGTAAAAGGAGAAAGAGCAGGAACAAAAGAGGGAAATAGGATGAAAGGGAACACAGTTTGAGATGTAAAATGAAAGGCTTTTTTTTAAAAAAATAAAATCAATGCAACCAAGATTAGTAGGGGAGGTAGGGGTTAAAACAAATTTCTCTGTTAAAGGCCTCATTTCTCAAATATAAAGAGAACTGAGTCTAATTTATAAGACTTCAAGTCATTTCCCAATTGACAAAACATCAAAGGATATGAGCAGGCAGTTTTCAGATAAGAAATCAAAGCTATCTATAGTCATATGAAAAAATGTTCTAAATCACTATTGATTAGAAAAATACAAATTAAAACAAATCTGAGGTTGTTAACCTATCAGATTGACTAATATGATAGTAAAGGAAAATGACAAGTGTTGGAGGGGATGGGGCAAAATTGGACCACTAATACAGTGTTGGAGGAGTTGTGAATTGATCTAAACATCCTGGAGGGCAAATTGGAAGTATGCCCATAGGGCTATAAAACTGTGCATCTTTGGTCCAGTAATACTACTACTAGATCTATATATCAAAGAGATCCCCAAAAGTGGGGTTAAGGACATATTTGTACAAAAAAAAAGATTTATAACAATTCTTTTTGTGGTGGCAAAGAATTAGAAAATTGAGAGGACATCCATCAGTTGGGAATGGCTGAACAAATTATGGTAAATGATGGTGATGGAATACTATTACTATATTAGAAAAGAGAGCAGGATAATCTCAGAAGAAAAAAACTAGAAAGACCTCCCATTTCCTTCTTATACCTTACTTTCTCTTTCTCTCCTTTCCCTTCCCTTCCCTTTTCTTCTCAGTGCCAGACTTGAAGGCAGTAAGACCTAGATTCGTATGCCACCTCCAATATTTAATTGCTGGGTAATAACGAGAAATATGATCTCCATTCCTCATTTTAAAAAGGAAGAAGGGATTGTCCCCTCCAGCTCTAAATCTATGATACTTCACCTCTCAAAATATCCCTGACTCTTTCATGAATCTGCCCTGCATCAGAAGAATTTGGGAGATATATACAAATCTGTATTAGCTAATTCAATTCAACAACAATTCAATGACCATGTTAATAGTATTATTAATTCACAAGCTCCCACTATGTTCTAGCTATTGGATATAAAAATTTAAAAAACGAAATAGATTCTACCATAATAAGATAACAAGGGAAGTACATATGAATATAAGCTAAGAAGCATGGTGTTACTTGAGGATAAAGTCAGGGGAGAATTTGGGGAGAAGTCAGGGAAGACTTCCCAGAAGAAATGACATATGAATTGAATTTACAAGGTAGACTAATCTTAGAAATGCTTTCTTCTTTCATTGAATCAACAAATAAAGCTCTACCAAAATGATTTAATGTCAGTAGTTATACAAAGAGTAAAAAAGATTGAAGCAATTATCTATATAATACAAGGCCCAAAACAAAACAAAACAAAGCATTATTGGTGGGGAATTTCAATGAATTCATACTAGGTATCAACTTTACTTTTCTTCATTAGATAATCTTCAACTTTTCACTTCACTTTTCTATGTCAATACAGCCTCTTCTCATCCCAGTGTTCTTACATAGAAAATCAAGACATCACAGATCATTTTAAAGTGTGTGCTCTCATACTGTAAATGGAATAAACAAAACATTCCATCTGTTTGCCAGTCAGTACAGAATAATAGAACCACTTTAATCCATCTTTACTTTGCCTATTATCAGCATTAAAAATAATTTTAATAAGATTTACTACAACCCTGACCTCAAAAATTACTTTGAAGCTAAGGGTGAAAAGAATGCTTCTTTTTACAGAAAAAGATTAATAATTGTGGACACTATTCTTTCACCCCTCCCTGGGTTGCCTGGAAACAGGAAAAACTAACAAACATTTTGATCCTGGTTCCCACCCTTATATACAAATAAAATCTATTCCTTAGGTTTTGAATACATTTGTAATCCAGGACTTTTCCCTTATTTGTTGACAACTCTCTGGAGATTCAAAATAGTTTATTATTGATACCAGCTGTCATGTGTGTATAATTCATTTGATAATCAGGAGCTTCTTCCTTATAGCTCTTCCACTGCTATCTTGGACTGTTAATTTATTCTGATTTCACTTTTTGCTTGTTTATAGCTATCTCTTCAGGGAGATTAACAACTCCTTGAGGACAAGGACCAAGTCCTAGACTTCACTCCTTTATATCTCCATAGCACCTAGCCTAACACAGTGTCTTTTGCCTAGGAAGCACTTTATAAATAGTATTTATTTGATTATTCAATTTGATTTGACCAAGAATACTTTTATTGGCTTGAAATTTTGAAGCATAGTCTCTTCCCAAAGAGAGATACATTTTATGAGTTTAAAAAAAAATAACAAAGTTACATAAGTATATATAATTTAAGTGCTACTAGGTTGAAGAAATTAACTTTGTTGATATAGTAATTCAGAAAATTTCAATCAATAAACATTTTATTAAACACCTATTATGTGCAAGGCACTGTGTTAAGTGCTGTGGATACCAAAAAAAAGGCAAAAGACTCTCCCTGCCCTCAAGAAGCCTACCATCTAAGAGAAATGATAGATTAGATAGATAGATAGATAGATAGATAGATAGATAGATAGATAGATAGGAAGAGAAGANTAGATAGATAGATAGATAGATAGATAGATAGATAGATAGATAGATAGATGAGAAGAGAAGAGAAACTGAGGGAGAGAGAAATAGATAGATAATATAGATAGACAAAGCAAACTATATACAAGATATATAGGAAACAACTCACAGAAGGAAGGTACTATAGAATTAAGAGGAATTCAGGACTGCTTCCTGCAGAAGGTCAAGTTTTAGTTTGGACTTAAAGGAAGTAGAGAAGTCAGTAGTCATAGCAGAGGAAGAAGAGCATTCCAGGCATGGGGGATAACCAGAGAGAATGCCTGGAGTTGAGAGAGGCCAGTGTCACTCAATCAAGGAGAACCTGGTAGGGAGTAAAGTGTAAGAAGACTGGAAAGAAACAAGGGGGGCAGGTTATGAAAGGCTTTGAATGCCAAACAGAATTTTGTATTTACTACTGGAGGCAACAGGAAGCCATTAGTACAAGGATGGGCAAACTATGGCCATGGGCCAGATTCAACACCCTGAAATGTTCTATCGGGCTGCTCCACATTATTCCTAATCTGACGATGATATAATGAGAAGGATATAATACAATGAAACTTCGAAAGAGTTGCCTTAGAAACAGACTGACAAATGAGCATTTCCTTTCCTTTGGCCCCCTCTTTAAAAAGTTTGCCCATCACTGCATTAGTGTTATTGAGTTGAAGGGAAGGAGGGCTAATATGATTTTTAATGTCTTCAATCAATCAGCCAACAAGCATTTAATAAGCATTTATCTTATGCTAGGTATTAAAGATACAAAAAAATTTTTAAAGGCTCTGTCTTCCAGGAGTTTACATTCTTTTGGGATATATATGTGTATACATATGTATGTATGTATATACATTTCAAGCACATCCATGATAAAAATTAAGATAGACATGGAAATTTGAAAAGAGTAAATTTCTCTTTGGTCAAAAGAAATTGTGTTAAACACCTCAGTCAAAGATTGGTAATATTTCCTTTATGAAAATGAGAGAATAAAAAAGAAAAGTGTCCAAAAGATCAAATTATCAACCCAAAAAAACCATTAACAACAAAGAAGGCAAATTTTCTTTTAATTTTGTTAGACATTCCACTACTTCCTACCCCTACTATTAAGTCAAAAAACAATTACTAAGTGTCTGCTATATGACAAGCACAGTACAAAGTACTGGGGATGCAAAGAAAGGCAAAAGGCAGTCCCTGTTCTCAAGGAGTTCAGAGTGATGAAACATGCAGGCAGCTATGTACCAACAAGATATGTGCAAGATAAATTGGAAATAATCCACAAACTCTGGAAAACAGACCAACCTCTGCTGGGAAAAGGAGTGGCACCTTCCAATCAATGATGATTAATCTCACACCTGGTCATACACATCCAAGTTATTCTGAACCTCTGCAAATCACTGTCCAGACCCCACTCCTTCATCTCATTGAACCTTTCCACCCCATATCTCCAAATAAATATATCCCTTCCACTGTGCCCTCTGGAATAAGCAACAAAATTCCCTTTATCCTAAATGTTTTCCTTTCCAATTCCTTTCATCTTCTATCAATCACTGAATCCTGACTCCCCCTGATGACAGCTTCCCAGCCATCCTTTCCAGAACTGGTGGTACTTACATTCATTGGTTGAAGTGGGGAAGTTGGAAGACTCTTTGCTCCCCATTGTCAGTTTAAGATTCTTCTACGTCCATCATTCTGGAATCTCTCTTCCTTTGAAATTCACATACTGCATAGAACCTAAACAAATTTTAGTAGTTGTTGCATAGAGACTTCCATGTAATTCCTCTTCCTTCTCAATGAATTCAATACCAAGCTTATTTTTCTCTTTTCTCCATCTCCTGCACTCATACTAGGAAGACTTCAGCATATAAATTAACTCTTTCAAACACCCTAACCCTAAATTCAACCAATCTACTCATTTCCCATGACCTGTTTTATTTTTATACTTTTTTCTCTTGATTTTGTGGCTGCTCTTTCTTTTAATATAGTCATATTCTTTTTTCTCTTCTTTTCATATCCTCATATATTTCTCTTATTTTCTTTATATTTCCAATATTTGTCATTTCTAGTACCATAATATAACCTATTACATTCAAATATCACAGTCTATTTGGCCATTTCTCCCATTCATTCCATTTGTGTTGTTCCCAATTATTTTGTGATTACAAACAAAGCTTCCGTGAATATTTTCATATATACACAGCTTTTCACCTTCTCAATAGTGTCCTTAGAATCTGTTCCTAGAAATAGAATCCCTAGGTCAATGAGCATGAATAGCTTTACAGCTCTTAATATATATTCCTTCTTATTTACTAAAAGTCAATTCATAGCTGCTCTAGCAATGTAATATTAAGGCCTTTTCTCCATATTCCTATGAGCATTTAATTTGACCAACTTAACTCTTCTGATTCTTAGGTAACATACATTACCAGGACCATATTTGCTAGACTGGTCCTTAGGCAGCATAGACAATCTATTTGCCAGAACCATACTTTTTCCAAAACCAAGTTTTTCCAACTTGGTATATATTTGTCTCTCTTTTATCTCTCCCATTAAACTATTAATTCCTTGAGGACAATGGGTGTCTTTTGCCTTTTTTTGTATCCCTAGAACTTAGCATAGTACCTGACACTTTGTAGGGTCTTTTAAAAAGTCTATTAACTGACTGACTGACCCTCTGCCTAATCAAGGAAAGCCTAATGGAGACTCAGGGAATCAACTAGTTATGTTACCCTGGGCAAGATATTTAACATCTCTAAGCCTCTGTTTCCGCGGTTTGGGTTTTTTTTGTTAAAACATTGAATAGTTAGAATTTCTTCAACTAATTTGGCCATAGAACAATTTGGAAAGAAAAAAAAACCACTGGAATAAAATTTGTGAATACCCAGGAGATAAGAGACTTAATAAACTTTTAAGCAAAATAGAAGAAATTAAGCCTCTCTTTGTATTTTAAAAAATTGTTCCATTTAATAAATAATTTCATGCTAATGACTGGATATCGCCTATAAAGAACCAGATCTGGACTCAGACCCAAGTTCAAACTTGAAGACTTCTCATTGTAAAGTCCTCATTGAACTCTTATTCTTCCCCTTACTACAAGGGCAAGAGTAAAATTTCAAGGCTAAGCTCAAGGGATACCAAAGGAAACAGAAAGGGAAGTGATATAGCCCTTGAAAATAGCACAAACTGATATTCAGAGGAAGAAGAGAGAGAAGACAAGATGTTGATAAATTGTGCTCTGGTCCTAACATCCGTGCTGTTTTTATTGTAAGACCATAATGCCTTCGAGAAGAGTTGGTTCATGAGACAAGTGGTAAGACAGAAAAGGCTGGAGATATGGTCGCATTAAAGGAGCTAACAGAAAGTATTGGAGGAGGAAGGTAATAGAAAGTGGATCCTAAGGCTACTCTAAGATGCCACAAAAAAAAGAGATGATGCCCCAAGTTCTTGAGTTATAAAGCTGAAATGATTGAGTTCTTCCTAGAGGCCATGAGTAGAATAGTGTTTAACTAGGTTCAATTGCTCAAATTCTGCTCTGTGGTCTGAAGTAGACAAAAAGATGTGAAGAGCAACATAACTAAACAATAGCACTGACTTTTATAAAACTGCTAGGTGGAAGATAGAGTGTGTGAGAATGAAATAGAATGGAAAAGAATTTAAGTGTTTACTATGTGCCAAGAACTATGCTAAGTTCATAAACAGAAAATAACATTCTAAGTGGGAAAGACAATACATAAGAGAAGATTTGTTTTTATGCTGGTGACAGATGAAAAGGTGATAAAGGATCTTAGGGGCAGCTAGGTGGTAAAAGGCAATAAAATGCTGGACCTGCAGTTTAGTCTCTTTGCACTCAAATCTGGCCTCAGACAACTATGCGACCCTGGGAAATTCACTTTAACCCCATTTGCCTTAATTTCCTCCCCTGTAAAATTAGCCAGAAAATGAAAATGCAAACCATTCCAGCATCTTTGCTGAGAAAATAATAAATAGAGTCATGAAAAGCCAGAGAGGACTAACATGATTCAACATCAACAATCAAAGGATCTTAGACTATAATGGCAAAGAAGATGGTTGTCTACAATGATAATAATGGGTTCACAGTTTATAGTGGACTGGTATTCTGGGATATCACCAGAAGATACAGGGATCTGCAATGTCAGCAGATCCTGCACCTGATCAAAAGTGAACAGTAGGGCATTGAATATTGTGGTGGCAAAAAATTGGAAAATGAGGGGAGTGTCTGTATATGTTGGTGATGGAATATTATTGTGCTAAAAAGAATAAATAAATGGAAGAATTCCATGAGAACTGGAATGACCACCAGAAACTGATGCAGAGTGAAAGGAGCAAAACCAGGAGAACATTATACACAGAGACTGATACACTATGGCACAATCAAATTTAACAGACTTTTCCACCAGTAGCAATGCAATGACCCAGGACAATACAGAGGAACTTAGGAGAAAGAATGCTATCCAGATATAAAATCATCCAAAGAAAGAACTGTAGAAACAGAGATGCATTAGAAAAATATATGATCAATCATGTAGTGTAATAGGGATGTGATTAAAGTTTTGATGTTAAAGGATCACTACTGTAAATATGAATAACATGGAAATAGATTTTGAACAATGATACAGTGGAACTGCTTGTCGGCTTTGGGATCATGAATCATGTAACCATGGGAAAATAGTATAAATAAAACAAATTTTTAAATCCCTACCTACCTGAGGCTGGCCTCCTTTCCAAAAGCCTGGTACACAGAAAATCAGTCCTTTTCTAGCATGTCTGCTGCCTAAGCAACAAAAGCATTGGCTGCTGTCATTCAGGGAATCTCAATAAGCTTGTGGTTCTGCTACAAACAGTAATTCAGCTCAGACTATTCTGTATGCTTTTTTTGTTGTTCACTGATTCAGTCATATCCAGGGGTTTTCTTGGCAAAGATAATGGAGAGGCTTGCCACTTTCTTCTCCCATAGATTAAAACAAACAGCGATTTACCCAGGTCTCACAGCTAGTAAGTGTCCAAGGCCAGATTTGAACTCAGGTCTTCCTGACTTCGGGCCCAGAACTCTATTGTATGCTTTAATGACATGCATTTTCCTCTTTTCCTTAGCATCTAGGTCTCCTATTATTCTCAAAGCCTCTGGTCTCTCCCATCAACTCAGTTCTTTGATTATCAGATATTTTTCAGTTATCTCAGATTCAGTGGATATCAGTTTTAAATTCTACCTCTAATGCTTCTTCAATATGAACTGCATTAGCCCCTTCAAAAAAAATTCCAGATATAACTTTAAAAGACAGATTAGAATCAGAGTAAGAGCCAGAGCTAGATCTGTCATGGAGAGAGAGAGACTACATAAAGCACAGAGAAAAATTATTAAGAGAACTTCTTTCCTAAGCAACAATGTGAGGTAATTGTCAAGAGAAAAGAGATATTTTGAGAGAATTGCATTTAACTCAATTTGTGAAGAGATATTATGAAGAAATTCTGAGAGACCTGAATCACCATCCTGAGACAATTTTATTTCTAAAGTTGAAGAGGTGTATGTGGCAACACTGATAAGACATTTTTCTTTCCCTTAAGTTTAAAGTACATAGTGGTAACTATGAATTGAATTCACTGTGATACATTGTAATTATGTCTTTGATTTCTTATTTGACATTGTAATAAATTGTATGAACAGTAACGCCAGTGTAATTTAAATTTATGAGACTGAGAAAAGGCAAAGAGTAAGCTTATATGAAAAGAGATCTATCTTTCTTATTTATAAACTGTGATAAAGATTTGAAGCTAAGTGATTAATTAATGAGAGAGACTGTGCATTTCTATTAATTTCTGAGGGATATCTGAACATACCTTTTGATTTCCTTAGAACCTGGGACAAGAATTAACTAGGAAATGAGTCAGTAGCACAGGGACTGTTGAGGAAGAGTAGAAAAGATATTTGCTATAGTTATCAGCTGGTGAGTCCACAGCTTCCCACCCAGGCTACATGTGGGAATAGTATATCTATTGTCTACTATATTTTAGTACCAACATGATCTTGGGCATGGTACTTAACCTATTTAGGCTTCGGCTTCTTCATCTGTAAAATGAGGAGGTTGGACTAAAAGGCCTATAGCAGGGGTCGGCAACCTTTTCGGCCATGAAAGCCATAAATGCCACATTGTTTAAAATGTAATTTCATGAGAGCCATACAGTGCTCACAGTGCGCACTCCTATAACAGTGCGTGCTCCTGTAACAGCACCTGAAAAAAAACTGACTTTATGGCTCCTGCAGAAAGAGCCATATCTGGCCCTCAAAAGAGCCAGATATAGCTCAAGAGCCATATGTTGCCGACCCCTGGCCTATAGAATCCATTCTAGCTCTAAATTTGTATTCCTGTTATCTTAAAGTTCAGAAAAAGTCTCATCTTTGAGCCAACATTTGCCTCATTTTAGACATATTACTCTATAATACTCTGTCACCTTGGCATTAGAGTCCTTCTGCAATCCTCATTAAAATACATACTGTTATCTTTGGGAAATGACAACTGCCTTCCTTTACTGTATATATCTCATAGTCCTCAACCCAAGCAACCTAGAATAATGAATCAAGAGTTTAACATAGAGCCAGGAAGAGCTAAGTATGAATCCTGCCTCAGACACTTAGTAGCTATGTGATCCTGAACAAGTTATTTAATTTCTTTGGACTTAAGCATTTTTATTTATAAAAAGAAGGGGTTAAAGCTCAAGAGCAAGAGAAAGAATTAGAAATCCCATTTAAAATAACTGTAGACAATATAAAGTACAAACCCAAGAACAATATGATCACAAATGCAAAACACTTTTTCACAAAAATAAAGTCATAGCTAAAAAATTTGAAAAACATTAATTGCTCATGAGTATGTCAAGCCAATATAGTAAAAATGCCAATTCTTCCTAAATTAATTTATTTATTCAATGCCATACCAATCAAAATACCCCAAAACCATCTCATGGAGCTAGAAAAATAATAATAAAAATCGTCTAGAAGAAGAAAAGACCTAGAATATCAAGGGAATAATGAAAAAATACAGAGGAAGGTGGTTTCATTATACTAGATCTCAAACTATATTATGAAGCATCAACCATCAACAATCTGCTACTAGCTAAAAAATAGAGTGGAGGACCAATGGATAGACCACTCAATGGATAGCCACTCAACACACAATAGTAAATGATCATAATAACCCATTGTTTGACAAATCCAAAGATCCAGGCTTTTAAAAGAACTCACTATTTGACAAACACTGCTGGAAAAATTGAAAAATAGTATGGCAAAAATAAGACACCAATCAACAAAACACCTCATATACCAAGGTAAAGTCAAAATGGATGCATGATTTAGAAATAAATGATGATATCATAAACAAATTAAGAGAGAACAAAATAATTTTCCTGTTCAACCTATGGATAAGGGAAGAATTTAGATCAAAACAAGACATAGAGAACATTATGAAATGTAAAATAAATTAACTTTGACTACATTAAATTAAAATGTTTCTATACAGACAAAAGCAATGCAACCAGGATTAAACATCAAACAACAACCTGGGAAGAGGAGAAATCTTCATAGCAAAAATATCTCTAACAAAGGCTTCATTTCTCAAATATAAAGAGACCTAAGTCAAATTTATAAGAATAAAAAGCATTTCCAAAGTGATAAATGGTCAAAGGATATGAACAAACAATTCTCAGATGAAGAAATTAAAACTATTTTTAGTCATATGAAAAAAATGTCCAAATCACTACTGATTAGAGAAATGAAAATTAAAGCAATTATGAGGTACCATCTCACAAAATCATCAGACTGGCTAACATGACAAAAAAAAAAAGGAAAATGATAAGGGGATGTGAAAAAATAGGGACACTAATACACTGCTGGTGGAGCAGATACAATCATTCTAGAGAACAATCTGGAACCATGCTCAAAGAGCCTAAAATTATGCATATTCTTTGACCCAGCAATACCACTACTAGGTCTGGATCCCAAAGAGATCAAAGATAGGAAGGAAAAACCTACCTGTACAAAAATATTTATAGCAGCTCTTTTTATGGTAGCAAAAAACTAGAAACAAGGGATGTTCATCAGTTAGGGAATGGCTGAACAGCTGTGGTATATGCTTGTAATGGAATACTATTGTGCCATAAGAAATGACAAATAAGTTGATCATACAAAAAAAAAGCCTGGAAAGACTTATATGAAGTTATGCAAAGTGAAGTGAGCAGAACAAGGAAAATATTGCACATAGTAACAGTAATGTATGATGATCAACTGTGGATGGCTTAACTACTATCAATGAGGAAAGGATCCAGGAGAACTCCAAGAGACACAAAAAAAGGATATCCACTTCCATTGAAGGAACAGATGGAGACTGAAGCAACTTAAAACATATCATTCTTTATGTTATTTCTTTCACAAATTTTTTCTATTGTAATCAATAGGTGTCTTCTTTCACAACATAATGAACATGGAAATATGTATTATATGATAATATATGTACAACCTATAAAATATCACCTGCCTTCTTGGGGAGGAAGAAGGGGAAAAGGAAGGGAGGGAGGGAGAGAGGGCACATGGATGGATAAATACTTAAAAATTAATATTTTAAAATTGTATTAACAAATAATCTGGAAAAAAGTTACAAATTATTAAATAAATAATGAAGGAGTTGAACCAGATGACTTTTAAGACTTCTTTCACAGTTAAACCTAATCCTTTATGGGGCAGCTGGGTAGCTCAGTGGATTGGGAGTCAGGCCTAGAGACGGGAGGTCGTAGGTTCAAGTCCAGCCTCAGATACTTCCCAGCTGTGTGACCCTGGGCAGGTCACTTGACCCTGTTGCCCACCCTTGCCACTCTCCCACCAATGAGCCAATATACAGAAGTTAAGGGTTTAAAAAAAAACAATAAACCTAATCCTTTAATAACTGCCCTGTACCTCCTCTTCCCTCATTTTTTGAGATGGGAAGGTGTCTCTCTGTTTCTCATGACTAAACAATTTTTACTAACACTGAAGTTTTCTTATAAAGACGTATTCATGTTTGGGAAAATATCAGGGATCCACAAAACAGTCTAGGAAATACTTGACTAGTCTTTAGTCATAATATTGTATGGACTTGTGGATGTTCCTAATGCTATCATTAACTACATGAAACCTTGGACAAGTCAATTAACAACTCTGCGAGTTTCTTTGTCTATAAAATCAGGTGGTTAGGCTGGATGATCTTTTATGGTGTTGTCCACTCTTAAAATTATAGATCCTGTTTTTATGCTTAAAGATTGAAAATGTTTCCAGTTATCCAGAATGAAAACACACATGACACCTACTGGCAAATGAAGAAGTAGCATTTGTTAAACAAGGCAAAAGAGATGTGTGTTTTAATACATTTGTAACATCATGACTGACTAACTAGATCTTTTGGCTTCCAAGAAGTACAACCAAGCCTATTGATAAGTGAAGTTGGAGTGGAAGAGTGAGAAAGGAAAAGTAAAATAATATTATTCTATTGTTTACCCTGCCAATTAAACATTACTTTAAATATAGAGAAATTTACCTAAAACAACATCAATTAATCAACATTAATATAATAAAATTTGTTAATAAAAATGTTTATGAAATCATGTATTCTCATTAATATAATGTAGGTTAACTCAGCATTAATAAAAAACTGTTTTTATACTTTGTGAAAACTTTTTCCAAAAAATATTAATTAGTAAAACCTCCTTAAAGAATGTTAAATAGGCCTGAATCTTTAATGACTGAGAACATGACAATATCTCAGAGTTATCATTCTGTCCACTAGTTTTCATGATCCAGTACTGTGAAGCTAGATATTGAAAGTACTATACAAAAAAAAATGGTAAACCTTAAAATTTTACTTTTTTCAACTAGGTCACTATTAGCTTATTTTCTTGCGATTTTGCCCCCATCTCAAGTCAGAGAAAAATCTCAGTGCATAAAAAAAAAGTTCTTGTTATTTAGCTTTTAATTAACTAAACTGAAAAAGTTCTGAAAAAAATCCAAAAAAGATTTTCTCCAAAAGCCTAGGAATTTCATCCAAGATCACAGGATTCTGCTTAGAGCTGAATTAAATGTTATCTTTTTTTAAAGAACATGGAGAGGGCAGCTGGGTAGCTTAGTGGATTGAGAGCCAAGCCTAGAGGCAGGAGGTCCTAGCTTCAAATCTGACCTCAAAAACTTCCCAGCTGTGTGACCCTGGGCAAGTCATTTGACCCCCCCCCCCATTGCCTACCCTTACTACTCTTCTGCCTTGGAGCCAACACACAGTATTGACTCCAAGATGGAAGGTAAGGGTTTAAAAAAAAAAGAAACGTGGAATAAAAGTTTAAATTATTAGAACTAGAGGTCAAAATGGATAGGATCATAAGTTTAAATCTGGAAGAGACTAAGATCCCTCCTAAGAAGGAACTAAGATGCACAGAGGACCTGGGATTTGAACACAAGTCTTTTAGACTCCAAATCTAATATTCTTTCTACTATGTCATGGATGAGTCCATACATGTTTTTTAATTATTTAAATCCCAACAATCATCTTAGTTCCCTGCACACTATTATAGCTCTTATTTAAAAATATGGCATGGTTCACTATTCTCATGATTATGTAATTCAAACATGTGAATTGTGACTCCAAAGAATTTATTAAAATAATTCTCTGATGGTCAGTTTAACAATCTCGTTTTGAATTTATAAATCCCAATAGGTGGACTAGAGAGGATGTTTAAATCACAGTGACAGATTCTACCAATCTCAATTAGAATGCACCAGAATGCACTTATGGTAGATTCTTCAACTATAGTCTTACTTGATACCAGATTAAGAGCTTTCTTCTTGAGCCTTACAGAATGTATAAGATATCCTTAGATATAATTTTATAGATATTCATGCACAAATATCAGACTATGTACGTATATAACAGCCTTCCACATGGTCTCTAGGGTAAGCCCACATCACCTGACACAGCATCACCCAAACCAAAGACTGCTTTCCAGAAACTAGAAGATTGGAACATGTGTGGCTATTTTGCCTTTGTCTGCTAACTGGTTGGGACCTACATTTTTCCATCAGCAGCATAGTTGTAACTGGTGACATTGTTAAAGACTCCTGACCCAACAACCAGCCATGGCTTCTGTTGCATTAGTGTCTAAGGGAGAAAGTGACTCCTTCATTCACTCAGTGAGACCCCTGGAAGGGAGGAGGGCATGAAGGTATGCTTCTATCGCATCCCCCAAGGTCTCGTAGCCACTAATAGACTTGGGTACTTAACCTTTTGTTTCTTCTATTCCATTCTAGGTACAGGAGGTAGTCTCCACTCTGGCCTCCAGCGAAAGCCATAGAGAACTAGTAGTCCAAAAATCCAGGTCGGATTTTGCAACCAGTCTAGCAGCAGCGCACTGACAAGCAAGAGCTGTGGGTACTAGAATCCAGCAGAAGTTAGCACTGCTAACTTTGAATGTGAAATTTGTGGTACTAATGCTATATGGCAACTGAGCTAAATTGTGAGCTAAATTCTTTAGACTAAGAAGGTATGCAATGGAGATTCACAGAGAAATATGTGTGTGTGTGTTTGTTTGTTTGTGTTTGTGAGCCTTTACTTTCTACCTTAGTAACAACTCCAAGATAGAAGGGCAAGGCTAGGCAAATGGGGTTAAGTGACTTACCCAGGGTCACATAGATAGGAAGTATCTGATGCAGAATGAATCCACCATGTCTTCCCGAATCCAGACTTGGCACTGTATTGATTCTGCCACCTACCTGCCCCCTTGATATTTTTAAAATACAATAAATATCTATTTCTAAAATCAATTGCAGTGTTAATTGGTTAAATGGAACTAAATTGATAGTCACTGAGCTGCTAAGATCAGATGAATGCCACTGGTGAGGACTTAGCCAAAGGCAGAAAAAAAGAGACTCTCCAACCCACTCGGCATATTGAAGAATCCTATGGAGGTAAAAATGTAGCAAGCTGGCTCTGCAAAAAGAGAGCAGAGTAAAACAGAGGTTTTATATGTATGTACATACACATATATGAGGTATATATATGTACATTTATCATATATTTATTTATGTATACATGCAAATGCATTTGTATATACACATGTATATATCAGAACAGAGACTTGTTTTTATCAATGTCAGGAATTCCTAGTGAAGAAACTCCTCCTATTAATACAAATAAAAAATTATTCTGTAATTTATAGTCCTGAAAATTGACTGGGCCCTGAAAGTTAAGAGACTTACTCAGGTTCACACAGCCAGTATGAGTCAGAGGTTGGACTTGAACATGGGTCTTCCTGATTCTGAGACCAGCTCTCTATCCATTATGTTATGGTGTATATTATTCATATGGAAAAATCCTTGTTGATTCTCACATGACAATTGAGTAACAATTCTATAAATAGTGACAGAGGACCTACTACGTGCAGTGTCTATTTCACAATAAGCACTTAATCAATTTTGGTTGAATTTAATTTAATTGGAATGCTAGACTAAGAGAGAGGCTTCAACTTCAAGAAATAATCTTAGGGGTGAAGGGGAAAGTAGGAGCATGAATCATGTAACCATGTTAAAACTGAATATTAATAAATGTTTAAAAAAAGACAAAAAAAAGAATCTTAGTACATAAAATGAAAACCTTAACTATTGACTCCTTAGTTTAGCAATATACTCCATCTGACAATGAACTGAGATCTAAGTATACTCACTAAAGTAGCATATTATATTCCAGTATTTTGCATTATTGCATTGCATTACATCCAAATATGGATGTATACTAGAGCATATACACATATTATATGTATATATACTATGGTATATATAAAACATATACAGATAATGTTCTGTAGTCTATATCCATATTATTAATAGCATAGTATCAAATATATCTATATTATTAATTACTAATAGTGTTGTAAAATAAATATATATTATTTATTCAAGTAAATATATAACATTCAATATATACTCTATGTCATATAATATATAGAATATACTATAACATACTTAACTTCTCTTGGTTTTATTTTATACATACACATGTGTGCATATGTCTATGTGTGTATATATCAGTGATTCCCAAAGTGGGTGCCACCACCCCTCATGGGTGCTACAGCAATCCAGGGGAGCAGTGATGGCCACAGGTGCATTTATCTTTCCTATTAATTGCTACTAAAATTTAAAAAAATTTAATTTCCAGGGGGCTAAGTAATATTTTTTCTGGAAAGGAGGCGGTAGGCCAAAAAAGTTTGGAAACCACTGGCATATATGTATATATACACACATAACTGTATATTTATTTGACCTCTTAGCTTTGGTTTCTCCATCAGTAAAAATAGAATTAGTAATATTTGTACTGTTTATATCAGAAGGTTGCTATGGACATATATCTGTATCCATTATAGACATACATACTATAATATATGTTGAAATATACTATATGCTATAATATCTATACATGTTTTGTACACAAAACCCAAGCTGAGAGAGTACCTTGCCCACTGTCACTATAAGACTATGAGCTCTTCATTAGACTATAAGCTCTTTAAGAGCAGAAACTGATGAGTTTAGGGCATGGGGGGAGCATAGGGGAATCCCTTTATTTCAAGAGCTTAAAACAGTGCCTAGCACATAGTAGGCACTTAATAAATGTTTATTGACTTGGATTGACACAGCTACAAAATATCAGAGAACATTGGAATTGTAATGGCAGTAGATTTTGGGGATGGGACTAGATGGTTAATATAGGCCAGTATCAGAAGATTTAACAGGTTTGGGAAGACTAACAGAACCAATGTTAATAAGGTGGCTGTGGGTTGATAGACTGACAAGACCCAGTCAGGCAGAGCCTGTCCTGAGGTAACACACACCGACCACTCAATAACAGCGAAAGATGTTGGATTTATTATAACAAGGAAAGGTGGAAGGGAATTTGGATAACCCTAAACTAATATGAACTACCTAAACCAGTGATGGGCAAACTATGGCCCGAGGGCCAGATGCCCCCCCCCATCCCCAAAATGTTTTATCCAGCTCTGCAACATTATTCCTAAACTGACGAATACAATGAGTAGGATACAATACAATGAAACTTCAAAAGAGTTGCCTTAGAAACAGACTGACAGATGAGCATTTCCTTTCCTTTGGCCCCCTCTTTAAAAAGTTTGCCCATCACTGACTTAAACCTTCCTCAGATTTAAGTTGTTCCCTAATGGGAAGTCTTCAAAGTATTTTCCTACTAAGCCTATCTTCTCCGAACTAAAAGATCCCCAGTCCTACTCTGGCTAAGGCTGCACTAATCCAAACCTCCCTTTTGATGGTAAAAGAGAAGTGGTCTATGGCAGGTATCTGGGCCCAAGGAAAGATCTTGGATCCACAAGGCCCCCAGACCTGATCTTACAGACAGCTGGTACAAAAGACTGAGTATCACACAACTCAGTAGATCACAACAAGTAGCAGGTAAGCAGGTAGGATGGGAGATTAAAATAGTTCAGACACCAAGAAAAGTAGCCAGTTTTCTCCAGGCCAAACCAGAAAAGACAGCTCAACCCTCCAGGTAATTCTCTGAATCCACTTTTTCCATTCTAGAATTCTCTCCCTGTTAGTCTCATGCTTCTGCCCTCTATAAATTTACTTAAACCCTCTCTTCCTTATAACAGAACCTAGGTCACTCCTGACTCCAAGTCCACTTTTCTTTCTACTACATGATGTAAGAAGCCCAAATTCTCCTAAACAACCTCCACAGAGGATTCCCCAACCCCAATTTGCTAGACCTCTTCCTTAAAGTTTTTATACATTTCATGTTTGAACTATCTTTCTGATATCACTCACTAATATTACATGATTGGTCTACCTCAAAAACTAATCATAACATTACTCACCACTTCCTTCCTTTCAAAGCCATCATTGAAAATGTTATAGCCCACTCGTGGTCAACATATGGCTCTCTTTTTGTTGCCTTTGAGTCACCCACAACTTTGATGATACAGGGAGATTTGGAATCATAGCACTGCCAGGAATGCATTCATGTATTTAAATGATGAGACTTTACACTAAGAAACAGTTTGGGATCCTTTAAAGAACCAGGAAATTTCCCAAATGCAATCCAGCTTGTTTTCCTCTTCCTCCTCAATTCAGGACCCAACACTGACTCAAATAGGCATTTAGATATACTAACTCAGTAAACCTCACAATTAACTGCATGTCATTGTCTAGATCAGTGATGGGCAAACTTTTTAAAGAGTGGGCCAAAGTAAAGGAAATGCTCATCTGTCAGTCTGTTTCTAAGGCAACTCTTGAAGTTTCATTGTATTATATCCTACTCATTGTATTCGTCAGATTAGGAATAATGTCCTGCAACAGGATAGAATATTTCAGGGGGCCACATCTGGCCCATAGGCCATAGTTTGCCTATCACTGGTCTAGATGATAGGTATTTTTCATCCATTTAGTTTTTCCTCTATGGATTACTGAACTGATCACCTTTCTATTATTTATAATTAACTCCTTACCTATAATATGAATGAGTTTGTACTAGCTAGATAAACTCAAAGATTTCTTTTATCATTAAAATTCTGTGATTCCATAAATGAAGTTACTTAGATCAACATTTATTCCCAGTTTTTAAGGATTATTTCAATAATGGTCAACAAAACTAGTATTATTTCATTAAGACCTGTAAGTTTACCAATTTAAAGAACTCATTAGAGATCAGCTTCCCTCTTACCAATGAATAAGAGCATCCTCTCTGCAATTTATAATCTTAGAAATTTGCCTAGAACACTGAAAGTGGTCTACCCAGGGTCACAATACCAGTATTTCTTATCAGAGGCAGCATTTGAACCCAATCATACTAAGTCAAAATGACTTCACAACCAACAGGTTGTATGGCTTTACTATTATTTTGTTGTTACTGTAGTAGTGGTAACATGAGATAACAAAGATCTAAGAGTACTGGATTTTAAAACAGAGGGCTTAGGGTTGAATACCTGTTCTTCCACTTCCTCGTTGTTTGATCTTTGGCAAGGCATTTAACTTTCATGGTCCTCAGTTATTAGGTATCTTTTATTAGACATTCTCTTTCATCCCTGTCTGTGAGTCTAAGTAACAGAACTGTTGTACCTGAAGTGAAAAAAAAAATATTTTAAACTGGTTTAACATCCTGTGGTACCAGGACCCTGTCCTTTTGGGATGGGAGCTGGGGAGAGAGAGGATAGATTGTCTTTTATTAATTACTGTATATGTAAGGGATTTTCTATTATAAAACTGTATTGGAGGGAAATTCTATTAAAGTATCCTCCTGGGAAGGAGGAACAAGAAATGATTCATTAATGTGAGAATACTGGGAAATGAGTGGAGTAAGGAGCTTGCTCAGAGAAAATGTTCTACATATTCATTGGTCCTAGGATATGTCAGTTATCAGAGAATCATCTAATCTGGCACTTCCCAAAGTATGGTCGATGTATTCCTGGGAGGCCTACAAAGTGAAAACTTTTTTCATAATAATAAGACCTTTTTGCCCATTAAAATATCCTTCCTTTCTCTAGCTACATATCTGTGTGAGGTTGGATTTTCTTTAGCTACTTCAACAAAAATAGCATATCTCGACAGATTGAATGCAGAAGCAGATATGAGAATCCAGCTGTCTTCTATTAAGCCAGGCATTAAAGAAATTTGCAAAAATATGTAAAAGAATTCCACTTTTTCTCACTAATTTTTTGTTTGAAAAATATAATCATTTTATATTTAAAAATATATTGTTTATAGTAACATGTAATGGCTTTATTACCATTATTTTAAATGTCAATAAATATATTTTAATTTTTATATTTTAATTTCTAATATAGCCAATGTTAATAGGTATAACCCACATAAACTAAAAAAAAAGCTCTTAAAGATCTTCAATATTTTTAAAGAGTGTAAGGGGTTTTGAGACCAAAACATCTGAAAGCCATTGATCTGGTCCAATATTCTCATTTAACAGATGGGAAAACTGAGGTCCATAAAGGGTCAATGACTTAATCAAGATCATACAACAAGTATCAGAGCTAGAACTAGCACTTGGGCCTCCTGATTATCCACTAACCAATGAGCCATGAACTAGCAGAGCCTCAGAAATGAGAAAATGATAAGAGAGAAATCATGTTTTGAATAGAAGAGTTTATGCATTTGGCATTCAAATGTACACTAGAGGTTCACTGGGTGGCTCAGTGTTCTAAGAGCCAAGCCTAAAGACAGGAGGTCCTAGGTTCAAATCTGGCCTTAGACACTTCCTAACTGTGTGACCCTGGGCAAGTCACTTAACCCTATTGACTAACCCTTACCACTCTTATGCCTTGGAACCAATACACCAATACACAGAATTGATTCTAAGACAGAAGGTAAGGGGTGTGTGTGTGTGTGTGTGTGTGTGTCTGTGTGTCTGTGTGTCTGTGTGTGTGTCTGTGTGTGTGTGTGTGTGTGTGTGTGTTTAAAGAGCAGAAATTTATAGCAGACTGGCCAATATGGCAGCAAAGGAAAGTGATAAATGTTGGAGGGGATGTGGCAAAATTGAAACACTAATATATGCTGTTGGAGTTGTGAATTGGTCCAACCATTTTGGAGGGCAATTTGGAACTATGTGCAAAGGGCTTTAAAAGAATGCCTACCCCTTGACCCAGCCCTACCACTTCTGGGTTTGTACCCCAAAGAGATAAGGAAAAAGACATACAAAAATATTTATAGCCACTCTCTTTGTGGTGGCAAAAAACTGGAAAATGAGGGGGTATCCATAGATTGGAGAATGGCTGAATAAATTGTATCTGATGGTGATGGAATACTATTGTGCTGAAAGGAATAAAGAACTGGAAGAATTCCATGCAAACTGGAAAGATCTCCAAGAATTGATGCAGAGCTAAAGGAGCAGAACCAGGAGAACATTGTACACAGAAACTGATACATTAAGGCGTAATCAAATGTAATAGACTTCTCTACCAGCAGCAATGCAATGATCCAGGGCAATCCAGAGGAACTTGGGAGAAAGAACACTATCCACACCCAGAGAAAGAATTTGGTATTCTGGAAACAGAAAAGCAGAAGAAAAACATATAATTGATCACGTAGATCAATATGGATATTATTAGGGTTTTGGTTTTAAAAGATCACTCTACTGCAAATATGAATAACATGAAAATAGGTTTTGAACAATGATACATGTATAACCCAGTGTAACTTCTTGTCAGCTCCTGGAGGGGGGAGGAAAAAAGAGGGGAATGGAGGAATCAGGAATCATGGAATCATAGAAAAATATTCTAAATTTAAAAAAGGGAAAAAAAGGATCAGAAGGTTAGATTAAGTTCTGAACCCCTGGGCCAAAAAAAAAAAATGTATACACTAACTGAAAGCAGTGCCTTCTATGCACCAGGCACTGTGCCAAATTCATGCAATACCTTAAAAGGCAAGAGACATTCCCTGCTTTGAAGGAGAGATAACAAGTAAACAAATATGTACAAAACAAGCTAAATAGAATAAGTGGGAAATAATTAACAGACAGAAGACACTGAAATTAAGAGGAGTTGGAAAAGGTTTCCTGGATATGGAATTTTAATTGAGACTTAAAGGAAGCCAGGAAACCCAAAGGTAGAAAGGAGAAAGGATATTCCAGACAAGGGGGGGGGGGGGAGAGCTAGAGAAGTGGAGTTGAGAAATAGAATGCCTTGTTTGTGGAAGAGCCAAGAGACCAGAGTTACTGCCTCAAAGAGTACATACTGGGGAGAAGGTGTAAGAAGACTGGGGGAAATAGGAGGATTTGAAGACCTTTGAATGCCAAGCAAATGATTGTGCACTTGGATACAGGAAGGTTCAGAGTCAAAGACCTCAATGACTCAAGCCATAGGCTTCCAGGAGGATGGAACACAAATGCCAATATAGGAGAAAGGATGGAGAACACAGATTTCACAAAAGTTGTAAAAATCATACAATGAGATCAGTTTAGGAAAACCAACCAAGACAGAGGAAATAGGTCAAAGTTAATAGAGAATTTCCAAAGCTTTTAAAATGACAGCATTTGAGGGTTATCATATGCATGGATAATGTCCATGCCACTGCAAGCTATGTTCATGTCCAGGTGACAGATCATACCTGTACCTCTGTGTCCCTCCAGAAATAGTTGCTCTGAAGTCTCTACAAAGTCAAGCACAAAAGGCTTCTCCATGCTATATATGAAACTTGTTCACTCTCCAGTTTTGTGGATAGATTGTTTGCAGAGCCATACTTTTTTTTATTTAATAATTTTTATATTTTAGAAAAGTTAACATGGTTACATGATTCATGCTCTTACTTTCCCCTTCACCCCCCCGACATCCCCCCCATAGCCGATGTGCATTTCCACTGGTTTTAACATGTGTCATTGATGAAGACCTATTTCCAAATTGTTGATATTTGCAATGGTGTGGTAGTTTCGAGTCTACATCCCCAATCATGTCCACCTCAACCCATGTGTTCAAGCAGTTGCTTTTCTTCTGTGTTTCCACTCTTAAAGTTCTTCCTCTGAATGTGGGTAGCATCTTTTCCATAAGTCCCTCAGAACTGTCCTGGGTCATTGCATTGCTGCTAGTACAGAAGTCCATTACATTCTATTTTACTGCAGTGTATTGGTCTCTCTGTACAATGTTCTTCTGGCTCTGCTCCCTTCACTCTGCATCAATTCCTGGAGGTCTTTCCAGTTCACATGGAATTCCTCTAGTTTATTATTCCTTTGAGCCCAATAGTATTCCATCACCAACATATACCACAATTTGTTAAGCCATTCCCCCCAATTGAAGGGCATACCCTCATTTTCCAGTTTGTTGCCACCACAAAAAGTGCGGCTATAAATATTTTTGTACAAGTGTGTTTATCTATGATCTCTTTGGGGTACAAACCCAACAATGGTAAGGCTGGATCAAAGGGTAGGCAGTCTTTTATAGCCCTTTGAGCATAGTTCCAAATTGCCATCCAGAATGGTTGGATCAGTTCACAACTCCACCAACAATGCATTAATGTCCCAATTTTGCCACATCCCCTCCAACATTCATTGCTCTCCCCTTCTCTCATTTTAGCCAATCTGCTAGGTGTGAGGTGATACCTCAGAGTTGTTTTGATTTGCATTTCTCTAATTATTAGAGATTTAGAGCACTTTCTCATGTGCTTATTGAAAGTTTTGATTTCTTTACCTGAAAATTGCCTATTCATGTCCCTTGCCCATTTATCAATTGGGGAAATGGCTTGATTTTTTATACAATTGATTTAACTCCTTGTATATTTGAGTAATTAGACCCCTGTCAGAGTTTTTTGTTATAAAGATTTTTTCCCAATTTGTTGTTTCTCTTCTGATATTGTTTGCATTGTTTTTGTTTGTACAAAAGCTTTTTAATTTAATATAATCAAAATTATTTATTTTACATCTTGTAATTTTCTCTAACTCTTGCTTGGTTTTAAAATCTTTCCTTTCCCAGAGATTTGACAGGTATCAGATCCATACTTTTTACTAAGATAGCACCAGGGAGGGAGTTAGCTGGGTAGCTCAGTGGATTGAAAGCCATGCCTAGAGACAGGAGATCCTAGGTTCAAATCCGGCCTCAGACACTTCCCAGCTGTGTGACCCTGGGCAAGTCACTTGACCCCCATTGCCTACCCTTACCAATCTTCCACCTATAAGTCTATACACAGAAGTTAAGGGTTTAAAAAAATTTTAAAAAAAAGGTAGCACCAGGGAGATTGTGTCTGAATCCATTCTAACAAGAAACTCCTTCCCCTGCAGCATCTGGTGTCCAGGCCTCCATTCCTCTGTGTTTTGAATTTGTGTGTTAGGTTCTACACCAGCATTTTCTACACTGTGGTCCAGAGCAAAAATATCTCATCTTTTGTGCCCATAAGAGCAAAATTCTTTGGCAAGCATGTTCTTGTGTATGTGTACTTCAAAAGTCTCTTTTTCTTTTGAAGGAACCATAATCCTTCCAAGCACCAATTAATTAGCAGGTGCTTATTTTTCCCATTCCCTTTTCCTCCATCACCAATAGCCGATTTGTTGCAATATTCTACTTCTACAACATTTCTTTCATCCATCTCCTATTTTTCAGGCACATAATCACCACTCTAATTCAAGCCCTCATCACTTCTTCACCTCTTTCAAAAGGCCTTCCAATTGTTCTCCTATTTCCCATCTCTTTTTTCACCAATAAAAACACACAACAAAAGAACTTTCTTAAAGCCAAGGTCTGACCATGCTATTCCTTTGCTCAAAATTCTCCCATGACTCCATATTGTCTGTGGGGCAAAATACAAACTCCTCTAAATAACATTTAAAGCATCCACAATCTGGCTGGTCTCAACTTTCCCCTACTTATTTCACATTACTCTTCACACACTCTATAGTCTAGCTTAAACCAGCCTAATTATTCCCTACATTTGATACTCAATATTGTGGCTCCATATTTGCCCAGACAACTCTTCCACAAACCTGATATTCTATCTCCTAACTCAATAAATTTCCTCAAGCAAATGATTATGACTAGAATGCATTTCCTTATTGACTGTCTCTCTGAATCTTTATCTTCTATATTTGGAACATTCCTTGATCCTTCCCAAATTCATTTGTTAACTCAAATTACCTTGTGAAACAGTGGTGGATGTCACTGTGAAGGGTGGTGTTGAAGGGTTCAAATTTTCTCTTCCTTCCCTCCTTCCTGCTGAATAGAATTTGCTTGCTCAATTCTTTCTTTCTTTCCTACCTCTTCACCCAGAGGTAGTTCAGGTTCTGATCTTTCCTTCTATCACTGCTACCTCCTCTCTATCCTCTTTCTTTCTGAAAACTTAATTTGCCACAATCTGATTACAACATTTAGTTAGCTTTTCAGCATAAGAGAAATATAATGGTCCTCAAGCCTATGTGATCCCTGTCTATATTTTATAGAATTTAGAGCAGACAAAAAGTTATTAGCATAATAATATAATCAATAGCTCAGAGTCCCCAGTTAGGAAAATTCCCAACATTCAGACAGGTTTGGCTGGCTTCACAAATTTCAATTTTTATTTATCTTTATCTAACCCATGATCTCTTTATGTTTGAGGCAAAAATGAAGGAAATGTCTAGTTAAGAAAAGTGACCAGTATATCATATTACAGCATCTATTACTAAACAGGCACAGAAGGGGAAGTTAGAAAAAGAGCAAATCTTTTAGGAAGACCTTCCCTTAGTCCTCAAAACAGTGAATATAATGAATAGTTTCATTCTCTTTCATCTATGGAGAGATGTTTTCAGGGCCCAAAAGACTACTTGGATTGTCTTCTTTCACTGCCACAGCTGCACCCTCTTCCATATCAGCATGTTAAGGCCAGGTTAAAGCAGAGGAGTATCTCAATGGTTCTTGCCACTCTTGAACTCTAATAGTCCCTGATACTTTCTCTAAGTCTGTTATGAGAGACTGTGTATGTCCCTTTAAAAACTTTCAGATAGGGCCTCCTAGCAAAAAAAGCAAGAACTGAAGATCAAAACAAGCCACATGTTTTTGGACATGACCAATGTGGGAATTTGTTTTGCTTGACTATGAATATTTGCTATGAGGATTTTTCGAAGAGGGATAGGAAAGGGGAGTGGGGGAAGAATTCCTAGAAGAGATTCAAGTCTTTCTGCTCAAAATTCTCAAAATCCCTAATCACTTTCAGTGCTGAGAGGGAATGTTTGTCTTTAGGAGCTACAAATCCCAGAATGCCAATTCATTCTTAAACCCCTATTACACTTGCATTTACTTTCTTGTGTATTTAGGAACCACTGTCATATTCACATTCCTGGAACCTGTTCAGATGTACTATCTATTTAACTACTACTTAATTTTGGTTTGTTTGTTTTTGTTTTTGTTTTTGTTTTGCTTTAATTTTGCTTTAATTCTCCCTTGCACAAATAGAAGTAATTATGTGATAATATAGCAATGTAGAAGGACATTTACTTAAAATTGGACACATTAAGCAATGAGATCTAAGAATCAAGTGCAGTCTCATCACCCATTTCCCAAAGTACAACTTCCTGACCTTCCACAAAGAATCGGTTGTGAGTCTTCTTAACTCTACTTCATGAAAATACATATCAACCTGTTACTGTAAGCTAGTCAAACAAGAAAAACAGATTTGCAAATCTATTCTCTTGCTATTATTCCCTGCCATGCAGCAACATATGGGAGCGTAAAAAGGTCTTTTCAATTTCTGCCATTACTGAACCCAATAGCCTCATTAACTGAAAGATACTATAATGAATCTGCTAAGCATTAAAGTTTTGTAATCATGGTTTCCAAGAATTAAGAGTATATTTATAACAATATCTCCATTGCATTGAAGAGGTAAAGCTTCCTGATAGTAGTGGCAGGCATTCTGATAACCTGGAACTACGACTCGGTGAACAAGAAGATATAGAAAAAAGAGCATTAGCTTTATAATCAAAAGATGTGAAGACAAATCTCAGCTCTTCTGCTACTTACCTCCTGTGTAGTTGGAATTCTCTTAGCTTCAGTTTCCTTAATTGTAGTAGAGAACTATATTTCTCTAAGGTCCTTTCCAGCCCTAAATCCCATGATTTATAATACCAAAAACTGAACAACTCAACTTCAGAAATTGACCATTTTCTGAAGTTTAGAAGGATTAGCTGAAGTGGATATTGCACATATTAACTTTCTGAAATGGTGCCTAGGGCACAGTTCAGCAGAGGTGGTAGGGAAATGATGAATAAATGCAGCAATGCAGAGGACAGTCCTATGAGAGGTGCAGTACGAGCAGGAAATCTTTCACCCAGGCAGACTCAGGAGGAGAAATTATGCCCTATATTCATGTGGAATTGTGAAGCAAGTTGTAAGGATATTGACCACCATGGAGAGGAAGAACTCTACCCCCAGATGTCAGAACCCTGGGACAAAGCCCTATAGGCCTTGTTCTAGTTAGGGCTATGGCATTATATATGAATCCAGCATTTTCTCAGTCCTCAGCTGTCTCTGATATCATTCCACTCATCTCTCTTCTTAAAATGCCAGAAGCTTCTACTAGGTAGAGAGTTACACTGCTGCCCTGAAAAATTTGACTTCCAAGTTTGTCTCTTGGGGTCCTTTTAGCCTCTGAACCCCCAAGCTGTAGAATATAGCAGCACCACACATATGGCTGTATGACATAAAAAAAATCAAAGTGAATTAAAATTAATTTTGTTTTGTGAATCTTTTGAGAATTTCACAACATTCCATAAGATAATTGGAGATACCCTGAAGGCTCCCAAAATCAAGGCTGGGAATCTCTGCACAAAAGTCATATAAAATTTGTATCTAGAGGTATCTAAGTAGAGACCTTTGGGTAGCAAATGCAGAAACTGAATAGTGTCTATTTTTCTTGTTCAGGGAAATGCACATAATTTGAAAAGAGGGCTCCAGAAATCTTTTTTATTTTTATAAAGCACATTTTTTCTTTATCTCCTCTACTTCTTTTGGTCAATGAAACTATATCCCTTCATCTCTGTTGCCTAATATTCCCTTACCACATTAAAGTGGTTACATTGTGTCAGGTAATCTATATCCTTTCTAGATTGTAAAAAGAAAAAAAAAAAAAGAAAAATTTATTCCCAAAGTTTCAAAGTTCCTATTTGTACACACATCTAAATAACTGCCACAATAGGCAGATGGCTTTCAAAGCCTAATAAAAGAATATTCAAGACTATTCCCTCATACTTCTTTTGAGGATCCTTGATCATAGTTCATGATTTCCGGGAGAAGCAGTTTCCAAGTTCTTCTTCTCTCTCTTTGATTATAAAGGGCTTTTGTTACCCACAGTAAATTAAAGTTAAAACTTGTAACTAAAGCTTGCCTTTGAAGTAGAGGTTGATGCAATATAACCTGATGATCCTTTGAGAATCTAGCAGTGATTACCAAAGTGGGCACTACCGCCCCCTGGTGGGTGCTGCAGTGATCCAGGGAAGAGGTAATGGCCACAGGTGCATTTATCTTTCCTATTAATTGCTATTAAAATTTTTTAAAAATTAATTTCCACGGGGGCAGCTGGGTAACTCAGAGGATTGAGAGCCAGGCCTAGGGACAGGAGGTCCTAGGTTCAAACCCGGCCTCAGCCACTTCCCAGCTGTGTGACCCTGGGCAAGTCACTTGACCCCCATTGCCCACCCTTACCAATCTTCCACCTATGAGACAATACACCGAAGTACAAGGGTTTAAAATAATAATAATAATAAAATTAATTTCCATGGGGCTAAGTAATATTTTTTCTGGAAAGGGGGCGGTAGGCCAAAATTTTGGGAACAACTGAGGGTCCAACATAATATTGAAGATCTTGAATCTCTTCCTGATACTTTGTATTCTCAATGACCATTAAACCAAGTTAATTCAAAGACTATCAGTGTGTAATTTATGAATTAAAAGATGAAAATCATTAATTTAAAAAAGATTTTTTTCTTCCCACAAACTCCAATTTGTCGTTCTTCAATTCAAAACAATTCAGCTAGCTATATTAGAACCCAAATGTCTGAACAGCAATCAGCTCAGAGAATTAGCAATGGCACAGGTGGGCAAAATCCAGGTGAGAGCTGCCTATAGACTATTAACCCATGGGCATCTCAAAACATTCACGGCTTCTGCTTTTACCTTGCACCATTTCCTGGTTTCATTTCCTAGACCTCTGTCATTAGCAATACCCTGTAACATGGACTATTTCCTCTCCAGATATGTATGTATGATAGCTGGCATGACATCTCTGTTATTGAACTGCCTGGTGTCCAGTGGTCTTCAACAACAACTTTATATGCTTCCTTCCTTCCAGCCCTACCACCAAAGACTAATTCCTCTGACCATAGTCTCCAGACAGTTTCTACTAGAGAGTCTCTCCCTGAAGCATTGTAGTGACAAAATGCTGGACTCTGCAGGATGAAGTATCTCCTAATGCAGGGGTCGGCAACATATGGCTCTCGGGCCATATCTGGCTCTTTTGAGGGCCAGATATGGCTCTTTCTGCAGGAGCCATAAAGTCAATTTTTTTTCAGGCGCTGTTATAGGAGCGCGAACTGTTACAGGAGCGCGCACTATGAGCACTGTATGGCTCTCACGAAATTACATTTAAAAAATGTGGTGTTTATGGCTCTTATGACCAAAAAGGTTGCCGACTCCTGTCCTAATGGATGCTACCAACCTCTGCCTGCAACTGGCAGACCCACAAGGGAAAAAAGCCTAGTTCCAGATACAGTTGGAACATGCTTTCCAACCTTAGGCAAGTGGTTTCGGCTACCAGAAAGATTATCTGACCAATAGAAAGAATTGCCTGGGCTCCTAGCCAAAGTCAAACTGCTTCCAACTCTGTCCCTGTGCATTCCCCCATAACCAACCTGAAGTTGTCCTGATAAAGTCTTACCCATCAGGAGATGACTCACAATGGATGCCAATGATAAAAGAAGAGAGCCTCCTGCCGGATGCATTTGAAATTTTTTTTTTGGTTTGTTTTTGTTTTTGAAACTAAGGGAAATCTGTGGTGACAGGGTTCGTTCAGGCCAAGACTACCAACAGACAGATGTGGAATCTTAGACAAGGGTAGGGTTAATTCTTCCAACATTTCCCAGACAGTGAGTCAGTGCTTAGCTTGGAACATGTATTTCTAATGGACGAATTTGTCAAGAGCCTTATGGACATGATTAAGGATGTATTCAAGAAGGATAAACCTACCACAGCCCAACTTACTCTTATAAGTGGAATCTCCACATTAACTTTTAGCTTTGGGATCACTCTGCCAAGTCTCAGGTTGTCATTCTCATGGTCCTGAACCCAGAAAGAATACCAAGACTAAATGGAAGGCACACATGCAACCAGATATCGTCTCACTTGATCTCATTAAAATGAGCCACGTAGCTGATGGAAAGACTAAGCCTGACCAACAGAAAAGGAACCCACTACTTGAATAACTATCCACACTTTGGGATAGAGAAGAAGGGTAAGACAGGCTCCATAGTAATGAAACCATTACCCTTCTTCTCCTTCCCTCCTACACTGGCATGGCAAGGTAACACTTCTTCAAATACATCTAGCACTCCATGATAATTTAGTTCTTTCAAGAGCACCTAGATAGTTTTTAAACCATGGATTAGACTATTGGGAGTTCAGTCATAACTGAATTCCTGCCCTATGAGTAAAAATAATTTAGGAGACCTCAGCAAGAAGAAAGGAAAAAGGAAAATTTTGGATAGTACTCAGCCTTCTACAAGAAGAAAAAAAGTTGGTGGGGCATTCAGCTAGGTGGCTCAGTGAATTGAGAGTCAGGCCTAGAGACCAGAAGTCCTGGGTTCAAATCTAGCATTAGATACTTCCTAGCTGTGTGACTCTGGGCAAGTCACTTAACCCCCACTGCCTAGCCCTTACCACTCTTCTGCCTTGGAACCAATACATGGTATTGATTCTATGGAGAAAGGTAAGGGTTTGAAAAATAAAAAAAGAAAGGAAGAAAGGAACCACAGGAAAAACTAGGGAAACTGCTGGGCTATCCCAACACTTGAGAGAACTAGTAGCACCTTTTCCTAAACAGCCCAAATATAGTTTGGTCTCTGAAGTCAGTATGAGATGTCTACTTCCTACATATCCCTATGGAGAATCAGGAAAAGATGGGATATAATAAAGGAATATAAAAGGTTGAAGTCCTTCCATGAAGTAGAAGATTGATGATGTCTTTCTTCCACAATGAGCAGCCTCTTTGCTCTCTGATATCTGGGACTCCTGTTGTTAGAAAGGAATCCTAGGTGTCATTAGCCCCACCCCTCTGAGTCTAGTACCAGAAAGAGTCATTCTCTAAATGTTCTTTAGGGAGACTAGAAGGTTATGCAAGAAACATTGGGTTTTTTTGTTGCTGCTGGAAGATACATATAATAAAAGCAACAGTGTAGACAAGCTAGAATGCTAGTGCCTTGCAATTTTTGTTTATTTTTTTTTGTTTTTACTTAACTTCCTTTACATGCCAAACAAAGAACATTTGGGGAGCATCTGCCCTTAAGCTTTCACCTGTATGTCTCCCAGGAAGGAGTGAATGGCAGTTCTGGGAGTGTAACAATCGGGTTCTATGGGGATATAGGAAACCTTTTCTCTCAATGCCCAGTATTTTTGGTAATGTTGTTTCTTTCCTCATACCTAGGCACTTTAAGAAAGATTGAGGGGGGGACATTAGCATTTATATAGCACCTACTTTGGATCAGTCATTGTGCTAAGTATTTTATGATTATTATTTCATTTGATCTTCATAACCACCCTGTGAGGTAAGTGCTATTATTATTACCCTCATTTTACAATTGAGAAAAACAAGCAAAGAGAGGTTAAGTGATTTGCCCAAGGTCACACAGCTAGTATCTAAGGCTGGATTCAAACTTGGGTCTTCCTAGCTCTCCATCCACTATATCATCTACCTGCCTCAATTGAGGATTACTATGGCCTCTCCATAGCCCACCATAACTCCGACTCTTCATAGCCTTGGGATTCAATACAGACCAGCCTGCATACCAAAATCATAGTGATAGTAGATACTTTGATTAGAATGGCCACATGTCAGATCAATTTGTTGCTACAAAAAATGATTGTCTCACTAGCAAATATTCCTTTTTCATGGACTACCCATCATCTATTTGTTTAGCACATTATAATATGACATAAACATTTATTAAGCTCTTTCTATATACATGGAAGCTAGTTGCTATAGTGGATAGAGTGCCAGACCTGGAGTCAGAAAGACTTATCTTCCTGAGTTCAAATCTAGCCTCAGACACTTACCCTGGACAAGTCACTTAACATTGTTTGCATTTCTTCATCTGTGAAATGAGTTGGAGGAGAAAATGGTGAACCACTCCAGTAATCTTGCCAAGAAAACTCCAAATGAGGTTACTAAGAAGAGACATGACTGAAAAACAACTAAACAAAAAATATACATAGCACTAGGCTAGGCATTGAGGATAGGTTCAAAGTTTAGAGAAATATAAAACCACCAGAGACATTACCAGTATTTCCTCTGAAACAGTTCTTATGCTAACCCAAGTGGTTATTCACAACTGCCCTATGGAATGGGGAGAAGAAAAGTACCAGGCATAGGGACATGATGAAGGAATCTGAATTGTGACCTAGTAAGAAATGAAGAGAGGGCTGGCCTGTTTAAACTAAGGTTCTGGGAGGAGCCATAAGTGTTGAAGACACTTACAATATGTGAATTCTGGGCTGAAGTGATCTTCCAGGATGGAGGGTTTTCTGGAGTCATAATGGAGGAGTCTGGATTATAGTAGGGTAACTACCAAGAAGGGATTAGAGAAGGCTTCATAATCCTTTCCATATTACATCATGGCATAGTAGAAAGATGTAACAGAGTTAATGCATCTAGGGGAAACTAGGTGGCTAATTAGATAGACCACCAGGCCATTCATAGGAGGTTCTGGGTTCAAATCTGGTCTCAGACACTTTCTAGTGTGACCTGGGCAAGTTGCTTAACCCCAGTTGCCTAGCCCTTGGAACAATTTAGTATCGATTATAAGAGGGTAAGAGGGTTTTTTTTTCTTTTTAAGTAATTTTTAAAGTAAATTTTACATAGGTTTTCCAGATCACAGAGGCACCATGCTCTAGCTTCCCTTGGTGTGGAAGGCATAACTCTAATAATTAACAATTATTTAGCACCTTTTTAAGTGCCAAGCACTATGCTAAGCACTTTGCAATTATCTTCTCATTCAGCCCTCACAACAACCCTGTGAGATAGATGCTATTATTATCTACCTTTTAGTAGATGAGGAAACTGAGGCAAGTGTATGAGGGTGAGTATTTACCCCCAATTCCACACTTAACTCAAGCCAAGGTTAAGTGGCTTTCCCAGGGTACCATACAATCAGTAGACATCTATTAGTGGATTTAAATTCAGGTCTTCTTTACTGCAGGCCTACCACTCTATCCACTGTACCACTGTACTATGTTACCAAATGAAGAAAATCAAAATATCAATAGCCAAAAATACTCTAAATCATTAATAGACAAACAGAAATTAAAATAATTCCAAGGTTCCACTTCAATGGCAATGTTCACGAAAAAAAGAAATATCAAATGTTGGATTGACTATGGGAAAACAGGCATATTAATGCACTTTTGGTAAACTATGAATTCATACAGCCATTCTGGAAAGCAATATTTAACTATGATCAAAAGTTGTTAAAATATGCAAGCCCTTGTACCCAAGGATACAACTACTAAGTCTAATTCCCCCCAAAAGAGATCAAAGAAAGAGGGAAAAGATCTATGTAAACAAAAATATTTATAGTAGTTCCTTTTGTGGTAGGAAAGAACTGGACACTAAGGGAGCATCCATTAATCCATTACTTGGGAAAATGGATAAACAAAATTTTACATACACATTAAATAGAATACTGTTGTGCCAAAAGAAATGATAAAGGAGTAGATTTTAGAAAAACTGGGAACACTTGTATGAAATGGCACAGTGTAAAGAGAGCAAAACCAGGAAAACAATTTATACAACAACAATTTTGTTAAACAAATTTTAAAACTCTAAAGATGCTGATCAACACAATGACCACTAAAGACTATAGAGGACTGAAGGCAAAACTTATTCTGAACATTTTGTTTACTCAGCAATGCATATTTTCTACAAGGATTTTGTTTTCCTTTTTCTTTTTTTTTCTTGAGGTGGGGAATGGAGGTGAGAAGATAAAATGCTTGTTAATTTTTTTAAATTTCAAACTAAAACTATAGATAATAATCTTTTCTCTCATTTTTACAATTGACAACACCATTCCAACAGTAATTTCAGGAAAAATTGGAAGCCTCCCCAGGAAGGACTCCTTGCCTTCAGAAATCACCAAGGTAATGTATAAAATACTTCTATCATCAGATCCTTGACAGAGTTTCCCAAGCCAGCAATTAGATTTAGCCAACATCTAGGAAAGCCAGTACCATCCCATCCTAACAGTTGGATTACTGGCACATCAAGCTCTTCAAATAGAACAAGAGATATTTTCAATGGCCTTTTGAACAGATTCCTAACAATATATGGATCCACCCACTTTTCCATCAGACAATGCTACAGAAGACTGAGAATCACATCTGGAATATTGCGTTCAGCTGTGGGAGCCACGGATTATAAAGAACAAAGAACTAGAAAGTTTCTAGAGGCAGACCCATTACCCGGATTCATGACAGAAGTTCTGCCCTTCCTTATATGGTTGGTTTTTCAGTGACTTAGCCATCAGCCTAAGGGAATGACATGGCAAAGAGATAATAATAATAGCTGACATTTAGCTTGGGACTTCTATACTCATGTTTTTCTTATATCACAGTTTATCTGCCACAGGATTTGTTGATCTTTCAGAAATAATCTACCAAATTGCCAACTGCTTTTTCTCTGCTGTGTGGAAAGGTGGCCCCATCACTCTAGGCAAAGAACCCAATGAAGCTTCTCTAGTTCAAAGAGATGTCCTCTTCCATTAACCAGAGATTCATTTGCTGAATAAATTCCCTTTTTAAAATTCAAGGATCCCTAAGAGGGTTAGCCTATGAAGCATTCATATATTAGGATAAATGACTTTAACCAGCTTGCTTTCATTTTAGTATTTCAATGGAAAAAAATCAGTAGTTTTGATTTGATTTGAATTTCAGGTACTGAAACACTTGTAGGAAGAGAAAACCTAGATGAGTTACCAAAGGCTAAAAAGAGGACAGGATGATGGCAATGAGTGCCTGATGACAAGAGACAGGAAAAGAGGACAGGTACAAATTTATTCTGTCTTCCTCCAATTCCCATTCCCTTGCCGAATTCTATAATTGCTTATCTTGGGATCATATAAACTTAGATCTCTAGTCTATAAGTCTATAAGCAACTAGATTCAAGTGTCCTATATTTTTTTCCTATGGCACTAATATTGTAAAACTTGGATAAGACAGCACATATTTAGTATTCTGCTTCCCAAAATATATGCAGCTGGTCTTTTAGACCAATAGCATAAATAATGACCCTTAAAAACATCAATACTTCAGGAACAGAACCAAAGAGGTCATAGAATATATACTATATGTATTTTTCCCTCCTCGCTGCTGTGGAATCATCATGAGCTCAAAGCTCAATCTTTAAAAGGCAAAGCTTTTAGTTTGCTTGTCTATGCTTTCTCTAATAATATAAACGAAGTATACACATAGTAGTTTGATACAGAGCTTCTATATCTCAGTCCCTAAATTAAGGCCTTTCACAAAGCTTTTAATAATACAGTCCCACGCTTGGGGAATTACAGGCAAAGTTTAAAATCATTCCTCTTTCACTCTCAACAAATTTCTGTTCCTTTCTCTAACTGTGCATGCAAATTCTATTAATGCTAATGGAAGAAATGCACGTGCATGCAGAGTAGAATATATCTCTAAATCACACTTTAATCTTTAGCTCTATAACTCTGGCTCCTGTTCAAATGATACATGTGCCTCAAAAACACACTGTATGTCTGCTATTCCCTGCCTCAATATTAAAATTTATTCATGTATTTTAGTTGCTATTATAACATTTTGGCCAACAAATTTTCTTATTATTATTGCTATACATGTGGTGGGTTTTAACTGTATGCTGGGTGCCATCACAAACATTTCTGATTTATTATAATGTAATTAGATTGTAAATTCAGTTCCTGACCAGGTTATATCCATTTAAAATATGGAGATTTTCTGTTGTTTTCCAACCTGGAAGCTTGCTATTCTGAGTTTGGGTTTCATATACATATCTTACTATGATTTTATATACTCCAAAATGCACTAATTCCATTTACATAGGTGTGTCCTCCATAAACACAAATCATGACTTCTCTTCCCATTAAAGATGATCTTTGTAAGTGGAGAGAAAAAAAAGTTATAATTTCAAGGCCACCAGACTAAACAATGAACCTGATGACTGCTGGTAGAGGTTTAAAGAATCCAGAAAAAAAAAAATTTCCACCACACCAGAATGAGAAATCATGGATATCTTTATTGTGTGAAGGGTAATTTTTTAGATGCAAGTAGATAGGAAACCTTGCTAAGGTCAAGATACAGAATTGGAGAAGTGGGAAGGAAATAATAATGAGGCAGAAGGAAAAACAAAAGAAGAGAAAGCAATGACAGTTGTATCCTTAACTTTAGCATCTTACCCAGTATCCATACATGAAAGCATAGTGCATCCCAAAGCTATGGTAAACTTCCCTAGCAGCTTTCTCTGAGTGATCATTTGATTTAACGAGGATCTGAGCCAACTATAAGAGTTTAATGTTGTTATTCAGTAATTTTTCAGACATGTCCAATATTTGTGATCCCATTTGGGGCTTTCTTGGCAAAGATCCCAGAATGGTTTTGCCATTTCCTTCTCCAGCTCATTTTACAGATAAGATACTAAGGCAAACAGAGTTAAGTGACTTGCCCAGGGTCATACCATTAGTAAGTGTCTGAGGCCATATTTAAACTCATAAAGATGAGGCTTCCCAACTCTAGGCCTGGCATATATCCACTGCTCTACCTAGCTACCCCAGTTATAAAAGCAGGCTTCAATAATTACCAAAATGTTATGGGAGAAGTATTTCTTTGAATATAGTCATCCTGCAAATATTTACGCTGAAGATTAGGGTTGAGATTTTGAGAGGAAGTAACTCAAGTAAGTGCTTAAACTTCTAGAAGGAAATAAAATCTACAACTATACTATACTAACTTTAAAGAGACTCACAGTCAAAACATTTTAATCACATCCTTCTAATAAAAAATGGCATGGATACCTGCCTAAGCAGAAGACTCAGTAAAATCAGCATATAGCATTTTCAGTTAATATATGCTTATAATGTCACAAGAAATGATGCTATAGGGTATACTCTAAACATATAGATATTTGGGCAGGAGTCATGGCTTTAAAAAAAAAACCCTTACCTTCCACCTTAGAATCAATACTATGTATTGGTTCCAAGGCAGAAGAGTGGTAAGGGCTAGGCCATGGGGGTTAAGTGACTTGCCCAGGGTCACACAGCTAGGAAGTGTCTAAGGCCAGATTTGAACCTAGAACCTCTTGATTCTAGGCCTGGCTCTCAAACCACTGAGCCACCCAGCTGCCCTTTAGAGTCATAGCTTCTTAATACCTCATGCTTTGAACTTTTAGAGGCTAGATAAGCTCAAGAGGTCAAAATGCCACTCAACTGAGAAACCTACATCCTAATTGTAGCCTCAATCCAAAAGAATATTGAGAAGAACAAGCATTGATAGAATGCTCTGGTTCACTAGTGAATATTCCAGATAGGATATAGAATGCTGCTATGAAGTCTTGATGTTCCTAGAAAACCCAAGGTTGCATGCTAATGCCATCCCATGCCAAGAAGTTTGGGGATTGGGGAGTTTATCAGTCTACAAAATAGCTACAGAATTAAGAAATCAAAGTCTCATATATATATAATATATGCATATTATATATATATGTACATAAAAAGTGCCCTAAATGAAAATTGATCTGAGAAATGCAAGCCAAAACAATTCTGAGATATCTCATACCTATCAGATTGGCTAAAATGACAAAAGGGCAAAATGACAAATGTTGGAGGATATTTGCTCCAACCATTTTGGAAAGCAATTTGGAATTATATGCAGAGAAGTATAAAATCATGTATACCCTTAGACCCAGCAATGGTTGGATCTGTTTCCCAAGGAGATTAGGGGAAAAGGAAAAGAATCTATGTTCCAAAATATTTATAGCAATTCTCTTTGTACTGACAAAGAACTAGAAAACTAAGGGGGTGCCCATTAATTGGAGAATGGCTAAACAAATTGTGGCATATTGTTGTGATGAAATACTATTGCACTATAAGAAACAATGAGCAGACTAATTTTAAAAACCTTGGAAAGAACAACATGAAATAATGAACAGAGAAATGAGTAGAACGTAAAGAACATTATATACAACTACAGATTCAAATACTTGAATACATTGTGAATGTTACCTCCAGAGAATGAACTGAAAAATGGAAACATGAAAGACATACATATCTGTCTCCTGGATAATACGTTCTATGATGTGGGAAGGGGAGGGAGGGTTGCAACACTTGTAAGAAAATTCTATTCATTTAAAAAAACTTCCAGAAATGGTTAATGATCTTCAAATAAAATGATTTGCAAATACTTGTTGCCCATAAAAGAACTATTAACTATATTATAACTATATTTTAGCTCTTTCCTTTCTAGGTGAGGAAAAGCAACTGAATTAGAAGGGAGTAATATCCTTCTACCTGCTATTCTATATTTGGAGGTCTAAAAGGCTTCTCTGTGGACTCTAACCTCCAGAAACAAGATACAGCCCCATTTACCATATGTCATCCATAAGCCCAAAATTAAGGCCAATCCAAAACATGGTGATGAGAGAGAGAGAGAGAGAGAGAGAGAGAGAGAGAGAGAAGGTTGTAAGGAGAATAGGATCATGCATTTAAAAGAGAATTATAGCAAAGATGCTTGAACTAACCAGATATAAGACAAGGTAACAACACAGAGTGAACATAGCAACCATTTAGTTGATGGCTGTATGGCTTAGAGCAGATTCTGGTTGTTGTTTGTCCTTCATTTTCAAATACCAATGGTATCACGCAGGTGATGTCTTCACTTGTACATGAGTTGGATTTGAATGAGGCAGCCTCACTCTCTTCCAAAATCATTCAAGTCCAGTGACAAAACAAAAGTGATGTGTGATGGCCCAGGAAGCAATGAATGACCTCACCATCTTCAGTGTCTGACCAAGCTCTTAGCACTCTACAGCACCTGCTTCAACTAGGACAGTTTACTGCATTCTGGGAAGATGGCGTACATATAATAAAAAAACATGTAAGATATAAACATGAATTTTTTTGCACATGGATATGTACAAGAATGAAGGAATGAAGTAATAAAGCATTAATTAAGTGCTTCCTGGGAGCAAGAGATAAGCACTAGGAATAAAAACAGGAAAGCTCTCAAGAAGCTCATATTCTAATGGGGAAAACAACATGTAGAATTTTTAGCCATAAGTCAGATAGAAAGGTCTCATAGTCCTTAAAGTGCAGCAGCAAAGCAGATCATAATGCCTTTTTTAATGTCATTTCCACCAATAAAATCATATCACATTGAACCATTTGACAATTTCAAGGTCTGTGATGACAAGAACTTTCCTCTTCAGAGTATTTAATAGATATAGCTGTAAGCACTTTTAAGAGCAGTTGCCAGGTTGCTTCTCCATGGGAGTTGCTTCCTAGGAAGATGGCTACAAACACCAGGCTATCAGCATTAGTATTCCAAAGATTCCTTGGTTCTGAGTCTATTGGAGTCTAAGGGGCATCATAGTCAGAGTTTTGGTAATGGCTTGACAAACTGCACATGCTGCCCCTTGTCTCCCCATCAGGGTGCCCTGCTGCTTCAGATAGACTAGCCTCCTTGTGAGTGGCAATTGGTTGGCAGTTGGTGAAGATAGCTGGTGCCTCTTCCATAAGCAACTCCTCCCAAGGTGACGGCTGCTAGGGCTGGTCTGGAAACAGGTCCAATGTTTTGAGGGTGTGCTCCCACTCCTAGAACTCTTTTGCCTATCTGACTGTAGGTGACAGGAGATCAGCAGTTATTGCTGGTGGTGATCAGGGGGGCAGGCTTCTCCACAATGATTTCTCCTCTTGATGCAGCCTACAGGGATTGAGACCCAACGCCCTTGGGTTCAGGGTCCTAAACTGTCTTCATCAGGACTCAAGGGGAGATAGTGGACAAGATGGTAATAGTGGTAATGGCAGCTTGACTTGCCTGGCACATACTACCTCCTATCTCTCTCTAGGGGTTCCTTGCTGCTTCAGCCAAGCTGGATTTCTGTATGTGGATATAACTGCATATGACTCATAAACTGTACATATGTGCCCATATGCAGAGACTAAAAAATGTTTAGGGAGAGAATGTAAGGAGAGATTGGCACTGCCTCTCTTGTGAGGAAGCTATTCCTTGGGACACTGCCAGATTCTGAACTTCCCAGGTTCCTCCTGAGTAACAGCAACATGCCACATAAATGAAAAATCTCAAGTTTTACCTGATCCATCCATATCAAAAGGCAGCTACTGATATAAAGGTTACATTTAGTCCTGCCCAAGAACAGACAGGGTCCCTTTGAGCTTCTTATAGAGTGGCAGATCTAAAGATTGAATAGTGTTATGCAGCATCAGTGGATGACAAAAAGACACATCTCTCCTAACCCTCTCCACCATTCACATTCCTCAAATCCACACCAGGTAGCCAGGGAATCATGCTGCTCTACCCAAGGTATATAGTAATTTAAAGCACGTAACCAATATATCATTTCCTTTCACCAACCTACATTTCAGCATTATCCAAAGGCAGTTCTTTTTTTCCTGATTGAAATATTTTTGTCATAATTTAAAGATGTTTAGCTAGTAATATGATAAAAATTAAAGTTTAGAACATTTTTCTGGAATACTTTTAAAATACTATGCAATTAATATTGGTTTTAGGATATTAGCATTTTAAAAAGTTGTATCTAAAGGAGCAGTTGGATGGTTCAGTGGATAAAGAGCCAGACCTGGAATAGGAGATCCTAGGTTCAAATTTGGCCTCAGACACTTCCTAGCTGTGTGAACCTGGGCAAGTCACTTAACACCAACCAATATAACCCTTATCACTCTTCTGTTTTGGAACCAATACTTAGTATTGATTCTAAGATGGAAGGTAAGAGTTTTTAAAAAGATGTATTTACATACAGAGAGGCAGAGTGGTATAATGGATACAAGCCAGGAGACTCTGGGTTCAAATCCTACCTTTGACACATATTGACTGTGTGAACCTGGGCAAATGATATAACATTGTAGATATCTAGATAATTCTCTAAGAGGGTAAGAAGTGAATGAGATGCCAACCCATATTCCCCTGCAAGGGGAGTTTAGCCACATAGGAGTTTCTTATACCAATGAAATCACAGACATAGTCTATATTTTTATCTAGCACAAAACAAAACTTCTTCCTTATCAAAGGCTCTGTCCTAACAGAGAACAGCTGCCTTCCTATGAGTCAATCTCATTTAGTCCGAGGAGCCTTGTTTAGAAAGATAATTGGTTGACTCCTAGAGATGTTTAAAATCAATAAAGGCAGTCATAAGTATCTAAGGAAAAACCCCAAAAACCATCATAATGTGGGAAAAGTTTTTATAAAAGGCTGAGAGATCCAAGAGAAGGTAAGGTAATCAGGAAGCAACAGAAAGAACAATATGAGACAAAGAGCTGGTGGTGTCAAATGTTATGACAATGTAGAATGTATGAAATATATTTTGTAAATGCTTAGCATGTTCATGATTTCTTCAGAGAGAATCCTTCTTCTACTGCAGCTTTCTTAATCTTTTTTGACATCACCAAAGTCCTTTGACATCTGGTAAAGCCTAGGACTCTTCAGAATAATATGCTTAGATTCATAATTGAGGGAAATAATTTCATATTTTTAAGAATTAATGAAAATTCAGGTACAGGGCTTTTTTTCTATCCAAGTTTATAGACCTCATGAAATCTATCCTTGGGGCCCCTTGTCTCATGGACCCCAGGTTATAAACCCGTGCACTACTGTCTTTGGCCCTTCTCTGCCCTGTGTGTGTGTGTGTGTGTGTGTGTGTGTGTGTGACTAGCCTTCTGGTGATGTCTCTCTAAATTAAACTAAGCTAAACCGATGCTTGGAAAATAGAATTAAGTTTGGACTCAAGCTGAGGTCATAGCTATGCAATTGGTTTCTCTCAATGATGCTGGTCAATACTGAAAGACTTCCACACTTTGGTGGAGATCAGTACTATAAACCTTTGAACCTCATATTGGGAAGGGATATGAGGACATAAATGATATAAGATTTGTAGGTACCAAATTGGTACAATTTACAATCCTCCACCCAATAGAAAATGAAGAAAAAATAGTTCTATGCATTAATACAAATGCTATTATTTTAAAAATAAACTCTCCACAAAAAATGTCCTTATATTTTCTTTATAATTCTATTGCACAGTCCTATTATAAAAGTCATTTTAACTTCACAGAAGTCAAATAGATTTCATACTTTATTACCCTATTTCAAATATTTAATTAATATTTATAATATATAAAAGTAAAATCATAGCCTTAAAATTACTATTATATATATTGAAAAAGCAGCACTTTTTAAGAGCATGCATACTGTTAAAAACTAAAAGACATAATAAGAAAAAGTCATCTAATCTAGTAATATGAAATTTCATTTTTAAATTACTCCGATTTTTTAAAAATCACAGCAAGAGGGCCCCCTTGTGGAGATCTACAATATATTTTGTTCCCATTTTTTATTTTTCTTCTTTCTAGTCTGTAATACTCATTTGAACTGTCAGATTAAAACCACATTCTCCTTGACACAAATGAACAGAGTCAGAAGTTTAAAAGAAAAGCTGGTTGATTGAGAAATATGGTTAGAACACTCATGCTTTGATTCTTCACAAGGTAACTTGTTTTTAATAAACTCATAATTTCCCCTGGTTCTATGAGGTCCACTGGCCTATCTGAAACCCCAGATATGGTCTCTATCCAAAAGGATAAATCTGTCAGAGTTTTCAGAAATAAGATCTATCTTTCAAGGTATTAAATGAAGGTCCAAAGAGGGGGAAACAGAAAAACTGATTATTATTCACATATGTGGCAATACAGTATTAAACAAATAAAACTCACCAAGATAAAAGATGATGGTCCATATCTCTGAGAGATATCAGGTGAATTACTTATGCTCAGACAGAAAGGGAGCCGATTGTCTATGTAGTTTATTTTCATGAATTTGAAAAGTATAATGTGAAGGTGGGTCTGAAAAATTATGCTGTAGATTATACCAGCTGAATATTGGTCTATGACCTTCTTAAATTGATCTGATTAGGGCCAAGTTCTATGAAGAACAGGTGGAAGTGATTAGCAATGACTACAATGTAGAAAACATCAATGACTGAACATGCATCTTGTGAGAACAATGATTGGAACAAAAGTATTTGGAATCCATTTGAAGCTGTGAATGGTGATATATATTGTACATAGTACTAATATGTTTCTCTAGATATGATTTGGAAAGCAGAAAATTCAGAGCCGAGTACATCATAAGCACTGAATGTAATGAATTATATATTTTTATCCAATAGAGGAAGATGATAGTCGATCATTCTATCGTCAAGTATTTTTTAGTGCCTATTATCTTCCAGGCACTATGTTGGGGTATAAAAACAAAAACAGTCCTTGCCAACAGAGAACTTACATTCTATTGGGCAAAAGGGAGAAAAGGCACACACAATATGTGACTAAGTGACACACTGGATAAGAGTGTGATAGCCCTGGAATCAGAAAGACCTCAATTCAAATCCAGTTTCAGACAGTGTGTTACGCTGGGCAAGTCATTTAACCTCTTTCTGTCTCGGTTATCTCAACTTTAAAATGGGAACAACAATAGTGCCTACATTTCAGAGTTGCTATGAGGATCAAATGATAGTTATAAAACACTTAGTACAGTGCCTGGCATATAGTAGGTGCTTAATAAATGCATATTTCATCTTCTTTCTATTTAAGTAAATATTTTTAAAATGCAAAGTAACTGTGGAGGGTTACACTAACATTTGGGGGATCAGGACATCATACTGGAAGTAGCACTTGAGCGGACTTTTGAAAGAATCTAAAGATTCTACGAGGCAAAAATGAAGGATTAGGGGTCAGCCAATGCAAAGGCACAAAGAGAGGAGATAGAATACTATTTTTGAGGAACAATGTGTAGTTGGAATGGAGGGAAGAATTGTGTAAGATACCTAGGAAAATTGGTCGGATCCATGTTAGAAGGCTTTAAATGTCGGAGGAGTTGGTGGTTTTTTAACCCTGGAGAAAAGAAGAGAGTATCTTGAGTTTTGGAGAAAAGGAGTAGCTCATAAAAAATGCTTTAGGAATAACTATTTGTGGAAGATAGACTGGAAAAGGAAAAGATTGGCATCAGGGAGGCCAACTAGGAGGCTATTTCAATTGTCCAAGAGAGATGAAGAAGATCTGAACTAGTGTAGTGGCTGAGTGAATGGACAGAAAGAGGCAGTTGAAAGATGTTTTTGGAAGATACCTATGAGAAAACAATTTTCACTTTCCATGATATTACTAACTAGGAAGAAGGAAAGAAAGTTTATACTGCTACAAGAGAAACTAGTCAAAAAAATTTTAATAGTAGAATTGCCCCCAAAATGACCCTTTCCCTTGTTGCTAAGAAGGCAAGTTTCCTCGGAGGTTAGGAGCATGTATCTAATAGATAAACCATCACAATTTGTAATTTCCTGTCAAGATTTTTCACACTATGATAATACACTTATTGAACCAGAAAAAAAAAATAAATTGTGACCCATTCTGGCATAAAAACATTTTAAAGACTCCTACAACAATATATTCTTCTAATCAGATTCACTGAATAGGAAAAGTCGTACTTCTATTTGAAGAAATACATAATGTGTGTATATGTATATATATGTATATACATGTACACTGAACTGATAAAATGGTGTAGTCAACAAAAAAGAATGGTAGACATAAAAAGCTGTTCACCCTCTGAGAACCAAAGACAGCTTTGCATTTCCACTGAACAGGATGAAGTGCCTAACTTGCCCAGAACCTGATCCTTCTTTTTTAAATAAGATCAGAGGTGTGGCTGCCTTTGGGTTTTCTGTTTTGGTTTGGATTGGGTTTGGATTTTTTTCTGATAAAAATTCACTGGAGGGAATGAGCAAAATTGTCTGGGAATATCAAGGGCTCCCATTCCAGATACAGCTTTCTCTAAGTACACTCTTAGGTACAAAATATTTGAAAAGTCTGCTCTCAGCTCTGGTAGGTTATAAGTATCGGTAGGATTTGAGTTCAGAATCTCCATTTCAATGAAATGAGGATGAATCATCAGATAGGAAGTCCATGACATATCAATTATGTTTTTAAATTTTTACTATTTCTGTTTTTAAAAGTAAGTAAATTATTAAACCAAGAAAGCCTACTTATGAAATTTATTCATTTTGAAAGATTCCCTTTCTATAATTAACCAATTGCTGATATTGCTTGACTTTGATTTTGTTCTCTCCGAAATTGAACCACAGGCATTTATGTTCCTGAATCTTTGATCATTTCTACAATCTTCTTATTTATCTGGCATTGTAGCAGAACTAACCAATTGGGTTGTTGCAGGTTTTCCTTTCACATGAGTTGGAAATTCTCTAAGAATTTTAAACACTTCTTTTTGATCTTAAAGGAACTAGCTAATAAAAGACCTGGCAAGTTTTGACCTTATGAGAAAATATCTCCCCTCCAAAAAGAAGAAGTCAGTCTTTTTCAAAGTTATCATTGTTTACCTGTATGATGAGGACATGAAACATGCAAACATTTAGTCATTTGGAATGTCTATTTGCAAATGAAAGATTTTGTGTCTCAGAGGACCAAACCCTTCATTTGGTGCTGAATTTAAGGTTATTGCAGGAAATAATGATTTGGTATACTATTTTATAACAACATTTACCAGAGATAAGTTGAACAACTTACTCTAGAGAGAGATTTATATATACACCAAGCTTTCATCATTAAATAGCCAAGTAGGAATACATGTTTTAGGAATGCCATTTGTTTCCTCACTGTCTATTTCTAAAAAGCCTAGGGATAGACAGAGTAAATGATAATGCCACGTAGAGAAAATGATGATTCTGTTCAAAGAAATAACAGAGTATGTAGTGTGCAGGACTTATGGCATAAGGCATGCATATTAAAATCATACATGCTAGAGAACTGAGAAAATATCCCTGATTTCTTGTGCTATAATTAAAATTCTTCATCAAATATAAGGTGGAAGTAACTATGCTGATCTGATTTTATCAGATAGAGGTAATTTTAAAATTCTTTCTTAATGGAGAAATATTCAAGATAGTCAAAGATATGTAGGCTTTCAAAATCTTATGGAAGACTTCATATTTTTTCAGATTATTGAATTACATTGTCAATAATTTTATTCAATACTTATAGTGTTCATAATATGTCACAGAAATAAAACTGATGTCAACATGAGATATTATAAAGAGATTTGGGGGTGAAGACTTCTCTTCAAATCTAAGAAATCAATTTTTTATTATTGTTCAATTGATATTTCATAGAATCACAGATGGGATTTATACATGAACACTTTATCCTCAAAGATAAGAGATGACCAAGAATTGGAAGACTGACTGCTTAATCATGTATGTCCCAAGGACAAGTCACAACCCTATTTGCCTCAGTCCCTCATCTGTAAAATGAGCTGGAAAAGGAAATGGCAAACCACACCAGTTTCTTTGCCAAGAAAACTCCAAATGGGATCACAAAGAAATGAGTGATATGGATTTGCCTGACTTGTGGGGAGAAGAGGGTAAATATGTTCATTATTATTCATCCATGTAATTTTTATCACTGTAATTACTATAACATCATATACTGTGTAAGATCCACCTCCAACGGGGGGACTTCTTACTCAGAGGTGGGAAAATTATTAGATACCAGTCTAGGAGGCAAAAAAAAAAGAAAAAAAGTTTGTTTTCTCATTGATCCTTCAGTGAATTTGCCAGAATAACTTGGCTAATAGGAGCAAGAAATAGACCCAGAGCTGGGAGTATCAATTTTATTTTTTAAGCCTTTACCTTCCCTATTAGAATCCATACTGTGTATGCTATGAAACTTGTTGGTCTCCAGGCCCTTGTGGCATCTGTAGACATAAAAACAGCCGATCAAAAGCATAATTCACCAAACAGACCCAACTAGTAGAATTTATTTGAGGTTGCTAGCCCAACCAGATCGTCAAGAACTTCCCAGAGGGTACAGGGAATAAAAGTTCTGAGGACTAAAAAAGGAAGAGTCCTTACTTGATGGCACTTTGGGAAAAAAAGATAGTCTTTCCCAAGCCATAAAGTGGCTTAGAGTTGAAGTATCCTAAACTGACTGATTATACAAGGAAAGTTCTTGCCTAAACTCTGCCACACCCCATAATTGGGAGGTAGAGAAACAAATGATAGAGGGCTGAGAGCAGCCTTGGCCAGCCAAGAAGGTTGGGGGAGGGGGGGGGGCGGGGGAAGACCAAGTTAATAACAAAGCCAAGACCAGGAAAAAGAAAGTAGATAGGAGTAAATCAAGTAGAATCCAGGACTTAACTAAGATAACATCATGGCACTGAGGCTGAAGAAAAAGATTAACTATAAAGAATCTTTATAATCTTTATAATCTGTGAAAGAGTAGCTATTCCTTTTAATAACCATTGTACTGCTACTGCCACCAAACTTGTAGTGCCTGCCTCACATGGTTGTGATAAGAATCAAGTAAGATACAATAAGTTGCTTTTCTGAATGTAATGCTCTAAAGAAATGTCAGATATATTCTTCCTTATATAGCACTTTTAGTAAATCCTCTTTTTAATCATATTCTGTTCTTGGAAATGAAGAAATCAGCACAGAGTGCTTATAGCCTGTCCTAAAGAGGCTGTCCAGGGTTCAGGAAATCCCAGAAAGCTGGTGGAAATGGCAGCAATTGAGAAACACCGAAGAACTTAAGACCTGGAAGAAAACAAGGGTCATGGGATAGAGTATGCCTTTGTCCCAATGACAATACAACTAAACAGTTGAAAATTAGTGAGAAAGGTGACTGGTTCTATCCAAGGGTTGGTATTTCTTTTAATCATTCTCTAAATGGATATCTTATTTAAATATACTTATGTTAATATTAGTTAATATTTATACTTAGCTATTTTTACATTTTAAATATATATAATTAAATGGAAAAGCAAGCCAAATTTTCTCCCCTCAGCTTATGCCATAAGGAAGGCATCATCTACTACTTCATATTTTATCTGCTGACAAAATATTAAAAAAGAAATAACCTCACGTGGAGCTAAATAAACATCAAAGTGCCCTTGGTTATTTTTTTCTGTAATTTATTTGCAAGTAATTTGAAAAAAAAAATCTAGTTCAGGATTTCTTAACCTGGTATCTACAAATTTATTTTTTGTATTTTGATAATTTTATTTCAATATGATTTATTTTCTTTAAATCATTATTTTATGCATTAAAAATTATTTGAAATATACTATGGAATGGCTAAACTAGGGAAATTTGGAAGAGGTATACAAAATGCACCAAGTCATAAGCTTTCATTTCTGCAGCATTAGTGAAGAAAAATACTACTATGATCACAGGGAACGAGGGATTTTGAGGCAATGATGCCAGGAAGTTATGAGGAATAAAGGGAAGAAAACTCACAAATATTGATGGCCTCAATCTTCTCAGTGAAATTGGAGGCTAAATTATTGAGAGTCTGGAAATGGGGAGCAGTACAACTGGGGAAAAGCCACATTTTTGCTGACTTTAAGGAAATTCTAAAGTATTAAAGGAAGAGTTCTAATAGCACTGAAGAGAATACTCCAACAAATTTTACTAGCTTCTTCTGAAAGTTTTCACAAATAGCCAGATTCCCAAATTACAGCCATCCCTTTTCCCATGCCCCCATGTTGTCTTTCAATTAATCTAACTATAAAGCATTTGGGTAAATAAACAGGTATCTCAAACCCTTTTCTTTGACTTACTAAACTGTTATCGCTTTACTTCTCTTTTTTCTCCCTTCTGAGACAGGCACTTGGAAAAAAACCTGCCCAAAAACAAAAACTGATTCATTATGATGACTTGCTCTGTGAATGTGTGTATAGTGCCTTAAATGGAGTTGTTTTCCCCTTTGCTGTCTTTGGGAATGGCCACTGTAAGCTCCATTCAGGGGAGATCATCTTTCCCTGAGAAGATAAACATGTATACTACACATGTAAAGAACTTCTGTGGTTACTCTCTCTTTTGGGACATCCTTGAGGGAAACTTCTATGCTTTCTCAGACAAACTAGGTTCGTCCAAAGTGTAGTAGAAAACCCATAAGCATCTTCTGCCTAACATGCCTATGATTGCTTTAATGTTTTAACATGGATTACTCAAATAAGCAAAGGGATTCCTTGAAGAGATTTGTATTAATGAACTTTTGAATTCTATATTGTTGAAATGAAAAGTAGTTAGGAAATACATTGTATTGGAAGATATTGCATGTAGGTATAAGTGCATATGTAGAATTTTAAACAATCAGCAGCCACAGCATGGTAACCAAAAAAGCCCAAGATCTGCCCAAGTCAGCAACACAACTTACTTGCCAAGCAGAGAAATATGACATCCAAAAACAATAGAGGTTTAGAATATAAGCTTGTTTGTGAAACTGAATGGAGAAAGACAGTGAAAAATTTCAAGTAGCATCACTTCATGAAATAGTTGAGACATAAAGGAAGGAAAAATCAGAAAGTTTGATTTAAGAGCCAACTAATAAGCAAAGTCATTCTAAGGACATTTAAGGATGAAACTGTAAAGAAAACAGATTAAATATGAAGAAGTTTTATAAAAAGGTTGTTTGAGTTTTTTTTAATACGAAACTTTTTAGCAGTAAGGACAGTAGAGCTACTATAAAACATCAGTCCTAGATGTGACTATAGAGATAGTAATGGCACTAAAGAGAACAAAAATGGAAAAAGAAGGTGGACAAGACCAAGTGTACACAAAAGAAGTCCTCATCCTTGCTAGAGGCAACACAACTGTGAGTGTTAAGAAATTGATTCCCAAAAGCTAAAACATTAGGGTGAGGTAAAAATTACATCAAATGAATATAAAAATAAAACTATCACATTTTAAATTGTGGACACATATAGATATGAGATGTTTTGGTGTAAAGATAATTTGTTAGCAACAAACACGGTATACCTACAAGGTACTAAAAGCTAATAGTCAATCACCAGCAAAGGATTTAAAATTTAATTATTTTGATGAAGGATACATGAATCAAGCATAAGTTCAAACATAATTTTTAAAAACCATACCTGGGTCTCAAACACAAATCAAAACAAGTTATAAATACTAATAAAATAAATCTTTTATTAAAATGAAAGTCTAGAAATTTTTACATTAAAACTAAAATAAACAACTTCAAACAAATTTCCATAACATGATTTAATTTTTAAACTGTATATAAAGTTACAATACAAATGGGCTGGTACTCAAACATTTTAATAACTTAACATTTTGTCATCTAATAAACTTAAGGATATAGAAAATAATGAAATTTCATTACAATAAAGTGTTTATTTTGGTCCTTTTGGAAAAACTAACTTGGCGTTTTTTTGCATGGCTCCAGGTATGAAACAGAATACAAGGTGATAACTGTAACATATATAGTCATTGATCTTGTTTTTAAGCTCATTTTTTCTTGTAATTCTTTAAATGTCTCCAGTCATAATAGCAATGAACTCTTCCTGATTTACTGTGAAAGAAAGATAATACAATAATCAGAAAAATGGTGTTTTAAAAATGACTTTTTAACTGACTAAGATTAGACAGGTAAGTAAAAAACCATATAATATGTAAATTAAAAATAGACAAAACCTTTTCTTTTCATTACTGTTAGAAAATAAAACATGCCTATTGCAAAAAATATCACATGTAAAATTCAAACAAAAATTTTGAGAAAATAGATATACAATAAAACTTCACTAGATATGCTCTGCATAATATCAAGTATGTTATGTTTATTTGATTCAACTGGGGACAATTTGTAAAAAAGACTGAATTATAAGCTATTATAAAAATAAATGAAGTTGAAAGTAATTTCATAGATACAGAATTAAACAAATGTTCAATAACTTACCTTCATACAATGCTTTACAATTTATGTGGCATTTTCACATATACTGGGGCAACGAGGTGGAACAGAAAGAGCACTGGGCCTGGAGCAAGGAAGACTCACCTTCTTTATTTCAAATCCAACCTCAGACATCTACTAGCTGGATGAGCCTGGACATGTCCACTTATCCCTGTCTGCTTCAGTTTCCTCATTTGTAAAATGAGTTGGATAAGGAAATGGCAAACCATTCTAGTATCTTTGCCATGAAAACCCCAAATAGTCACAAAGAATTGGACATGTCTAAAGCAACTGAACAACAATTCATATATATTATCTCAAGAGAATCACTGATCATTTGGATCCAATCTTAGCATGCATCTATCTAAAACATGAATTCTCTTTAGGCCGTTAGGAGATGCAGTAGATAGAGGGCTGGGCTTAGATCCAGGAAGACTCAAGTTCAAATGGCCAATGTGACCCTGGGCACATCACAACCTCTTTCAGCCTCAATGGGGATAATAACAGTACCTTCCTCTCAGGGTTTTTGTGAGGATCAAATGAGATATGTGTAAAATGCTCCTCACGGTACCTAGCACACAGTAGGCTCTTAATAAATGCTTGTACCCTTCCCTTTCTCTTTACAGTATCCCCAAGTCCCCAACAATCCAGCCTCTACTTGGATACCTCCAGTGATAACAGGAAAACTCTTGAGTTCATGATGCAGTTCATTCCATTTTTGGCAGCTATAATTGTTAGGAAATTTCCTCCTTATATTAGAAGGATTAGATTATAAACTATTATACTGTAAAACTCCTTGAAATCAGAAATTGGGCAATTTTTCACCTTGTAGCTCTATTTCTTGGCATATAGTATTTTTGCACACAGTAGCTGCTTAATGAGTGTGCCTACTTGTAACTTTTCAAAATAAAATCATTTTGATATCTTTTCATCTAGGTTTCCCAATGTCTCCCCCAGATATCCTCTGAAAGAATGGAAAAAATGTGGGGAAAAACATCCAAAATCAGCTAATACACAGCAAAAGTCTGACCATTCATTACATGCAGTATTCCATACCAATAGTCCCCAATACCTGCAACAAAGAGGGTGGTGGTAAGAGAGAAGATATCTTTTCATATCTCTTCTTCAGGATTGTTTTGTCATTATAAATTTCACAGCGTTCAGTTTTGATAATTTTGTTGGTAGTGGTTCTTCCCATTTATATGGTGGTAAATCATTGTGTATATTTTCCTGAAACTACTTATCTCACCCTTGCATCAGTTCTTCTGATGACTATTTTTATTCATAATAGCAATCTTTTTTTACAGCATGGTAATATTCCATTACATTCATACACCACAATTTTTTTAGTCTCTGCCCAATTAATGGGCATACACTGTTTCCAGTTCTTTGCTACTATAAAAAGTAGAATAATACTGCCAAACATATTGACAAGTATGTTGCTTTTCTTTTTAATGACCAACCACCTCTAAGGTATATTTCTAGCAACAGGATCTCCAAGTCAAAGGGCAAGGACATTTTCTTTTTATTTCCCCCCATAAAATTCCAGACTGCTTCCTAGAACTGGTCCAATTCACAAGTCAGTGAACAGTGCATAATTGTGACCCTCTAACACTATCCCTCCATCTTTTCCAATTTTGGGGGTGTGAGGTAAGACCTCAGATATTTTTTAAACCCTTACCTTCTGTCTTAGTATCAATTCTCTGACAGAAGGCAGCAAGAGTTAGGCAACTGGGGCCAAGTGACTTGTTCAGGATCACACAACTATGAAGTGTCTGAAGCCAGATTTGCCAGACCCTAACAACTCCAGGCCTGGCACTCTGTCCACTGTGCTGCCTAGCTGCCCCCTCAGATTTATTTTGATTTTCATTCCTCTTATTATTAGTGAGATAAAAAAGTTAGAGAATTCCTTCATATGACTACAAGTTTGCAATTCTCTTCATATCCTTTGACCACTCATCTATTAGGAAATTGTTTTTGTTCTTATATATTTCTGTTGATTGTTTATATATTTAGTTTTCAGACTTCTGTCAAAGATATCTAATGCCAAGGTTTTCCCATCATTCACTGTTTCTGTCTTATCTTTATTTTGTTCATCTTTATCATATCAACTATGTTCAACTTTTCAATTTCATCTGATCAAAATTATTTAATTTTTATTTTGTTATCACCTATCCCTGTTTGGTTATGGGAAGTTACCTCTAGCAAAGATAAGAAAGGCACCTGGATCTGGTTCTCTTAAAGGGCTGTTGTTGCCCTTGTTATTGTTTTTAATGGTATGGCTTACAAATCAGAGGTCAGATAACCATTTTGAATTTTTGTGACATATGGCATGATATGTTGGCCTACACCTAAGTAGACTATTTTGCAGTGTTCCCAGAAATTCTTGTGAAATATTGAGTTCTTCCCCTCAAGTGATTTGTATTTTGGGGTTTATTAGACACTATGAAATTAAGTTCGATTATTTTTTATTCTTCCTTATCTATTTTCCATCTTATACTCAAGAGTGCCTAGCACATAACAGATGTTTAACAATTATTATGCTTTGCTAAAATGAAAACTATAACTCTCAGCCATTTTCTTGATCTCTCATTCTTACTACCATTCTATTAAGCAAGATATGCAGGTATTTTAAAATGAGGATCCAGTTGCATAGCCAAAGAAACTAAAATTAAGAGAAGCGATTTGATCGAAACTTAGTAAGTGATAGCAATAGAACATGAAGCCAAGGCTAGTACTGTTTCTACTAAACTATGCTCTACCAGTAGGGAAAAAAAATAAACTAGATTTAATAACTAGACAAGAATTCATCTGTAATCAGCACATTATGCGTATGTGAATATGTGCTGCTAAAAGTGCTACAAAAGTCTGCTTTCTTAAGGAAGCTTACCATCAACTTACAATTTAGGAATTATCAAACATGTTCAGCATACTCCTGGAATCTATCATGTATTTAGATTTGTGAAATCCTTATTGAGATTTTATCCTATACTTTATCATAATGTATCAGAGTATTATCGTTTGATAGTGATAGAAACCAGTGTTTTGGTTAAAACAACTCAAACCTAACTAAAAACAGAGTTATATAACTCGAGTTGAATAGAGAAAATAATTAGAAGGTTTCTGGAATTAACATTCTACTTTTTTATCACAATGAGGCTAAAGAAAACAACACGGAAAAACTTCAGAACTCTGGTCAATGCAGTGAGCAATCATAACAACAGAGAAGAGACGGTATCCTGAGGCTCCCAACTCTTGCAAAGAGGAAGCAAAATAAAAGTGAGGAATGAAATACATGTTTTCAGACATCACCAATGCATTACTGGTTTTGTCCGATCAAATTTATTTGTTATATAGAAGGGTTCTCCTAAGAGAGGGTAAATGGGCAATAACAGTGATCTAAAAAAAAGGAACATCATAAACTTAAATAACTAATGAGAATTGTGAAGGCAATATTAAAATCATTAATCATTAAAACATATAAGCAAACCTATTTGTAACTAAAAACAAGATGACAATCTAGGAAGAAGGTGAAAAGTTGCTTAATTGAAATATCTGCTAATAAAAGAAAAATTCAGAGACAACCAATTTCGCAAGATTTCAGAGCTGAAAGAGACCTTAGAAATTATTTTCATCTACTGAGTTTGACCAGTAAAGTAACTTGTTCTAGATAACATAGAACAATGGCAGAGCCAGAAATAGAACCCGAATCTTCTTTAAGATCAGTATTATTTCTAATATGACACTGTCTATTAAAAAAATTTATGAAATGGAAACCTGTGAGAGTAAAATAGCAAATGAACTAAATAGTATATACCCTATCATTAGAATAACTCATTAGAATAACTCTCTAAAAAACAAGATTTAGTTTTTAATACATAGCTTGCCACATCACAAATTATGCACAGCAACTTTGGTATACAGTAGAAAGAATATATACAACAAGAACTAAGGGGCTCCAGTCCTAATCCCAGGATTAAGGAGAGAAGTAAAAACATCTATAAGACATCATCCCTGACTTAAAGTACAACCTACTGGATACCAGCCTGAGTCATATCAATCTAAATAGGGCAGAGCAGCAGACATTTAAGGTGGTGAAGAGCATGATGAAAGTATTGTTTTACACATCAAATAGATGTATAATTTGTTCAGCAAATAAAAGGCAAAGTACAGGTGCCTTCTTACTCAAAAATCAATCTTTTTCAATCTTCCATATTTGAGAAATCTTTAATATTTGGATTTTAAATCAGGTTTGGTCTGAGAAGTTCTAAAACGACAAACATTTTCATAATGTGTTTTTAAATTTTTTAAAAGTGAATTTAAACCATTCTACAATATTAAATGCACATAGGCAGCAAAGTGGTTTCATGGTTAGAGTTTCTGATTCAGGAAGATCTGAATTTGTATCCCCCCCCCTCAGACACTAGCTATATGACTATGGGCAAGTTTCTAAACCTCTATCAACTTGAGTTTCCTCAACTATAAAACTGAGGTACCAAATAGTACTTACCTCAAAGAGTTATTTTGAGGAGCATAATAAAGATAATATATGTAAAGAACTTTGCAAACTTTAAAAAACTATATATATTTAGATAGATAGCTATATTTGGAGATTTTCAACCTTCAATAGAGAAAACATAGTTATTTCAAAAAAAGGAAAGATTAAGGAAAAGTAACCAAAAAAGTAAAGACAATTTGATTTCTACCAGTCACGAACAGTGTCTTTGCACACTTGATTTTATAGGATTTTTATGTGAAAACCACTGGTGTGTTTTCAAATCTTCCTACTATTACTAAGAATGTAAATATTTTCCTTTTCTTCTTCTTTCACAAAATTTTATAAATTATTTCACTGGTTGTTAACTTAACAATGACTTCTATAAATACCATTTTTCAGTTACCCAATGCTATATACACATTCTCATTTGATCATTATGACAATGAGTAGAAAAAGTATTTTCTCTATTTTGTAAGTGATAAAGAAATCCATAAAGGTTCAATGGCCTAGAATTAAGTCACAAAATTTTTGAGCTGGACATACCCTTGAAATTCATTTAGACCAACTTTTTCATTTTACAGATACAATTTTATTATGCCACAATATTAGGCTGAAATAAATAATGCCTAACAAATATTTAATCATTTTACACCACAAGAAAGCCAATTCATTTCAGCTTTTTTTGTTGTTACTTTAGTTTTCAAAAGACTAGTCTCCTCATGAAAAATGATGAAGTTTACTACCTCCTCTTCTGACAAAAGACTGGATGACAGACTCAAAATGCAGAATTAAACATTAATTTTGGATGTGGCAAGAGTGTGTATTTGTTTTGCTTGACCATGCTTATTTATTACAACAGGTCTCTATTTGGCAGGAGATGGGCGATACCAATAAAGTTGCCTCCCCGCAAAAGAAAAAAAGATGATCAATGAAGCATTTTTGTAATGCACAGAAGAGAAATAAAGGAAATTCAAAAAGAAAACAGAGGTAAGAACAATTTTGAAAGCAACATTCATTGTATAATATTTTCAAAGCAAATTAAATTTAATAAATTTGTTCTTTCAAAAAATCTTTTTTTTCTATACTATTTTTCATATGGAAATGGTTTGGGGCATGTTAAATTCAAAATATTTAAAAGCAAAATTTTAAAAAGAATGACCATTTAAAAAATTTTATATAACTTTGTTTTAATATAACTTTGAGGGGAGAGATAGATTCTGTGTCAGTATCACATATTTATAATTGTAACTTGTTACTATGTGCTAAAAACAGATTTCTTACTTTACTAAACTTAACTCATTATTCACTATCTTTTTTAACACCCTACAAGACAAAATAGGAAAAAAATACACTATTTTTAAATTTCCCAATATGCTATATATTTTAAGAATTTTTTAAAGACAGAAGAAATTGGTAAATATATGGAAGAGCCAAAAACTATTTTAAGGATTAGAAAATAGAATGTATGAGAAAAAGTTAAATGGACAAAAATTTCATTTGCTTAGAACTGACTTTATAAACTCTATGTTGATGAAGCATTATTAAAAAAGATAATGTTCAGATCTCCATCTACAGAAAAAATTCACTAAATACACAGTAAAAAAATTCAGATTAATATTAAAACTTGAAAGTGAGTCAGATTCTTAAGTGATCATGGAATTTCATTCTTTAAAGATCTTTGAAAACAAGCAGGTATCCATATAGGTACAATTATCCTTTTAAATTTAGATTCAGTGCATGTCCTTTGATCCAGCAATACCACTACTAGGTTTGTACCCTCAAAGAGTTTTTTTTTTAATGATAAAGGTTCTGTTGGTACAAAAATATTTATAGCTGCACTTTTTGTGGTGGCAAAAAATTGGAAAATGAGGGAGTGTCCACTGACTGGGGAATGGCTGAACAAATGATGATGATGGAACATTACTGTACTACAAGGAATGATGAACTGCTTGATTTTTATAAGAACTGGAAAGACCTCCATGAACTGATGCAGAGTGAAATGAGTAGAAGCAGGAGAACATTATACACAGTAACACCATCATGAAATAATCAAATATGATTGACTCTGCCATTAAAAGCAATGCAATGATCCAGGACAATTCTGAGGGACTTATGAGAAAGAATGCTATCCACATCTAGAAAAAGTACTGTGGAAGTAGAAATGCTGAAGAAAATATGATTTATCACTTGTTTATACAGGTATAGGATTTGGGGGTTTGGTTTTAAAAATTTATTACAAAAATGAATAATATGGAAATTGGATTTAAGTGATAATATAAGTATAACCCAGTGAAATTGCTTGTCAACTCCAGGCAGGCAAAGGGAAAAAGGGAGGGAGATAACAATAATCATGTAACTATGGGAAAAAAATTTTTTTAATAAAATAAATAAATGTAGATTCAGGCTTTTATGCAAGAAGAAAGAAATAGACAAGTGTTGGTCAACTTTTTGGAGATTGAGTGCCCAAACTGCACCTTCAAGCTACCTATGAGCCCCACCACATTACCCTAGAGAGCAGAGGGAGGAAGTGTTCACAAGGGGCTGCTGGGTGGGGCACATGAAAAATGTCCTCATGTACTGTGGAAAAGGGGAGGGAGTAGCCCCCTCTGCCATGCCGGGGCATGCATGCCACATCTTTACCAACACAAGAGTTACAATTTATGATGAGAGTAAAGACATAAGAATCAATCTATTAAGCAATAAAAATATATATTTGCATTTTATGTGCAACTAATGATTTAGAAAAAATAGAGTTGATGCTATTTGTCTTTTAAGTCATATTGCATTCAAAAAGATTATAAGGGGGACAGCTGGGTAGCTCAGTGGATTGAGAGCCAGGCCTAGAGACAGGAGGTCCTAGGTTCAAATCCGGCCTCAGACACTTCCCAGCTGTGTGACCCTGGGCAAGTCACTTGACCCCCATTGCCTAACCTTACCAATCTTCCACCTATAAATCAATACCCAGAAGTTAAGGGTTTAAAAAAAAAAAAAAGATTATAAGGGCCTATAAAAAACAACCTGTTGGTAATTACCAATATTAAATATTTTTAACATGTTCCTCACACTATAAAATCATAGACGAGCTCAAAAATATCTTTAAATGTTAACACTGAGGGGCAGTTGGCGGCTCAGTGGATTGAGAGACAAGGGTCACAGACACTTCCTAGCTGTATGACCCTGGGCAAGTCATTTAATCCCCATTGCCTAGCCCTTACTGCTCTTCTGCTTTGAAACCCAAACATAATATTAATTCTAAGACAGAAGGTAAGAGTTTAAAAAAAAAAGAGTTAACATTGTCTTCTATTTTTTTTTCTAATTTTTGTTGCAAAGAACTCAAGTTGATACTTGAGGCCATCTAGTCCAATCTGCATCTTATTAACAAGAACACTCACTACAATATTCTTATTGGTAGTCATCCAGACTTCACTTGAAAATTCCTAGGAAGGAGATAGAAAGGAGTGAGCAGCGAGACTCCCACAATTTCCCGAGGCAGCCCCACTTTACAAGTGGACAACTTCAAAGGTTAGAAAGTTTTTCCTTATATCAAAAAAAATTGCCTCACTACAAATTCCATCTACTGTTCCTAGTTTACCATCTGGGGCCAAGCAGAACAAACTTCATCCACCTTGTACAACAAAATGCAAATAGCTTTCAACTTCCAACATCCCAACCAGGTCTTTTCCAGACTCAAGAGATCTGGAGTTCCTTTCACTGAACTTTGTATGATATAGCCTCAAATAAGTAAATGAACAAACATATAGTTTTGTAGAAGGAAGTAGAAAGCTCTAAATTAAGTTTAGGAAATTATATCTACTAAACATGTGGTTAGTTTTAGAATCCAATTAAAGTGAGTCAATACCATTATACTTGAGCCCCAAGTCATTATGTTTTAATTTAAAATTTAAGTTTTTAATTCTATCAAGGAGTATAAGAATTGCATTTTATTTCCAAGGGGGAAAAAACAAAGCCCTAAGGCCTATGTGCTCAGAACTGATATACTTTCAGAGGATAGTGGCTAACTTCCCAAGCCTTTTTTTTTTTTTTTTTTAAATTTAAACCCTTGTACTTCGGTGTATTGTCTCATAGGTGGAAGACTGGTACAGGTGGGCAATGGGGTTCAAGTGACTTGCCCAGGGTCACACAGCTGGGAAGTGGCTGAGGCCGGATTTGAACCTAGGACCTCCTATCTCTAGGCCTGACTCTCACTCCACTGAGCTACCCAGCTGCCCTTCCCAAGCCTTTTTAGAGCCTTTCAGCATGCATAAAAAAAAATTTTTTTTTTAGAAATACATAGGAAATTTCAGAATAAGGGAGTGAAGTGGTAGATGAAATTTCTGAATTTTTTTTTTCATCATAAGCATTATATATGGCCTACAGAATAACCCCACTGAACATTAAGAAGCAAAGACAAGATTACTAACAAAGCATACAGACTATTCCAAGACTTAAAGCAATGCTCTTCATGACAGCTCAGTTGGGTTGGACCTAAGCAAATAATGGATGACAGCGGGATATTGAAGCAGCTGTTCTATGGTGAGCTGAAATGGGATAATCAGAAGCAGTGAGGGCAAAAGAAATGCTTTAAGGATGTACTGAGACCGAGTTTTAAGCAAAGGGGCATAGCTATGAACTACTGTGAAATGAGTAGGAGACTGTGACAGAGAGGTCTAGCATGCAGTTATAATATATAATGAAAGAAAAGTTGCTTTTCTTAAGCAAAGGCTTTAGATCAACTTGGAGTCTGAGGCTGTCTCCCAATCATCAGGCTCTTCAAAAAGCAACTGGAGCTACCAAGCAAAAATCATACTTCAAGTATTCCTAGTGTGTAAAGTACTATTTGTTACACATTTATCTTTTCAGAGTCACTGTTAGAAGTATCATCTCTAAAGATGCTTGAAGATGTCACTATTGCGTACCTCTTGGCTTAGTGATCAGGAGAGTAAAAAAAGCAGTTCCTCGTTAAAAAAAAATTTTTTTAGTGACTAGGGACCCAGAATTAATGAATTTGTCTGTTTCATTGGTATTAATAGTCAGCTTTATCCTAAATTTTAAAATTCTATCCAATTTGTATCTATTTGTACTGAAAAATAACAAAATTATGCCAAATGAAAGATGGGAATAAAAATATAGTTCTCCTAAAACTTTAATTTTAAATAGAATATTCCTAGAGTTTCAAAACCTGAAAGAAGTTTTAGTGAAAATCTTGTCTATTTTTATAAAGAAGAAAACTGAGGCTCAAAAGCATTATGTGACTTGGCCAATATCACAAAGCTACTTAATGGCAGAACCAGGAATAAAAACCAGACCTTCTGACTCCAAGCTCAGTGCTCTTTTCACTACCTCTCCTTGTATGATATAATTTTTGAAACCACCTACAAACAATCTCAGCTCCCACTAAGATACATCCCTCTCCCACCTACTAGTCACATAAATAGTTCACATTTATATGGTACTTTCAGGTGTGAAAAGCACTTTACATGCATTATTTCATTTGATTCACCCAATGTTAGGAGAATGATAATAATGTCATCCCATTTTATAGGTAAGGAAATGGAGGCAACTAAGTTAATTTATCAGCCTAGGGTCAAACAACCTGTAAAGATCTGAGGCAGGATTCAAACTCAGTTTTGACTCTAAGACTAGCATTCCTCTCCCTCTATGCCATTACTGTCATTTGTGGCCCAATGCCTAAAATTCAGGTTCACAGACTTTATAAAGTCTTCTACTTCACAATGAGTTAAAAGTCTGAAACACTCCTCAGAGAAGGAAAGTAATAACTAAAATTCACTGAGATGTGACTGAAATTAGATCCTTTGGAAAACAGAGATTTCACAAAAAGATGACATTAAATTTCTACCCGAAGGGGAAGGAATACAATGGAAGTTAAAGATACTGCTTTGGAAGGACAAATTTAGTCAAATTCATAATTTTGTTAGAAAACATAAATAAAAACTAAGTAAGAATAGTTGGACAAATAAAGTTATCAGCAATACAACACTAATAGGTTTTGCTCCAAACTTACTCTCTCCATCACCATCTTTATCAAATTCTTCTATCATAGCTCGAAGCTCTTCATCACTCATATTTTCACCCAACTCTCGAGCAACCCGTCGCAAGTTTCTCAAGCTTATTTTGCCTGAATCATCATCATCAAATAATTTAAATGCTTTCAGTATTTCTTCTTGTGGATCTCTGTCCAAAATCCAGTCTGTCACTGAAGTTAAAAAAAAAATAAAATAAAAATTTAAAACTTTTAAAATAATGAAGATATTCTACTACAGTATGTCATCAAATTTTACATTACAGATCTTTCTTTGTTCTTCATATGAATCAGTAACATCAATTATGTTCAATGTCTACCTATAGTTGGAAGATTAAAATTTTGATAGCTAATGTTCGAGTTCCATAACATATATGTGTGCATATTTTTTTCATAAAATATCCCATTACAAGAAACATGATAGACTTAATTTGTATGAATATGTCTGTCTCCCAAATGATACCTTCTGTGATGCAGGAAGGGTAGGCAGGGGGTAGGACAATTGTGGATAAATTATATTAATTTTAAAAAAAGAAAGAAAAAGAAAAAGAAAAAATATAGATGATTATTAAATTTTGTCAAAGTTTGACTATTTACTAATAACCATGATGCATGTCTAGATGATTCCCATTTTTAAAATACATGAAGTTAGGGGCAGCTGGGTGGCTCAGTGGATTGAGAGCCAGGCCTAGAGACAGAAGGTCCTAGGTTCAAATCTGGCCTCAGACACTTCCCAGTTGTGTGATCATTTGACCCCCATTGCCTACCCTTACCACTCTTCCACCAAGGAACTAATACACAGAAGTTAAGGGTTTAAAAATATAAAATAAAAATAAAAATAAAATAAAATAAAATACATGAAGTTAAAAAAAAGCTGGCCCACCCTGACATATGAACTGATCTCTAGGGAGTTGTTACCTTGATGTATTTTGTAATAAACTCCTTTAATTTCTTTTAAAAATAAACATATATATATGTATATCCTATTACAAAATTAGACCACATAGTTGCTATGAGTGATAGGAGGTGGAAAAGAGTAGAATTTATTGAAACTCGATTATTTATCAAGCACCCTGCTGATCAATGCAATGAACACAAAAATATAAGACATGCTTCCTGTCCTAAAGTAGTTTACACTCTAATTTTAAAAGTAGGGCAACCACAAAACAATTAAAGAAAATTATATTAAAAGGGTTTTTTTGGCAAAAGCTATTACTATATCTTGACATGTTCAAAATTAAAAGTACTATTTATCTATTTAAATTAAATTGGTTTGACTATTTTTTTTTCAGACTACTAATATTTTTTCACTTTAAGTAAGTGAAATTGAGAGAATCAACCACTGTCAGTAGTTAGATACGCATACATACAGATGAGTTAGGCAACAGCAGGTGACTTCTTCCCAACCATATTACTGTTAGGCTTACAAGAGCCACATACTTTAAGAGATAGGAAAGGACCCTGCCCCCTCGTCTTTAACCGAAAATGCAGTTCTGAATCCAAAATGAAGAATGTAGTTATGCAAAAGGTTTGCAGGAAGCTGAGAAAATAAATTATGTCTATAGCACACCCAAGTTGCTCAGGAAGAAGGTTCTACTAATTTATGCATATGCAAAACACCTAAGCTCATAAATTCTAAAACTATTTGTAAAACTGGATAAGTAGCTCATTCTAATTAGTAAAAAAGATGGTAACTCAGGAATCTAAAGATTAGTATATGAATTTTTTTAAAGTTTTAATCATTTTCATAAATGCCAAATCTTTATTATTTTTTAAACTGGTTCTGTGATTTCATTGGTATAGAAACTCCCAATGAAGAAATTCTTACCAATGCAAAATAGCACCTGCTCTGCAATTTACTATCTTAAGAGTTACCTGGCATACTGCCACCTTAAAGTGGCTTGCAAGGGATCACTCGCTACGTGTCATGAACCTAGGTCATCTTAACCTGGAAACTCTCTCTTTTCTACTACATCCCACTGTTTCTCATGCCAAATTATATTAATGCAAAATTTAAACATGAATTTTAGCTGTTGTTTTGAAAGGTAAATCATTATAATTTAAAATGAAGTTTATATTCTATTACTTATTTTTATTTTTACTTTTGTCACTATAACCACACTTACCAGAACTGAGATAAATCCATGGTATGAAAATATTTTACTTCATACATAAAATTTTGAAATTATCAAAACAAACATGTCTGGTTTCTACCTACTAATCTACATGCTATGTAGACTATGTACTTATATTTTAATTGTGCCATTAAAAATAACTCACTCCTGGGAGAATTTATAGAACCAATAAGAATGTGTAGTTATATAAGGAAAATACCGTGAAGCTTAGTGAATAAGAAAAATTGAAATGAGTGTCCTAGAAGCTCATTGTTGTTTTACTGATAATTTGTTTAGCTGGATAGGCTTTTTTAAAAAGTTTCTACTCATGTTAACATCTATCACTTAAGCATTTATTAAATAGTTTTCTTTCTCCATCAATTTTAAATCTTTTATCCAACATGCCTTCCAAAAAACTAATTGAAGTATATTACTATAAATATGCAGAACACCAAAGCTCATAAATATTCAATCAAAAAGAAGCTGGCATGTATACAACTAGAACATTAAAATAAAATTACACATTTAACTATGTGGCACATACTCAACTTTTAAAAAAAATTATTTCCAACAAAAAGCAGAACAGGAAGAAAAGGAATGCTCTTGCCCAATTAAATAATTTACATGACAGGTGAATCAAAAAAAGCAGCTTGCCAAAAGTAGTAATGTACTTAAGAAGCAACAGGGTGATTTTGGGAACAGATGGGGATCCAAGATGTAGAAATTCTTATCCCAATGGAACTTTAATGGTGTGACTCTTTAAATTATTTAAGACTTCTGTAACCATATAATCCTTTTACAAATGTTCTGTGTATAATCTTACTTGATAACTAAGAACTGATGCCTAAAAATATAAGTTTATTTTAAATGGTTAAGATTTTTAGGTGCATGATCCCAAGTGCAATGATTTATAACTTGGCCTCCTCTACCACTAAATATGACCTTAATTGGAACAATATTATAATTATTAATGAAAATAAGAAAATTACTACAAAAAACTAAATATTTCTTGAAGTAAAAGAGATTACTCCATCAGTAATAATACAATTTCAATAAGTTTTTTAATCAATTTTTTAAAACAATAAAGGTATATTGCAACAATCTAGAAAACAATTCAACAGAAAAACAATCCAGACTTTTTAAAGGCATTATTCAATTCCACAATCATTTACTGACTGCCTTTGGGCAGAGGACTTGGACACTGGGTAATATAAAAAGTTTGGAACAGACTCTAGTCCTCTGCCCTAATGGCACTTACAATTATTATTTTTATTTTTTGTTTCATATTTGAGACTGCTACATATGATAACCTAGACCAGAACATAAACAGAAAAGAAATTATCTATTAAAGAAAATTCAGAATGATCTTAGGAAGAGAGAGATAAGAGTCTCTAAATGTAACTGTTTTAAGATGGCATTATGCTGATTATAAGAACTATAATATCCTAAAATAAGATCTATAATCTCTCAAAGAATTTGACCTTACCATGGACATAGAAAAAAAAACTTGCTGTCCAAATTATAATAGATAGCTAAATGGGCAAAAGAGACAATTCATTCACCAATACATACATCTTGAAAAGACAGGGTAAAATGGACGATGAGCAATCAAGAATTAGATAAGAAGAGAATGGGCTCGATTTCCATTGTGCAAGTGCACAATTTTAACTGCTCCCATGGTTTTCCCTGAAATAGTAACCAATTTTGTTGAACACCAATATTCTGGTGATAATATATGGATGTGAATCATGATATAATACAGTGTTTCAAGCAAATTAAGGTGAGGATCAGTCAAGAGTAATGGATACTTGCATAATGGATGTCATTAGACACATGATATCATGCAGAAGACATGTAAGGGATGTCAGAGAATAATAGCAGATAACATTTGCATAATATTTTAAAGTTCACAAAATCTTTATATAGTTTACCTCATTTGATTCTTCTAACATCTCTCGGAGGTAGGTGCCATTATACCATTTTATAGATAGGGAAACTGAGGCTGAAAGAGTTTAAGTGACTTACCCAGGGTCACACAGCCAGTAAGTATCTCAGGTAAGATTCAAACTCAAGTCTTCCTTATTCCTAAGTCCCGCTATTTATCCACTGAGCCACCAGTATAACCAGGAAAAAAAAAAGATGGACAAATCACATACCTATAGAGAGGGATGACCTATCGACAGCTCACATGTTACATTCTTACAGAAAAACATTAAGGCCATTCACATACTGGATAAGCCATTTGTACTAAGCGAATGAAATGACAGACAAAAATCACATCGATTTGGCAGGCAAGGATTGGTTGTGCTATACATCATTGAAACACATGCACCTATCAATAAGATCACAGATCCAATGAATTATTAGAAAATATTATGTCGCTATTAACAAATCTCATTTGTAGAACCCTCTAAGTTTTACGAAGTACTTGATAATAAGACAATATGAAATCAGAGGAAAATAAATGAACACTTCTTGATGTTGGAAAGGAAAAGTCATTACTAACTAGGGAGAGGAATTGTGAAAAAGCTTCCTGGAATTCTGAAGTGGTATTTCAGTTGGATTTTAAATGACAGCAATTCAATGGGCCAAATGGGTGAACAGTTTAGGAATAAGGTACAGAGGTGGTTAAATATATGATGTGTACAGAGATCAATGGGTAGTGAAATTTTTTTCTAGTACTTAAATAGTATAAAATAAAGATAGAATTGTAGAACAGTAAAAGAAATACAGGTAATGTGTTGTAATGGAAAGAGGATTGGATTTAGGGGGAAAAAGGATCCAAATCCTATATCTAAAATTTTCTTGATATATGACTTAACTAACAAGTCAACTAAGTCTTCTAAACAAGTAATTTATGATCTATGCATGAGAAAGATGTCTCCCAGCAAAGTGAAGAACAAGAATAAAATGGATGAGCTGAGAGTAGAGGTCAGAAAACCTAATAAAACTGGCAGAATAAAATAATGAAGACCTATATTATGACAATAATGCAACATGAAGAGGAATTGAGTTTTTTTAAGTACTTTTCTCACCACAACTTTGAGATAAATAATATAAGTATTATTATTCCCACATTAGAAATTAATGCTACGTGAAGTTTCATTTCTTCTTGAGGGTCACACAAAGCTAAGTGTGTGAGGTGGAATCAGAAACCAAGATATCTGAATCCAAGTTCAGCACTTTATCCACAAATCCATATGGCAATTGTCAATAAATAGATATGAAATTGGGAAGAAAATTCAAAAATTTAAAACATTAAGGACTAGATGAATACCAAAAATATTGAAGGCAGCTCAGAGAAACAGGGTTTGGAAAAAAATATAAGCTCATTTTAAGACAGGTTGAGTTTAAGGCACTGATAAAACATACAAGTAAAAATGACTACTGATGATGTGTGGCATTTTATATAGTGTTTTAAAATCTGCAAAGAGCTTTACTCGTACCATTTCATTTGAGCCTCACAAGTATAAGTTTTTAAAAATAGTATTATTTTCTCCATTTTAGAGAGAAGTAAAGAAATTAGAAAGGTTAACTGACAGTAGACTATTGTGTAGCTTGGGAGACAGAACAGGACTATGGGGACCATCAGTCTGGATATAATAGTTGAGGCCATGGAAATAAATGGAATTCACAAAAGGAAGAATTCAGAGAAAAAAAGAAGAAAGCAGCCATGAGGATTGTGACAAACAGAAAAAGGAGTAGAATAACCATGCAATATGTTTCTAGACCTAAGAAAGGATCTCCTTATAGAGGAGACCCACAATGTCAAATGCTACTAAATTCAAAAAGAATTTCAGTCCTAAAAGGACATTTTTATGTACAATAGGGACAAAAACCAGATAGAGCAAGGGAAGGAACAAACAGTAGGTTGGTGAAGAATGAAGGTAACACAATTTAGTGTTTTAGGAAGATGGGAGAAAAAAAAACTAGACTGGAAAGATAGACCTGAATAAACACAGGCAGAAAAGAGTACATACTCCAAGTAAAAGTATTAAATCTCTAAATTTACATAAGAGAAAGTGACTCTACTAGATCAATTACTGCCTAGGTATTTTTTTAATTGGGGCATAAAAAGGAAGTTGCTGAGAGAAAGAACTCCCCTCCACTCCATTTCCCAACTCTAGTCACTCTCTTGAAATCTGTCTCCTTTGCAATTTCAGTTCCACAAGCATTAATCAGGAGACTGCCATGTGCCAGGAATTGTGTAAAGAAATACTAAAACAAAAATGTAAGTATACCCAATCCTCAGAGAGGGTACATCCAAGGTGGGAGTGGGGGAGTGGAGGTAGGAAGAATGGGACAGGTATAAGATATTATACATGAAAAGATAAAGTAAATTCTGCAGAGAAAAACAACTAACAACTAGGGAGATTCAAGTGTTCCTAAATTAGAGACACATTTCTCTGCAAAGTTTTCTCTTTTTCCTTCTATAATGACTTCATCCTTCATGTAACTCAAACATCTGCTCTTTGTCCACAAGGATTTAATTTCTATTTCTCACATAACATTTTCTCTTTTTTTCACCTCTCACTGTTCTGCTTCTTACTTACTGAATATGCTTAAAACAAGGGATGCCTGCATATACAACAAATTTGTTCCCTACTTTAGAAAATGTGCAAATCCAAAAATGACTAAATGAGTATGCTTAAAACAAGAGACATCTGTAGTGGTATGAAGTCACTTTAGAAAATGATCAATTTAATCTGAATAAAAGTGTTTATATAAAATATCCACAATGTAAAGAGCATATAGTCTCTACTCTCCCCAAAATCAATGTTGATATATATATATATATATTAAACAGTCTGCTGTGTGAATTATAAATACTTTACTTCAATAGTACATTATTTGAAAGGAACAATCTAATCTAGGGGAGAACTCTAATATTGCACAGTTCCTCCACCTCTTTTCATACTTGCACTATTCTTTTCCAAGTCTTTCTGTAAAATCTCCACAGAAAACCTACCCAAAGCACTAGGATTCAACTGCATCTCATTGCACTAAAGTGCCAAAGATAAAAGACAAAATGAGGTTTATTTAATATTTTGTGAAAACCACTGTAGCACTTAGGCTATCTCTTATCCCTCACTCTTGGTACATGATAGGAATGCTTCCTTTTCTACCCATAGGAGTTCTTGATATCTTTTATGCTATTTTAGGCATTCCACTGTTGTTAATATAGTGAAGCCTACTTATAACTGATCATGCAACTTTCCATTGACCTTTGGGTCACATGCAATTTTGATTCTTCTGACATCATTGCTCAGCCATGATTCACAGCTGAATAGCATTACTGGGATCATATTAGTGCTAAAAATAAGGACTTTGTGACAGTAAGCCAAAATCATTGAAAGCACTAAGAATTTCTCCAAATTTGATCTCAATCTTCTATTCAAAGCTATGCTTGGCTCACTGTCCACTTACGGCATATGACCAACACAAATCAAATATACAAAACCACATAGTCTAATGCACTCCTTAGGAGTTGTAAACTTTTCTTCTCTTCAGGTGCTGTCTGCTATTCTCAACACAAAAAATCATCCCAATGAAAGACAAGCCATCCACTATATGCACACTCCACTATAACTAAAGGGTTTGCACTTCATTGCCAGTGATACCAAAACCATTATCTTTTTCCTTCCACTAAAACCAGGAAGTTATTTCTGGGATGTTGTGTCTTTTCTTCCAAAATACATTTTCAGGGTGAGGTATGATGAAGATGGGCTGGCAAAGAATAAGGATCCATGTCTTACTGATGGAATTCTCTTTTGGACATTGACATAATTGGATCTGTTGATTTAATTAATAAGGGTGTTGAGACACAATTTTGGAAAATATAGTTAAATGAAACTAATATAAGAACTAAAAGTTTCCTCCACCTAGGTATCAGAATGAGACAATTATAACTGACAAGCTTCCAGATTAAGATTTCCCAAACTAAGCAGTAGGTAGGTCAGTGGATATAGCACCAAGCCTAGAGTAGGGAAGACCTGAGTTCAAATCTGACCTCAAGACACTTCCTAGTTATGTGACCCAGGGCAACTAATTTAGCCTGAGTTGTCTAGCCCTTACTGCTCCTCACTTAAGATGTGAGGAATAAGGCATGTATTTTCAGATACGATCAATGCATATTGATTTGTTTTGCTAAATTTTATTTGTTTCAAAGGAGAGTTCTATTGGGGAGTGAATAGGAAGTGATGTAAAGTCTGGGAAGTGATGTAAAAAAAGCATCACTAAAACATTAAGGAAGTATATACAAAGATATTATTTACATGCCAGATTTTTCCCTATGAAAACAGGGTTTTTCTGTCTCATGACAAAATTTCCTCAACACTCTTATCCTCAGGGGAGAGGATAATCCACAGCACAATTTCCTGGAATAACATTTATGAATTCTGTCAAAATATCTCAAGTTTGGAAGTATTTCATGGTCAAATAGTCTAGCAAGTACAGCTCCATGTCATCAAGGTAGGATGTGAAAATATAAATATTATTTCTAAATTATTTAAACTTTTTTTAGTCAATGGTCTATGCACAATGTAAACATAACTATCTGTGCACAAATATGAATTTAAAATTACAAATAAATATCCTTCCACTACTATAATTTACAGTTTTACAGTATCTTCCACAACAAAGATTCATAACCTAGGATCTGTAATTATTTTTTAAAATATTTTGATAACTTATTTCAATAATTATTTTGCTTTGTAAATTTATATATCCTATGCATGGTACTTGACACAAAGTGTTTAATAAATGCATGTAAAATTATTTTATACATTTAAAAATATTATTGTGAGTAGTTTTACTAGCCTGCCAAAGGGTGTGATGCAAAAGAGGTTCATGATATTTGAAAAGGTTAAGAATTTTTCTCTCCTTTGCTGACTCTTGCCAAGCTGTAATGATTTTGTACTGAGTTTCAATCAAGTCTAAAGGTCTTCTATCTCTATTCTGTCCTCCTCAGAGTTGATATATTTTGACTGTCCTCCCCAATCATCTTCTATGTAAATAATCTCAAATAGTACTAATTTTCTATCTCCAGATTTATGCTGGATATATTTACTTCATAGCCTACTGAACTCTCAAATTCAACATGTCTAAAGACAAACTCAGATAAGAATAGCACACTTGTTTTACGTAAGTAAGTCTGGTCATTTTTTCATTTAAAAAGGAAGAAATACAACTATGGAATTGTGTCTATATTGCTTCCTATATACATTATCAGAAGTGCTGCTTCTTCTGACACTTTGACTTTCTAAGATACACAGGTACATAGTATCACTAATAAACAGTGTTTGAGGTTGTTATTATTATTATTGTTGTTGTTGTTGTTGTTGTTAGTTTTAGTGCTAAGTTTTAGCAAAATTCCTACTTCTGTGACCTACCTCACCACAGTGAATGTAAAGTCAGGAAAAAATAAGCCATTTTATCTGAATTGCTTTCTTTACAACTTTAGGAACTATATCCTTTCCATTTCTCATTTTGAGTTAAATCATTTTTATTGCATTTTATAGTTCACTTGTCTTACTTGCATTTGAACTCAGAGCATGAATCAGTGTATTGGAGACTGATTTAGGCCTGGCCCAGAATATCCCTCAAACTTACTATCTCTATTATTATTATTTCTGTTAATGGCACCATTCTTCCTATTATTCAAGAGCCCATTCATTGTGAATTCCCTTTTCTCACCTATTCTTCATCTGCCATTCAGGTACTTTCTACCACTTTTCCTTCCTTCACTCATCTCACATGACAACGTGACCTTATTCCCTACTAAGGCTAACCCTTCTATTTCTCTAAGCAATCTCATTCTATCCTGTCTCCTCCAGCAGACTGCCCCCTCTGTCATCTCTACTTTCACTTATTTTTAATCTCTCTCTACTGGCTCATTTCCTACTGTCTACAAATATGGCCATATTTCCCCCATCCTGAAAATACCTTCACTTGATCCTTGCATCCCTGCTAGTTTTTGTCCTATATATCTCTTTTGTACTTTGTAGTTAAACTCCTCAAAAAGGTCATTTACAATAGATGCCTCAACTTTCTTTCTTCTCAATCTCTTCTTAACCCCTTCCACCAAAACTGAGCTCTCCAAAATTACTAATGGTTGACAAATTCAATGGCTATTTCTCAATTCTCCTTCTCCTTGACCTTTCTTCAGTCTTTGGCTTTGGTGATCCCTCCTCATTGATCTTCTCCCTCTTTTCTCAGGTTTTAAAAACACCCATCTCCTGGCTGCTCCTTCATCCTCCTCTTCCTGACCACCCTCTCTAACGAAGATGCCCCTCAGGTTTCTGTCCTGGTTCCTCTCTTCTTCTCCCTCTGTACCACATTTCATGATTTCATCAGCTCCCATTTATTTATTCCCTATGCTTATGATTTTCAAATATACCTTTCCTACCCCAGTCTCTCTGTTGACCTCTAGTCTTACATCTCCAAATGTCTTTCAGATGTCTTGAACCGGATGTCCAGAAAACACCTTATAAACTCAATATATCCAAGCCAGACCTCATTATCTTTCCTCCAGTACCTTCCCTATTACCATTGAGCACATTATCATCCTCCCAGTCTTCCAGACTCTCCATCTAGGAGTTATCTTGAATTCTTCACTATCTCTCACTCCTTCCCTCTCTCCTATCCAATCTATTGCTAAAATTTGTGGGTTCCATCTTTGTAACATCTCTCCAAAACACAAACTTCTGTCCTGACACTGCCACCATTCTAGCACAAGCCCTCGATTATTGTAATAGCCTACTGGTAGGGCTGCCTGCTTCAAGTTTGTCCCCAACTCTAATCCATTGTTCATTCAGCCACTAAAGTGATTTTCCCAAAATTCAGGTCTGTTCATGTCATTCTTCCTAATCAATAATAAACTTCAGTAGCTCCCTATTGCGCTAAGGAACAAATACAAAAAGCTCTGTTTGGCATTCAAAGTTCTTCATGACCTAGCCCTCTTCTACCCTTTCCCCTAGCATGTACTCTTCCATCCAGGGATACTGGCCTCCTGGCTGTATCACAAACAAAATATTCCATCTGTCAGACAGAGAATGTCAGCATTCTCTGGCTATCCCCCATGCCTGGTATGCTCTATCTCCTAACTAATAATCTCCTTGGACTTCCTCTAAATTCCAACTAAAAATCTGCCTTGTACAGTAATTCTAGTGCTTTCTTTCTTTTAATTACTTCCTACTTATTTTGCAAATGGCTTGTGATTTTCCCATCTTGTCTCCCCCATTAGATCATAAGCTCCTTGAGGATAGGAACTGTTTTTTTCCTTTTTATATCCCTAGTACTTAGCACGATGTCTGGCACTTAATGCTTATTGAATGATTTGATTTTAACTTTTACTTCTCCTTCAACTCCTATGAAGCAATCAATCAGTCATGTAGTAGAGTTAATTCTTTCAAAGTGTCTTCTATTCGTTCCTACTTTTCTAGTTGCTCTAGACAGTGATGGGCAAACTACGGCCTGCGGGTCAGATGCGGACCCCTAAAATGTTCTATCCGGCTACTCAGATTGTTAAAATAATCTCTTAACTGGTTTCCTTGCCCCTAGTATCTTCCTCAGCAATCAAACCTATACCATTTTTAGGGTGTTACTCTACTGTTCAAAACTTTCAGTGGCTCACATATACCTACTATATATCACAATCAGCAAAGGAAGGCAATTTTCTACTGGGCAGAAAGGTAACAACTTGCTGTCAAAAGGACTGAGAAAGGTGTTAGCTTCCCAAATGATAAAAACACAGGTATCTCAGGATTCTGAACTCATGTCTCCAAAAATGGCTCATATAGTAAAGCTGTCTACTGAAAGGAAAGAGAACAAGGGAGCCAGATGGGACCTTTACAGCTGAACAGTTTAGCTCTGAGGTGTCTGATTACCTACGTGGCTTTCCTAGGGTGTCTATATTTGTATTTCCTTGTGTTGTATGTTTCCCTGGAGACAGTCTTGTGCAGTAAGCTGTACTGTAAGTTTCTAAATGTATTAAGGCACAGCACATATCACAAAGCTGGGTAGTGATAATGCTGTGTCACAAAATCATCACCAGTTACATCTTTTAACACTTTCCAAGCCCTTCCTGTAGATACACCTGTATGTAAGAAGCCATGAAATTCAGACAGGTACAAGACAAAGTTCAAAATCCTCAGTTTGGTTTTCAAAGTCTGCAACCTTTCCAACTTTATCTCCCATTACTTTCTATTAGGAACCTTCTACTCCAGTTACTTTTTTCCTCATTTGGATTTTCCAACCAAGTCACTTATCTTTCCTCTCCTCTACTGTTCATGTGCTCTTCTTTCCTTGGAAATACTATAGTCTCTTAGTTCATCCACTCCCAGGAGTGTTCTATTTTTAGCCATCCACAGGGCATGATAACATTTACAATCTCACATCAACATCTAAACCTAGGCAACCTTCATGATCTTGAATTATGAAAGTACTCTCTTTGGTCATATATTTGAATTCCATTATCATCCTTCATATTTTCATCTTTGAAGAGACGGTTCTTCTCTTTGGAAAAGTTAAACTTTCTACTCCTACCCTGAATCCTATTCCACCCTGTCTCAACTTAAACCTCTCCTTGTTCCTGGACTCCCTCCCAAGCTACTTAAAAACATGCCTAGGTTAGTTCTTCTTTTAAAAAGCCTTTTCTTAGCCCTGCCATTCTTAAGTCATCATCTGATATTTATCTATCTCTTCTCACTTTCACAGTGTAAGGATGGGATTTGTATAAGGGGGATGGGACAAAAGGAGCTAAACTCCAATAAAGAACCATCCACACTCTATGACCTCACTGCCAACCAACTTGATTTGCAAATCTGGCATCTAATCTCACTACTCCACTACCATTTTCTCATTTTTAAATTAAACTGCTTTTAACCCAATGGAATTACTTGTCAGTTCCAGGAGGAGGGAGGGAGAAAAAATGAATCATGTAACCATGGCAAAATATTTTTAAAATAAAATTACATTAAACTGCTTTTATTATTGCAAACTTAATCGCCAAAAATAAAAATTCTCAAATTACTTTTTCTAACGTTACCAAATCTCTCTTTGCTCAAGAGCTTTGTGGCCCTTTCTTATTCCTCATCCTAAACAACGTCTTTGAATTTTCTGACACAGCCAACCATCATCTCCCTCCTTTGGATTTCTCAAAGCTGTTATCTGCAGGTTTCATTCTTGTCTGATTGTTCCTTCTACATCTACTCTGCTATATTCATCTCTGACCTATAAATTTAGGAGTTCTTGACCCTGAATCAGGTCTTCTCTTCTGTCTATAGTCTCTCAGATGTTCTCTCTCTCATCAGCTTTATCATCTCTATGCAAACGACTAGTTTTTTTATAAATCTAGTTCTAATTTCTTTCCTTAATTCCAATCCCACATTACCAACTGCCTGATAGACATTATTTCCTGAATATGCAGCTGGCATCTCTAAATTCAACAGCCCAAAACAGAACTTCTAAATGCTCTATCCCCACCTCCTTAACTTCCCTATTTCTATTGATGGAACCATTCTCTTTCGAGTCGCCTCAGATTAATTCCCATTTCCCTTCACTTCCTTTTCTATATCCAATTAGTTCTTATGTCATGTTTGCTGATTCTATCTTTATATCTCTTACAACTGTATTTTTTTCTATTCATTTGCTATCCCAGGCCAGTTCTTTATCACCTCTCATCTTGACAACATGCAGCCCCTCCTAAATGTGCATCCTCATTTCCAGTCTATCTCCTCTCAAATTAATCCTCCATAAAGTTACCTAATTAGATGAGCACTAGGTGACAGAGCAGTTAGTATCCTAACCTTGGACAAAGAAAGACCTGAATTCGAATCCTACCTCAGACACTTACCGTTTAATCCTGGACAGGTCACTTAAACTTGTCAGTCCCAATTTCCTCATTTGTAAAATAAGATATCACCTACTTCTCAAAATATTTTCAGGATCAAATAAGATAATAAGAACTATGCAAATCTAAGTTTTATATAAATACTAGCTATTATTAGTAATTTCATATTATTTTTATGATCATCATCAAAAACACAGATCTACCTAAGCTACTCACTTCCTTATTCCTACGGATAAAATATTAGGTATGGTAGAAAAATCAACAATGCTTAAAACTAATTTTAGGTGTAGTACAATTTAATCAGAGGTAGAGAAAAGAAAAAAAAAATTTTTTTAAGCATTCAGTGGCTCTTTACTGCCTCTAAAATAAAAGACCTCTGACATTTAAAGTCCTCTATCACCTAGCTCCTCCTACTTTCCAAGAATTTACTTTAATTAATTAATTGGATTTCAGATTTAATCCATTCATTTACTCTATATTTCAGCTAAAATGATCTAATGGCCTGCTTGGCATGCCATTTCTCACTTCTGGGTCTTTTGCTGTCTGGAATATAGTCTCTCCTCACTTTTACCTCTTGGAATCCTGGGGTCCTTCAAGACACAGCTTAGATGCCACTTCTAGTGAAAAACTCTTCTTAATCCCTTTGATTCCAGGAGTGAATGTTTGCTCAATCATCAAATTATCATATATTTATGTAATTGTGTAAATGTTTAACCTGTTTACTGTGTAAATGTTGGGAGGGAGTGATATAACATTTATAATATTTTATTTATATAATATTTAAATTCCCAGTTGAATATAAACTAATAAAGGGAAGGAAAATTTTGTTTTTTTCTTTGTATTCCCAGTATCTGGAATATGTCTGTGGCATTTATAAATTCCAAAACTTCCAACTTCCCTCTACCTAGCCAAATCTTCATTAATTGGCTAATATTTTATATCCCAGTTAATCTATAAGTTTTCCCTATTTAAACCAGACCAAGACAGTCTCTTTCTCTTCTAAAAATTTCTATAGATTAATTATATATGTATACCACTCATTTTAACATGTAATCATATTCCATCTTGTCCTATTACTGAACTATTTAGTGAGTATAAGTCTTATCTAATTACAGTATAAGTTAACAGTAGATTGTGGTTTTTACTATTTCTTTAATCTCCTATAGGACTTTAGCAGAATGTTATACCTGATGTGGATACAAATACTGGTTGACTGATATATTGATTACTTCTATTTTCAGTGCCATAATACATGTATTGAGCACCTACTAAATTAGGACATTTAAGCAATTTTTTTTCTTTAAGTTTGTTGGGAAAGGATGAAAAGAGCAATTACTAACAAAATGTTAAGGAAGTTAAAGAGTTTAAAGTAAACTAGCATTCATTATGAGGAAAAAAACAAAAATATTTCCAACAACTCTGGGATTCCATAACCAGAATCAAAGTAAACAGATTAAAATATTTTACTCTAAGAGTTTTTAAAGAGGTTACTGTCAAGAGGCCTAACATTAATTATTGTTGCCATATGTCAAAAAGTATTGAGTGCCAACAAGTAGCCACCAAAGCACCTGGAACAATTTTAAAAGTCAAGAGTCTACCTTGAATTAGCACATTTAGTCTAATATAATATGAAATTATCTTCACAAATTTATTTGCTCTTACTCTAAGTTACACTACACCTAAACTACATTTAAGTATTATTGGTTTTTCTACCACACCTAATACTTCAATGCAAAATCAACATTGCCTCTTTAAAAGAAGAGTTTGGAAAAGACTCCTAAATTTTAATGGCAGGTCCCCTATCCTGTTATTCACTCCCCTCAACCCAAATATAAATGTAACAAAGCCTCAAAAAAAGGGGGAGAAAAACTGGACAGTATTTCCATTTTTAAATGAATTCCAGAAATTCAATGTGCAAACTCCAAAAGCAAAATAGAACAGTTTAAGATGTCTCTGTTATATAACTATACATTAAAAGATGCACTATTAAAAAGGATTTGTTCCTACACATTCTGAAGTTCCCTTATATATTAATTTAATTACTACTAAGACTTTTCAGAGCTGGCTAAATAGTTTGAGAGCCAGGTCTAAGACAGGTAGTCTAGACTCAAATACTTCCTAGCTATGTGACCCTGGGCAAGTCACTTAACTCCCATTTACCGCTCTTCTGCCTAGGAAACAATATATAGTATTGATTCTAAGAAGAAAGGCAAGGATTAAAAAAAAACAATTGAAACTTTTCAGAACAAAATAGACCAAAAAAATAAAAACAAATATGACCTACAACAAAACTGTACACTGTCTCTTCATGGGAAAAAATGGAAAGATCAATTCATCTCTCTATGAAACCACTAAAATTAAAAAATATTGCAGTATAACAACAACAAAAAATTAACAGAAACCAGGAAAATAAAAAAAGTTCCCTTTTTTCTGTATTGTTCCAAACCAGGCTAATTTCCCAACCATTTCTCAATACAAAGAATAAATTAAAATACATACCAACTTCATTAAAATCTTCAAAGGTGATTTTGCCTGTGGATTCTCGGTCATAATCTTTAAGAATCTTTAGTACATCTGCTTTTTTCACATCAAACCCCAAGGCTCTCATTGCCACCTTTTGGAATAAAACAGAAATACAAACTATAAACTACAAAATGAAAGTACATATATTTTTTCTTCTCTAATCTAAAAAAAAAAAAAGTTCTAACTTTACATTTTTAAAAGATTAAAAACATGACATCAGACTACTAAAACCAAAGATGACCATACTTTCAATTTCAAAAAAATTAACTAATAAAATGGTTTTAACAGTTGCTTCCATTAGTAAAGCCAATGACATATGCTAAGTGTCTAAGTCAACAAATATTTATTGTCTACCTACTGTGTTCAAAACAAGGCTAGACATATATCTGCCCTCAAAGAGCTCACAAATCAGAGGCAAACACGAAAAATTTAAAAGTAAATAATAACACATATACATGTATAACACCATTTATTCATTTACAAAGAATTTTCCTCACAAATATTATTGTCCCTATTTTGCAGATAATACTGAGATCTACAAAAACTAAGTAAAATGTGTAATGAGCATAAGAATCAAGATATATTCCACAAAATTTACATGGAGGACAAACAAATTGAACTATAAGACTGGAATAAGGAGTGACTGTGAAGGTATTTAAAATAAGGAGAAAAAAGCAAGCAAAAAAAAATAAGACAGAAAAACACAAGGCTTAATTAAGGAATGAAAAGATAAATATTCCTAAAGAAGAGGAGAGTTCATATTGGGGGGATAAGTGAGAAAAAAAAAAGCTGGGAAAGTAATCCAAAACCAAAATATAAAGGACTTCGAATACAGGACTAGTTAGATTACAGTCCACTGGGACTTACTGGAGATTATCTAGTGGACTACTTATACAACTAAATATATATATATATAACATTTCAGAAAGACCAACCTGATGGCAGCAAACAGCAGAACAGATTACTAAGGCATCCTCCTCATTATTAACCCCCTCAAACTGAAGCCCAGAAAGATTAAAGGTATATTCATCAAAGGTCACACAGTGTCAAAGTCAGGGCTACATACCTATATGGTCCCCACTCAAGGTTCAACCATACTTCATTCCAAATATTATAACTTTTCTCACTGAGAATATATAAAGCTCCCTAATCTACTCAAAAATAACAGTCCTAAAAAAGTTTTTGCAATTATTTACAATTTAAAGTGATTATAGTAATCATACTTAAATACTTATATGCCTTTTTATTTTCCTATCCCAGCAGGCCATGCAATAAATGTCATTTTTTCCCTCTCTTCAAACACAGGATTCACACATACACACACAATTCCATATTCCCTTTACATTTGTAAATTAAACTAATTATTTAACTAAGAGCTGCTATTTGATATAGTAGATAATGCTGGGCTTGGATTCAGGAAGATATAAATTTAAATGGTACCTCAGAATCTTAGTCGCCATGTGATCTTATGCAAAACTCTTAGCCTGTCAAATGGGCATAATAATAGCACCTACTCCGAGATTAAATAAGATAATTATATGAAATGCTTTGCAGCTTTACAGTGCCATAAAAATATTAGCTATTATCAATTCATATTTAGACATTTCTTTCCATAAGCATCAATAACACTAGGCAGATATCACATGTATTCTTTAGAGTGATGTTGAAACCACATACATTCAAGTGTACCCTCTTACACATGCAATACATTATGTCCCTGTGCAAGAGTAGTACAGTATTTCAAAAGTCACTTTTGGAACCCCATATATATATGAGATATCATGTTGGTATGTACCCATGCATTTCTGTGTGTAACACTTTCATCTTTCAAAGACATAATATCCAAGAGTTTGGGCCTAGTAAGAACAAAGATTTTGAAAGAAAGAACTGTTAAACCGCCTAATATTTAAATGCTTAATAAATGCCTGTAGATTAACTGCTTTAAATCTTCTATTATTACTGAAAAGTATATACCTTTCCTAATAATGATCTTTCATAATTTAAATGCTGTTATTTGTATTTCCCGAAAGGCCTAGTATGCCTGGTACATAACAGGTATATTACTAAATGCCCAATGAATGACTTCTCACTATATAAAAATTATTTCCTAAAAAAAGATGTTGGGATACCTCCCATTCAATAACAAAGTGGTACAATACTGAAAAAGCTTTATCATAATAGTCGAGTTCCAAAAACAAATTAAAAAACAAAATAAGTACAAAATTAATTAGAAAGTGATCAGGACCCTGCCAATAGACACAAACCAACATTTTAAAAATTACCTTTACCTTCAATTCATGATAGTCTATTGCTTCATCTTTGTCTGTATCAAATAATTCAAAGGCATCTTTTATTTCTTGTTTCTGTTCTTCAGACAGTTCTCGTCTTTTTTTCCTTTTTGTTTTGTCTACTACAAGCTCATTTCTATGACATGAAAAAAAGAAAACAGAAAATCTTGTAGTTCACTTTTAATCTTCCTTTGCATTCATCAATGTTCGAAATAGGATTGGGGAATGGGGTGAAACAAAGTAACCAAATAAATATCAGAATTATTTTCCAAATTTCTGAAAATATTTCAAGAGAACAAAGATAAATCAAATTGCCTTTTTAGGACTCAACTGCCCTGTCATCACCTTTAATATCCCTGCCATAAACTTAGCCTTCCAAAATGAGAGCCAAAAAAATTGTAGCTCAAAGTGATACTGTACTATGGTAAAATGTCATTTTCTTTAACACTGTTGCAAATAGCCTGGGGTTCACATGATACAGTAGCTTTTCTGAAGCCATATAAAAAAACTCCAAACTTCAACTCTCATCCATAGCTTTCTGGAACATGTATAACAATATAAAATTAATTCTAAGAAAAATCAAAAGTAACTGTTGACTCACTTTTGATTGTGGTTAAAATTAATTTTTACCTTACCTAAGTAGCATAAAATAATTCAAAAGGATTAATGAAATCAACTAACATTGTTTTTTGGCAAAATAGTTTGCAAAGTTCATTATGTATCTTAAACACTTGTTTTTCCCTGAATAATAAAAATCAACTAAAATTTTATTAATCATAAATATATGTCCATGCTATGTGTTCAAAATGCACATAAAACCTATGATATTCAACTGAAGGGCAGTGTCTTCTAGAAAGGCTGAAAAAATAAATAGAAAAATGAATTTATCTTGTTATAGAAAAAATTGTCCAAAAGCCTAAACTGAGTCTTAAAATACAAATCTTCCAGATATTTAAAACTTCTAAAGTTCCAAAGAAGTCAAGACTGTAATATTACTATAACAAGCAAATCTTTAGAAAGTAAATTTTCAATAAAAAGTCTGATAAACTAGTAAGATTACAAATCATATAGTAAGATAAATGTTATGACTTTGTAGGTGTGGCTACAATGAGATCTCCCAGGAAGATCAGTTTTAAGGAACTGAATGTTACCTTCAAAATTTAGGGCCTGAAAATTTTCTTCTTGACTTAAAAGGTCATGGTCATGGTTCTGTTTCATTACTGATAACCCATGGAAGGGCATGACTACTGCTCTACAGAACAGTTCATTGTAAAACCTGTAAAATCTTTGATATATTTGGGGGGAGTAGAAGGGAGAAAAGCAGAGCCAGATGGGAGATCAGAGATGATCTTTCTCTGAGGATATTAGGGGAGTCTTTCTTTTAAATAAAAGAATAAAGAAATAAAGTTTGGGGAGTAAATGATGTTAAAGGGGTTCTGTCATTTAAGAAAAGCGACCTTTGTAAGGTCTTGCATGTGTAAGGTGAAAGGCAGAAACTGTCAAAAATCCTGGTTTTGTAATAAAAGGACTCGAGTTTAAAATTCCCTTTGCTATATACTAATTCGAGTGAAATCACTGCACCTCCCTAGGCCTGTTTCTTCATCTTCCGAATGAAAAGATGAATTAAGTGATTGCTAATGTCACTTTTAACACATTGGTTCTTAAGGGGTGGGTAGGGGGTTGAGCTTTAATATTGATAACTAGTTCATTATTATTAGTTTCCTCTGTAAATCTCATGTACTTTATTTTATGCCTTTGCAAACATTCTGAAGGGGTGCACAGGCTTCAGACTGCAGAGGAGGTACCTTCGAGGCATATAAAAAACGGCTTTACCACCTAACCTTTATGTAGCCACTTTATATTCCTAAGAACTGAATGGTGAAGGGGTAGGTGAGAGGAGGCCAAAGGAGTAAACAAAAATCAAACTATCAAGGAAAAAGGACTAGGTGGAAATGGCTAGAAGTCGTTAGTTCAGCCCAAATCAGAGGCGGTTTTGTTTTGTTTTTTAAAGTGGATGGGGGGCATCTGTGCAGGGGGCAGTGAAAGATGAAGTGTTGGCAAAGCAAACAGCGGCGGAAGCCGAAGAGTGTAACAGCCCTGGGGCGAAGAGTTCTCGCGATACTTCGCTCCCACCCAGTTCGAGGTCGCAGCTTGGGCCTCGGTCCTGGGCGCTTTGCCCAGAAGCCAACGGGGCTCCTGCACCGCCTGCAGCCTCTCCTCACCCAACTCAGAGAGACGAGGCCATATAACCGCAGGGGGCCTGGCCTCGAGTTTCTCAGCTTTCTAGGGCGGCCGGCCTCCCTATCCCATAGTTCCCGCCCTCCCTCCACCGCCCCCGCCCCAACCCCGCCGGTGGGACCCCGCTTCGGGGCGGGTAGGGTGGAACATGGCCGCCCCCTCTTTACCGACCTCAGAGCTAAACTCATTTTCTCCTCGGACAGAGGCTTTTGCCACGGACGAAATCACCCCCCGCCCCTGGCAGCGAGGTTTTCTCCAACCCTTGCACAGAACACCAAGCGCCCTCTTCGAAACGCCACAGCCTCCCAGAGGTCGCCACAAACACTACCCCGGCCCCTGCTCTCGATTGGTCAAAAACCCTTTTTCTCGGGTCTACTTGGGCGGGAGCCAAGCTAAATTCTGGTCCTCATTGGACAGGACCCTGTGTCAATCCAAAGGATTTCCCTACTTTCCTATCCCTCCCCTTTTAGATTGGTTGGATCACAGGCCGGATGTGTTTTCCCAAAACTCCTTGCGGGGGCGGTCAGAACGGGGAGGTGGGGGTTGAGGAGCAGTTACAGTTAGGAGTGGAAAGGTGTGGGGGAGGAGGATGCGGGTTCCCGTGACCACTCTTTAGAGTATGCGCAAGGCGGCTCACGCGCTAGGTGTAGAACGTGCAGGATAAAAATCCATCTGATGTGCGAGTCCATCCTGCAGACTGAAAGAAGAGAGAGAGTCCTTAGCCCCTCGCTTCAGGCGCATAGTTTCTTTAGCATTCAGCCTCTTAGGAACAGGGTCGCTATGGAAGAGAACTTTCTGCGAAAAGACATCCGTTTGCATTCAGCAAAGGGACTACCTTTCGAGGATAACATTTAGCAAAGGGAATCTGGTCTAAGATTCCTTTCAATTGCGGGTCCTCGTGTCTTCTTTGTTTCACAAACCTTTGCCACAGTGACAGATGGCCAACTGCTGCAGAGGATTTTCATTTCACTTCAATTAGACATGTTTTAAACCCATACTATATATTGGACTACAAGGAGAATAAACATTAATTAGCTTTGTGCCGGACATTGTGTGTGTTAAGCGTTGGGCATATAAAAGGGGGCAGATGACAGACCTTGTTCTCAAGTAATTTACTTTTCTTTATTATGAACCTTTGGCAATAAGAAGAGGGGGGGGGGGGGAAAGCCAGCACCTCCAATAGGTACAATTCCTTATAAATTACATACAAGTACTGCTGTATTCATAATTATATATACTATAAGACAGGCAAAAATAAAAAATTTTTATAGGATAAGGATGATCCTAGAGTCATTAGGAAAACGCTATAGCTTACTGAGTAGCGAAGTGACATGGGCTTTAGGAAAAATCATTGGCAGCTGTAGAGAAGATGGAGAAGAGACTTGAGGGAAATTTTTTAAAAATTAGAAGCTGATTCCAAGAGTTTAGGCAAAAGTTGATGAAGATCTGAAGTAGAGTGATGACAAGTATGAGAGAGAAGGTATGGAAATGAAAATTGGAAGTAGGATGAAACTAAAGAATTAGTTGAAGGAGGTGAACATGTTTAGCCTGGAGAAGTAAAGACTTGGGAGGGGAGGAGGGTGATATGATAGCTGTCTTCTCATATTTGAAGAGCTAACGTGTAGCTGAGGTTAGACTTTCTGTCTTTTTCATATTTGTATCGCCATCTCTTAGCCCAGTGCCTACCACATAGTAAGGATTTATTAAATGTTTATTGACTATAAGTCATGACAACTTTGTTTGCAAGAAACTCCTAGGCTAACTTTTGCCGCAGGTTAAACAATGAATTCTCAAGTACCTGTCAATCATCCAAGCCAGAATTCAGCTGAAGACAATCAAAACCTCAAGTACATCTTAATTATTCAAACTCCAGTGAATTCAAATAGCCAGGTTAATGCCTTTACTTTCTATATAAATTTCTCATTTTGTGTAGTTCATTGGGAGTCCCAGGTTATAATCTGTCTGCTCTGATCAAAGACCTTTGTTATAACCACCTTGGTAGTTTTGGTTAATTTACTGGTTGACAGCCATGAATTCATGAACTTGGATCCTCTCCAGTTTGTCAATGTCCTTCTTAAACTGTGGAGTCCAGAATTTAACCTATTTATTCCAGATAATGTGTCAGGACAGAGTACAGTGAGTATACCTCCTGGAAGTGATATTTTTCTTAATGTAGCCCAAACCAACATAAATTTTTGGACAGTCATATCACAATGCTGAATCATATTGAGCTTTCAGTGCACTAAAACTCCAAGATTTTTAAAAGAATACTATCTGACTATCTTTCCCTTCTTATAACTGAAGTTGATTTTTTATGCCAAAGAATAAAGCTTTACATTTATCCTATTGAATTTCATTTTATTAAATTCAAGCCATGTTCTATTCGCTGTGGGGAGGGAAAGAAATATGAGAAGGCAACAATAGTCTAGTATAAAGAGAAATTAACTTTAAAAAATCAATTTCTAGAAATGAACTTTTAATTTTCAATGAGAATTTGATTCTTTGCAATCTGCACTCTGGTGGCCAAAAGGTTTCAGTGCAACATTTTCACCAATCAAAAAAAAAAAAAATTGAACTTCATGAAACTGATCAAATAGTACAATTAGTGTAGAATTTTAAACTATAAGGGAAACTTCAGTGGAAACATTTATTAGTTGGTGGTTATCTGATAATGTATGTCATTATTGATGCTTAGTTAATCTTAAATAGAAAATAAATGTAACCTTTCCATCTAAACAGATCTTGTAATCTATTATGGTCAAAGAAGTTTTACAGCTATTATGTCAGTTCCCAAAACAGCTTCCCAGCATCTCCTTGAAATTCTAAATTGTTTCTTCTACCAACAATCAGGAATAGAACATTTTTATTATTTTTTGATGAATTCTTATTAGTAATGAGGTACTAAACATGCTAGTGAATACAATATAGAAATGAATTTTAATAAGGTTATTTTTAGTATCCACCCACATACTATAGGCAGTTGAAATCAAGAGCAGGAGAGAAATAATGATTCTTTCAGTTTAATAAATCATAATGTACTTTAAAATATTCTCACTCCTGCCAAAATTGTGGTCTCTAATTATCTAAAGTGATTACTATTACAACAGCTTAGACATGAAAAAGAAAAGTTAAAAAGAAAAAGGAGACCACGAAATAGAAAACATTAAAAGAAAAGTATAATCTTAAATGCCAAAGAGAGAAAATATAAAATGAGTAGCAAGGTGAAATTATAGCTCAGTTACTTTCCCCAATATATGCAGACCCACTGCTACCCAGAGTCCAAGACATGCTTTGGGGTAACATCCTCTCAGATCTGAACTCCTATAGAACTTCTTTTGGCAATCTGGAAAACAATTTTGTATTTAACTTTGTTTGCTGGGAACCATAAAATCTAAATATGGTGGTTCCACTGCTATTGATAGAAAAGAGTTTGTATTGTTTTAGAAAACTCTATAGAACTTTGTTTTCCATATGGTTTTTATTCATTTAGTTTTCATTCACCACTTGGCAGTCAAAATAATCTTATGGCATAGGTCTGATCATGGCATTCCTCCCTTCAAATTCATCAGTAGCCCCCTAATGCTTCTAGAATAAAATACAAACTCTTCTACCTAATGTATAAGGCTCTCCACAGACTGGTTCAAGCTTACTTCTCCACTCATTTCATATGATTCTCTTTACACAATCTATAATCAGACCAGACTGAAATGGTAGCTTTTCCTTTCATTCAACCCTTCATCATCTACCTCTGTGTAATTTATAAGCTATCCTCCATGACAAGAATGCACTTTCTACTCATCCCTGCCTTCCAATCTATACTAAGAATTTTACAAATATTATCTCATCCGAACCTCACAACAACCCTTGGAAGCAGGTGCTGTTGTTATCCCCATTTTATAATTGAGAAAATTGAGACAGGCTGAAGTTTAGTGATCACAAAGTATCTGAGAATATATTTGAAAATAGGTCTTCCTGATTCCAAGCTCTATCCACGGCACCACTAACTACTTTAGTGCAGGCATTATTAAACTGGGATTTTTGAGCTTGGGTTTTAAAATATTTTTAATAACTATTTCAATATAATTGGCTTCCTTTATAGTCCTATGTATCTTTTTTTATGCTTTTAAAATTGTCCTAAGAGGTTCATATATTTCACCAAATTTATGGAGACATCCAAGACACAATAAAGGTAGAAAACCTCTGTTCTAATAGGATATACTTCCCAGAGGGCAGGAACTTTTTTTGTCTTGATATCCTTAGTGCTTCCATAGTGCATGGTACATAAGGATTTAATCAATGTTTAATAATTTGTTTATTGAAGTTATAGTTAATCACTGACTTTAGAAAGTTCATTGGAAAATATCAAAGTATTGTTACAGAAAACAATAATATATATAATGACATCAATATAAATTTTTGTCCATGTTCAATAAAACTGCAACATTAAAATTAAATGTTTATCTGAGGTATCACCTCAAACCCATCAGATCATCTAAGACAGTGGTTCCCAAATTTTTTTGGCCTACCACCCCCTTTCCAGAAAAAATGTAACTTAGCACCCTGGAAATTAATTTTTTTTTAATTTTAATAGCAATTAATAGGAAAGATAAATGCACCTGTGGCCATCACCACTCACTGGATCACTGCAGCACCCACCATGAGACAGTAGCACCCACTTTGGGAATCACTGATCTAAGATAACAAAAAAGGAAAATGACAAATGCTAGAGAGGATATGAGAAAATTGATTTGTTAATGCACTGTTAGTTAAGCTGTGAATTAGTACATCTATTCTGTAAAGCAGTATCCAAAAAGCTACAAAATTGTGTATAACTTCTGACCCAATACCATTACTAGGCCTATAACCCCAAAGAGGAAAATTGAAAAGACATATATATTCAAAAATGTTTCTAGCACTTCTTTTTGTAGTGGTAAGAATTGGAAACTGAGGGCATGGCGATCAATTGGGAAATGACTAAACAAGTTATAGTATAAGAATGCAATGGAATACTATTATGCTATAAAAATGATGAAAAGAATAGTTTCAGAAGCACATAGGTAGATATGTATGAACTCACACCAAATTACTCAAACAGAGCCAAGAGAACAATTTATTCAGTAACCAGCAATATTTCAAAGATAATCAACTTCAAAAACTTAGTAACTGTGGTCAACCCAATAACCAACCACAATTGTGAAATTGTCTTGAGGAAATATGGTATCCATTATCAGTTAGAGAGCCAGTGGACTCAGAGTACAGATTGGAGCAGAGCCATGCAGGTGGCTGACCAAAGGAGTGAAGGAATATCCTCAATCAGTCAATAAGTATTTATTAAGCTCCTATACTCTCAGTCACTATGCTAAGTTCTGGAGGGCACATGTGGCTAAGTCAGAGGATCTCATAAGGGAAATTCAGAGACAGACTCCTGGAAGTATTATTCTCATGGGGGGTAAAGAGGAACAAAGCCTTTTAAGTTATAAAGGAAAACAACCCCCCCCAAAAAAACCCCAAAACTTTAGAACTATTGGCATGCCAGCTCTGAGGTTATAAGCGGTTGTGTTTCAAAGAAAAGTATTAACTTAATATTCAAGCAAAAAGAATTATAATAAATCATACTTAAGAAATATACTTCATCTGCTTAGGAAAAGAGCCTCCCAAAATGAAAGTTATACTTGCCTTTTCAGTTTGCAATAAGTAATAATCAAGAACAATAATAGGCAGCACCATGAATAAAGTACTGGACCTGGAGTCAGGAAGACCTGAGTTCAAATTTGGTTTCAGATACTTACTAGTTGTGTCATCCTGGTCCAGTTATTGCCCTTTATACCTCGGTTTCCTCATCAGTAAAACAAGGATAACTAACACCTTCCTCACAAGATTATTGTGAGGATAAAATAAGATAATATTTGCAAATTGCTACATAAATACCAAGATGATGATGATGACTTTATTCATCACTTAATCTTATATCTACAAGTAGAAATCAGTAGTACCCCAAGCTTGAAGATCAGTCCCAGCTATCAAAATAATGTATTGGCTAATGAAAAAAATCACCCTAAATACTTTTCTACTCTTGTCACAACCATTCTAATTCAGACTTTTATCACCTCTGGCCTAGACTATCATGACAGAATCTCAATTTGTCCAATTTGTATCTAGCCTCTCCCATCCCCAACCAATCTTCCAAACAGCCCCCAAGTTATTATTCCTAAAGTAAAATTTAGGACATTTCATTTCCTGCTTCAAGATGCTTGTATCTTTTTATTGCCTCTAAGATAAAATATAAACTCTTCTTTTTGACATTTAAAGCTCTTCCTAGTTTGGAATCTACCCATCATTCCGGGTTCATCACAAATGAATAGCTCTCATGGATTCCTCAGGCCAGCTAAAATAGTCTATTTGCTGTTTCTCATACATGTCTCCATCTCCTATCTCTTTGTATTTACATAGACTTTTTATTTTCTAGAATTCCCTCTCTCCTTACTCTTCTATTTCTAGAAACTCCTAATTCTTGAATACTCAGCTCAGATGCCATTCAAATGTAGAAGGCACCACCATCCTTCTGCTTTCTCAAATTTCATCATTATCTTGGACTTCTCACTCCCTCTCCCACATCACATATTCAGTTTCCCAATTTGGCTGTTTCTGCCTTCACTCATACATCTACCACTTTAATTCAAACCTTCATCTCTTCTCACATAGATTGTTGTATTTGCCTCCTAATTTGTGTTCCTGCCTCAAATCTTTTAGCTCTCCAGGACATCCTACACACTGCTGCCAAAGTAATTTTTTTTTCGAAGTACAGATCTGACCCTGTGACTCCCATATTCAACCAACTCTACTAGCTTCCTATGCCTATAGGATAAAAAATAAATTCCTCTTTGTATCCTTTAAAGCCCTTCACAATATGATTCCAACCTACCTTTTTAGCCTCATTGCACATTCCTTCCACATATTGTCAGCAAAATTGGTTGTCAATTTTTCATAAATGGCATTCCATCTTCCATTTCCATGGCTTTACATTGGCTGTTTCACATACCTGAAATGCATTTCCTTATTTCTTCCTCAAAGAGTCCCCCTTTTCCTTTAGAAGAGTTTGGGTATCACCCTCTACATAAAATCTTTTCTGTTCTCCCCAACTACAAGCACTGTCTCTCCCAAAGTTACATGGTGAAGTGATTTAAAAGTAACTCAGAAGACTGATTTTTTCTTAATTTTAATGTAATTTATTAACTAACCAGTCAAGACATCCAAATTGTGGTCAAATGACTCTCTTGATCATTATAAGACAAAGGGAAACTCCTGGCCCAGGTACCTATGTACATTTTTTGGAGTTCATTATTCAGCCCTTCCTTTGAATATCCCAAGACATCTTTAACTGGTGAGACCTTCAGCCCTTCTCCAAACTGACAGGTAAAGTTTTACACATAGACAGAAAAGGTATTTATAGAAATTTTCCCATTAGCCAGAGTCTGTTGAAAAGATTACATTTCTCAGGACAAAAAGAATGCAAAGATCTATAGACTGAATGAAGCTTGGTCTGAGATCTGGTTCAGGAATTCTTCCCAATATAGCCTTATAATTCAGTAAGCTCAAATAAAAGTAATACAAGTATATAAAAAATAAATTCTCACATTTGTATTTAATTGTATATATTTTTGTTAACTTTATTTTATGCCTCATTTACTTTTATATGTACTTGTCTTCTCCATTCAAATGTAAGCTATTGAAGAGTAGGGATTATTTCATTCATTTTTACTTGTATCCTCAGCACCTGGCATAATGCCTGGTACTGTAGTAGGCACTTAAATATTTGTTGATTAATTGCTTTTCTTCATGAAGTGTTTCTTGATTCTTCCAGGTTTTTGCCCTCCCCCATCCCCACAATATGTAACTTTATTCTTGTATTTTGTACTAATATATCCAGTACCATGTCTCCACTCTCTCAAAAAGAATGAAAACTCCTTGAGGTCAAGCTGATTTCTTCAATACCTACTACAATGCTTGGCACAAGAACAAGTGCTTATGGAATAGAATCCATTGAATCCAGATTCCGGGTTAAGATGGCGGCAGAGTAAAAAGCAGCTCTTAACCTCTCCTGAACGAAACACACAAGACTCCTCAAGGGGACATAAAAATAAGTCCAGACGAACGGAGGAACCCCACAACAGGGTGCAGCGTGGAAGGTACCTGGAATCGGGACATTTCCATGCTATGAAGGGGTGAAACAGCTCTTACTAAATCACGGGCTAAGCAACCACGCCACCCCACCCCCTCCATACACACCACCTATAACGCCGAAGCCAGCTAAAAAGAAATAGAGCAAGTTTGGGGCACCCATCAAGTCATTGGCAGCTCCAGGGCCTGTTCCTGAGAGCAGCAAGATTTGGGACCCCAAAAAGCTAAAGAACGCACACAAACTCTGAGTGCGGGCTTAGAGGGCAGGCGAGGGCAGAGGCAGACACAGCCACGAGCTAAAGCTCTGAAACCCTGAGTGGGGAACCAGTGCAGACGGGTATAGGACTATGGAAACAGCGACCTGAGACTTGTAAAGGAACCTCCAGCAGAGGATCAAGCAAGGGGGTCCAACAGGGGGCTTGACCTTGGAAAAAACCAGACCTCAGACCTCAGGAGCCAAAAGACCGCGGACAGACCCTGAGCACGAGGATAAAGCTGAGAAGCTGCTGGGCTAATGATGGCTACCCAGACTCAGGAAGTTTACACAGAGAAAATCCAGACAACTGAGCAAACAGAGAAGGAGAACAAACAAGCATCCGGACGCACCTCAAATAAGGAAAACGGGTCACAAGCTATGGAAGAGTTCAAAACTGAGATTTTGAGGAAAATGGAAGAGATCTGGCAAGAAAATAACAGTTTAAAAGGTAGAATCTTGCAATTGGAAAGTGAGGCTCAGAAATCAAATGAACTGATAAGCAGATTGAACACCAGAAATGACCAGATTGAAAAGGAAAACCAGAAGATTAAAGCTGAAAACCAAAAGATCATAGCCGAAAACCGAAAGATTATAGCCAAAAACCAGTCCCTAAAGGCTAGAATTGAGCAATTAGAAGCTAATGATCTCTCAAAACAACAAGAACAAATAAAACAAAGTCAAAAGACTGAAAAAATAGAAGGAAACATGAAATATCTCAAGGAGGGAGTGACAGACCAAGAAAACCGGTCTAGAAGAGACAATTTGAGAATAATTGGTCTTCCAGAAAAACCAGAAATTAATAGAAACCTGGACTCCATACTAAAAGAAATTATTCAGCAAAATTGCCCTGAAGTCCTACAACAAGAGGGCAATATAGACATTGAAAGGATCCATAGAACACCCGCAACATTCGATCCAGATAAGAAAATGCCCAGGAATATAATTGCCAAATTCAAGAGCTTTCAAGCAAAAGAAAAAATCTTACAAGAAGCCAGAAAGAGACAATTCAAATATCAAGGAACACCAATCAGGATCACACAGGATCTGGCAGCCTCCATGATAAAAGACCATAAGGCTTGGAATACGATATTCAGAAAGGCAAGAGAGCTGGGCCTGAAACCACGGATCAACTACCCATCAAAATTGACTATATATTTCCAGGGGAAAGTAAGGGCATTCAACAAAATTGAAGAATTCCAGGTATTTGCACAGAAAAGACCAGGACTAAATGGAAAGTTTGATATCCAACCACAAAAATCGAGAGAAACATGAAAAGGTAAATAAGAAACAGAGGGGAAAGAAAGAAAACTTATAATTTTTAAATTTACCTTTTTAAGGGCCTCAGTAAGATCTAAATATCTGTATTCCTATGTAGAGAAATGTTATGTATAATTCTCTGTACTGAACTCTAGTCACTATTATAGTATTCACTATTATAGTACTCAGAAGAATAATTCACAGGGTGAGGGTGGAACACTAAATAATCTAAGATGACATGGGGGATGGGAAAGATGGGGTGAATAGTAGAGGACACCAAGAGAAACTTGAGTAAATAAGAAAAATAGGATATTCTATTACACACAAAGAGGGCATGGGAAGAAGAGGGGACAAATACTATTATAAGAAGGAGAGGAAGAGAGCATTAAGAGGTAATAATCAAACCTTACTCTCAGTATAATCAACCCGGAGAGGGAAGAGTAGCTATACTATCCATTGGGACATAAAACTCTTATCTAACCCTTCTGAGAAAGTCAGAAGGGATAAACCAAGGGGAGCAGGGGAGTGGGGAGGTCGAAAAAAGGGAGGGGGGAAGAAGGGGAAGGGAATACATAAGGCCTTTAAAAACAAAAAGAGGGGGGAAAAATAAGAGAGGGGGTAGAAAGGGAAGTTAATCAAGGGAGGGGATAAGGGATAGCGACTTAATAGCAAACCACTGGTTTAAAAGGAAATAGTATAAGAAAAAGGGGGTAGGAATAGGGGAGGATACGAAAATGTCAGCAAATGCACAACTGATGATTATAATTCTGAATGTGAATGGGATGAACTCACCCATAAAACAGAAGCAAATAGCAGAGTGGATTAGAAACCAAAATCCTACCATATGTTGTCTACAAGAGACACATATGAGATGGGTGGACATACACAAGTTTAAGATTCAGGGCTTGAGCAAAATCTTTTGGGCTTCAAATGAGAAAAAGAAGGCAGGAGTGGCTATTATGATTTCTGACAAAGCCAAAGTAAAAATAGATAGGATTAAAAAAGACAGGGAAGGTCATTACATCCTGATTAAAGGCAGTATAAACAATAAGGAAATAACACTGCTCAATATATATGCACCAAGTGGCATAGCACCCAAATTCATAAAGGAGAAACTGGCAGAGCTCAAGAAGGAAATAGATAGTAAAACCATACTAGTGGGAGATCTAAATATTCCTCTGTCAGATCTAGATAAATCAAACCAAAAAATAAATAAGAAAGAGGTAAGAGAGGTGAATGAAGTCCTAGAAAAATTAGATCTAATTGATATGTGGAGAAAAATAAATAGGGACAAAAAGGAATACACCTTCTTCTCAGCTGCACATGGCACATTCAGAAAGATTGACCATATTATAGGGCATAGAATCATTGCAAACAAATGCAAATGAGCAGATATGATAAATGTAACCTTCTCAGATCATAATGCAATAAAAATAATAATTAGTAAGGGCACCTGGACAGGAAAATCAAAAACTATTTGGAAATTAAATAATATGATTCTCCAAAACCAATTTGTCAAAGAAGGAATCATAGAAACAATCAATAATTTCATTGAAGAAAATGACAATGATGAGACATCCTACCAAAATCTGTGGGATGCGGCCAAGGCAGTACTCAGAGGGAAATTTATATCCTTGAGTGCATATATTAACAAATTCAGGAGGGCAGAGATCAATGAATTGGGCATGCAACTCAAAAAATTAGAAAGTGAGCAAATTAAAAATCCCCAGATGAAAACTAAATTAGAAATACTAAAAATTAAGGGAGAAATTAATAAAATCAAAAGTAAAAGAACTATTGCATTAATAAATAAGACTAGAAGCTGGTACTTTGAAAAAACAGATAAAATAGACAAAGTACTAGTCAATCTAATAAAAAAAAGGAAAGAAGAAAACCAAATTGACAATATCAAAGATGAAAAGGGAGACCTCACCTCTAATGAAGGGGAAATTAAGGCAATCATTAAAAACTATTTTGCCCAATTATATGGCAATAAATATAACAATTTAGGAGATATAGGTCGGGGTGGACATGATTGAGGATGTGGACTCGAAACTACCACACTAATGCAACTACCAACAATTTGGAAATAGGTCTTGATCAAGGACACATGAGAAAACCAGTGGAAATGTGCATCAGCCATGGGTGGGGGTGTGTGCGGGGGGTGAAGGGGAAAGTAGGAGCATGAATCATGTAACCATGTTAAAAATGAATATTAATAAAACTAATCCCAATACTATACAAATTATTTGATATGATAAGCAAAGAAGGAGTCCTATCAAATTCCTTTTATGACAAAAATATGGTACTGATTCCAAAGCCAGGGAGATCAAAAACAGAGAAAGAAAACTACAGACCAATCTCCCTAATGAACATAGATGCAAAAATTTAAATAGAATACTAGCAAAGAGACTCCAGCAAGTAATTAAGAAGATCATCCACCATGATCAGGTGGGATTTATACCAGGAATGCAAGGATGGTTCAACATTAGGAAAACCATCCACATAATTGACCATATCAACAGTCTAACAAACAAAAATCACATGATTATCTCAATAGATGCTGAAAAAGCCTTTGACAAAATACAGCATCAATTCCTATTGAAAACACTGAAAAGTATAGGAATAGAAGGACCTTTCCTAAAAATAATAAACAGTATATACCTAAAACCATCAACAAACATCATATGCAATGGGGATAAATTAGAAGCCTTCCCAATAAGATCAGGAGTAAAACAAGGATGCCCATTATCACCTCTATTATTCAACATAGTACTAGAAACACTAGCAGTTGCAATTAGAGAAGAAAAAGAAATTGAAGGTATCAAAATAGGCAAGGAGGAGACTAAGCTATCACTCTTTGCAGATGATATGATGGTCTACTTTAAAAATCCTAGAGAATCAACTAAGAAGCTTGTAGAAATAATCAACAACTTTAGCAAAGTTGCAGGATACAAAATAAATGCACACAAATCATCAGCATTTCTATACATTTCCAACACACTAGAGCAGCAAGAAGTAGAAAGAGAAACACCATTTAAAATCACCCTAGACAATATAAAATACTTAGGAATCTATCTACCAAAACAAACACAGCAATTATATGAAAACAACTACAAAACACTTTCCAAACAAATAAAACTGGATTTAAACAATTGGAAAGCCATTGTTTGCTCATGGGTAGGGCAAGCTAACATAATAAAAATGACAATTCTACCCAAATTAATTTACCTATTTAGCACCATACCTATCAAAGTACCAAAAAACTTCTTTACTGAATTAGGAAAAACTATAACAAATTTCATTTGGAATAACAAAAGATCAAGAATATCAAGGCAAATAATGAAAAAAAATGTGAAGGAAGGGGGCCTAGCAGTACCAGATATTAAACTATACTATAGAGCAGCAGTCATCAAAACAATATGGTACTGGCTAAGAGATAGAGAGGAGAATCACTGGAATAGACTTGGGGTAAATGACATCAGCAAGACAGAATGTATGATAAACCCAAAGAGCCCAACTTTTGGAACATGAATCCACTATTTGACAAAAACTGCTGGGAAATTTGGAAAACAATATGGGAGAGATTAGGTCTAGATCAACATCTCACACCCTACACCAAGATAAATTCAGAATGGGTGAACAACTTGAATATAAAGAGGGAAACTATAAATAAGTTAAGTGAACACAGAATAGTATACTTGTCAGATCTCTGGGAAAGGAAAGCCTTTAAAACCAAGCAAGAGTTAGAGAAAGTTACCAAATGTAAATTAAATGGTTTTGATTATATTAAACTAAAAAGCTTTTGTACAAACAAAAACAATGTAGTCAAAATCAGAAGGGAAACAACAAATTGGGAAAAAATCTTTATAATGAAAAACTCTGACAGGGGTCTAATTACTCAAATATACAAGGAGTTAAAGCAATTGTATAAAAAATCAAGCCATTCCCCAATTGATAAATGGGCAAGAGACATGAATAGGCAATTTTCAGGTAAAGAAATCAAAAGTATCAATAAGCACATGAGAAAGTGTTCCAAATCTCTAATAATTAGAGAAATGCAAATCAAAACAACTCTGAGGTATCACCTCACACCTAGCAGATTGGCTAAAATGAAAGACGGGGGGGAGTAATGAATGTTGGAGGGGATGTGGCAAAATTGGAACATTAATGCATTGCTGGTGGAGTTGTGAACTGATCCAACAAATCTGGCTGGCAATTTGGAATCATGCTCAAAGGGCTATAAAAGAATGCCTTCCCTTTGATCCAGCCATACCATTGCTGGGTTTGTACCCCAAAGAGATCATAGATAAACAGACTTGTACGAAAATATTTATAGCTGTGCTTTTTGTGGTGGCAAAAAACTGGAAAAGGAGGGTATGTCCTTCAATTGGGGAATGGCTGAACAAACTGTGGTATATGCTGGTGATGGAATACTATTGTGCTAAAAGGAATAATAAACTGGAGGAGTTCCAGGCGAACTGGAGAGACCTCC
>NC_058130.1:319268323-319310613 GCF_016433145.1 Gracilinanus agilis | reverse complement strand
GGGTGATGGAATACTATTGTGCTAAAAGGAATAATAAACTGGAGGAGTTCCAGGCGAACTGGAGAGACCTCCAGGAACTGATGCAGAGCGAAAGGAGCAGAGCCAGAAGAACTCTATACACAGAGACTGATATACTATGGTAAAATTAAATGTAATGGGCTTCTGTACCAGCAGCAATACAATGACCCAGGACAATTCTGAGGGATTTATGGTAAAGAAAGCTACCCACATTCAGAGGAAGGACTATAGGAGGGGAAACATATAAGAAAAACAACTGCTTGAACGCATGGGTCGGGGTGGACATGATTGAGGATGTGGACTGGAAACTACCACACCAATGCAACTACCAACAATTTGGAAATAGGTCTTGATCAAGGACACATGAGAAAACCAGTGGAAATGTGCATCAGCCATGGGTGGGGGTGTGTGCGGGGGGTGAAGGGGAAAGTAGGAGCATGAATCATGTAACCATGTTAAAAATGAATATTAATAAATGTTTAAATTTAAAAAAAAAAAGAATCCATTGAATCCCAACTGAACGTTAATTGGGGGAGGGGATAGAAAAACTGTTCTTAGTTGCTGGCAGAAGAACACAGCTGTTCTTAGTTGCCAGTTATTTAAGAAGTGTCAGAAGCTATTCTTGTCTCTAGTATTCAAGAGAGGCATGAGAGTGGAAACTAAATGTGTAGAATAAGGTTCAAGAAATAGAATCAGTTCAAGAAAGGAAATAATGAGTAAAAAGTGTGTATGTTAATGAGAGAAAAAAAAACTAAATTTTATATAGTACTTACTATGTGCCAGACTCTATGTTAAGTGCTTTACAATTATTATCTCATATGATCCTTATGACAACCCTTCAGGGTAGATATTATTATCCCCATTTTGCTGATAAGATTGTTTGGGACTTAGAAATCTCAATAATTTATAGGAGTGTGAAAGTAACAATGCAGAGTATGGGCAGGAGTGAGAGGTGCATTATTGACCATAATAGGGACTCTTTGACCATAATACTATCCCTATTAAGGCAAACTTCATTTAGCCTTGTTCGCTTGAATAAGATAACAAGGGCAGTAAAGAGCAAGAAGAGCAGAGTTCCAAACATGTCAAAACTCTTAGAATAACAAAATTGCCTGGTCAGATTGCCTACTTCCTTGACCCCATGGTCCCAATTCATATGTTCACCTGTATTCTTGAGAAAGTAGTATAAGATTTTGACATTTTACAGATGCTACCATCTTTTATGTAGAACTATGCTCCATACTTTTGCCTAGAAGTGCTGAATTACATTAGCTTATCCCATTAGTGGAGAAAGAGATCAATTTGCTAAGAAACTGCCAACATTTTTTTGAAAGAGAATTCACTAAAATATGTAACTATACTCAAAGAACAAAGGACACTGCAGCCTCTAGGCTAAACATTAACCACAGAAGAAGGTCCCTTCTAGATCCCAGAATGATTTTAAGCATTTAAATTCAATTAGTAGACACTCTTATGACCTATTCCTATCTCAATTAATTATATCTATAAAGTTCCTCCTTGTTCACATGCTTCTCTACCCCCTCAAAGAATTCAAAGTAATTGGGCATAGTTACCTCTAGAATTTTTTTCTCCCAAAATGTTATGTCTCCTTAATTTTTCACTGATATTTCCTTTTAATATGTAGACATGGTGGATTAGTATAGCTCCTCATCAAATTAAAGAGTTTTTCTAATCAACTTAGTAATAGACTGTAAAGGAGGTACATAGACAACTGAAGGACATATTAAGACTTTGGACATTAAATGAAGACAAATAGTGAAAAACAGGGAACTTCTAGTAACTGACTGATGAATGATCAGCTTTGCCTTTTGTGACCTTTAAAAGAAAACTGGACCCACTGCAGTCCTCTTGAGGAATCAGCTAGAAGGAATGACAACTCTTGAGAAAACTATGAGTACTGAAATATGTGGATATTCTTGGTGGTTGGTGTTGGTAATGTTAAGATGCCAAGGTTTAGTTGGCTCCTTGGTAACCCACAGAGAAGGGCCTGTGCGCTTTCTCCCAGTGACCAATGCACACAGACTACCAGGCAGAGTTCAAAATAGGACAGAGGTTTATTTTTAAAAAACACTGTTTGATGGAGAGGAGGATTAAGGGCTTAGAAGACCCTAACACTAAGGGGTCTAGCTAAATTCCCACCTTCTACAACACCCCCATGGGAGTCTCTTTGTTTTTCTTCCAAGCTCCCTAGGTCTTATACCAGCTGTCTAAATTTCCCTAGGCCATCTGACTACTTGACACTATTAATCCTCCCAAAGTACTTTGGTAAGATATACAGTTCTTCAGAGTAGTTTAGGGTGAACCCTTTATGGTAGGGTTCAACCCTAGCAGGGGTAGGCCTAAGATGGCTTCAGGTCTTCCCACAACAGACAGATGTACTGGCTTGCTGGCACAGATCTTCAGCGAAGCTGGGAACACTCTCTCAGTAGGCAGTTAACACTGTTGGATATCAATGACTGTAGGATTTCTCCAGACAGGGACACCAAAGTGGGTAGCTTCGGCTTCCAGGGATAGGAAAAACTAAAACTCTTCAGCTCACAAAGAAAGAGAGCAGGAGGAAGTTTTAGCTTCAGGTCGTCCCCTTCTACAGGAAGTCCAAAAGCCCCTGAGCGCCTGCTGGTGTCCACCTTTATCTGTTTCCCTTGTTTCAGAATTCACATCACCAGTTCCACAGCATGCCTTGTGATCCAGCACACTTCTCTCTTTGCAAAATCCTGTCTGTTACCTGTTTGCAACCCATTTCTGTTCTTCTCTCATTACAGTACTGAAAGACTCATTTGTATTTCTTGCAGAGGACAGGAAGCAAGGAAAGGAATTTCTCCTTCCTCCCTTCATCACTGGCAATGGTATTTCTTTCTGGAGAAACATAGTGTACAGGAAATGTGTAGGCATTAAAGATAATTCTCTAAAAGAAAATCGGGCTTATAGCTAGTGCTAGGGTAAATGTTCTGGTTCTTACTGAAAACAAACAAACAAACAAACAAAAAAAAAAAACAGCTGTGCCATAACCAAAGACTTCATTTGATCCAGAAGCTAGAGGCAAAGCAGGATATTGAGTTCAGTAGAGTAACAAGCCCAACAAAGAGCAGGTCCATTGAACACAGTGAAGCAACAAGTCCATCAGAGAGCAGATCCTTTGAGGCCCACAGAAAAACATGCCCAGAGATTATTTCAAACAAGGAGCAGTTCAGTAATATCATGAGAGGATATTGGAACTATAGTAGCTCCACACTCTCTGATGTGTGATCTCCCCCTTCAAAAACATTACTTGTATATTTCCCTATTCATGATCTCTCTGTACAGTTTTCTCTGATTATCCTAGATCAGGGTTGGCAAGTATTGGCACGCATGCTGAGCTGGGGGAAAGCAGGAGGCACTGCTCCATTCCCCCTCTTGCCAGCAGCTGAGGACATTTTTTTGCATGTCCTGGCCCTCTGTCCAGTCGCCCAAAGCAAGGACTTCTTCTCTCCACTCTCTGGGGTAATGGAGGAGAGGAGGGAAGCAGGCAGGGCTCACAAGCAGCTTGAAGTTGCAGGTTGGACACACAAACTCAAAAACATTTGCCAGTGCTGTCCTAGATGTACTTCTGGAGGAGTATGGTGGCATTTGTTACTACTTTTATTACTATGTGATTCAACAAATGCCTTTACTTTGAGTTAATTAAGACCTTTAACTGTTAATCCTTTCAGTATTGAAAGGAAGGTTTTTGTTGACAGGTGACTAGGAGGTTTGCTTTACCTAGTCTAAACATTAATCTTTTCTAGATCTGGGGTCTGATGTCACCTTCCTGATCTTAAAAATGAACTCTGATCTGACTACAGTTATTACAACAAGGTTTTATTGAATACACACAAATTGGGTAAGGGGAGGTGAAGTGGGCTGTAGGTTTTCCCTAATTTATAACCCAAATTTACCTTTTCCCACCAAACTATCTTTCAGAAGATTTCTTCTTTATGGAAAGGAGAGATTATGGGGCTTTGCTCAGAAAAATATAAAGAGAAAGAGGTCATTAGGTGAAGTAGGAGGAAGGTTCAAAGTTTGCCATCTTCTACCTTGGTGTTTGTTATACACAGAGACCCCACCTAGGTATTTTGCACTCTCCACCCTCCACCCAGATCTTCTCTTCGGAGATACCATGCCAAACTATTGAAATGCAACCACTATTGACAGTATTTCTGTGCTGGACAATAATGGTGAGATAACATTCTCATTCTTCTGAGAGTCAGGAAATGGTCCTAACCCTCTAAATTTAGAAATTCCTCTGAGGTCTACCTCTCCCTCCTCCCCACAATAGAGAAGCTAGGGCCCAGACAAAGTAGGTATACAACCATACACACATGCACACATACCTTACAATCTTACAAATATGTATCATATAGGAATATATAACAAGTATGTTAAAAATACATACTTCTGAAGAACTTGAAGGTGAAAGAATTTTATAGAGGGTAGAAAGACAAGTGGCTAGAGAGGGGAAATACTCTTTTAAATCTCAAGATATAATAGGAGTTTCAATATGTGCAGGAGGAGCACCATCCATTTTCTGGGGGAGAAGGGAGACAAATGGGACTGGCTTACTAGGAATACAAAATACACTTATTCAGGTAATACACAGGAGTCGTTTCTCCAGCTGCCTGAAGTGACCCTTTGAGTGTGGTGGAAAGCTGAGGGAAAATGTCAAAAGACTAAAGGCAGTTTTGTCTAGAGGCCTGGTTCTGAGATGTAAATTCCTTTGGTTGGAACTAAACCCTCCAGGAGCTTCTTCATGGAGGCTGCTACTGGACAGGAGCTTCATGTGTAAGATGATGAGCAACATCTGCTGGAGATACAACAGAACTGTAAAAAGCAGCAAAAAGAACTGAGGAGGATAAAGGGCAATGATACTGGGAGCTCAAGCTATAGGAAGCAGAGCTACAGGGGATACTGAGGCAGCCCTGAAAGCACTAACTGCTGGGATCTAAAGGGAGTTCCAGTCGGCCAAGAGAAGAAAGCAATGGGCAAGAGCAAATCATGGTCTAGCCGGGAGTCCCACCTAGGGCAGTACTATAAATCAATGATACCATACAGAGCTGAGGGAAGTGTGAGCTCTCTATTGAAGGGAAAGCTCTTAATGTTCTAGAATCAACTTAAAGTACATCCTATATCCTTTAATTTATAACTAAAACTGTCATATTTTGAGACAACTATGTTTGAAGCAGCTAGATGATGTAGTAGATAGGGTGCTAAACTGGAAAGAAGATCAGAATTCAATTCTATCCTCAAACTTTTAATAGCTGAGCAAACACTTAAATCTGTCTGCCTCAATTTCCTCATCTGTAAAATGGGGTAAAAATGACATCGATTGCAAAGTTTTGTTGTGAGGATCAACTGTGATAATATTTGTAAAGTGCTTTGCAAAACTTAAATTGCTATGTAAATGTTAGTTGTTCATATTATTATTATGAAATTTGTAAGCCTACATGCTTAAGGGAGCTATATAGCTAATTATGGAGAAGAGGAAGTGCTGCCACATATTGCCACTGGGTAGGAGTAATGTGTCCTAGTAGGAGTAGATATCCCTGAAGTATAAATAGCAAGACCCTCTATGTGAGAAGATATCTTCTAAGATTAGATTACATATAGACTTCACCAGCTTGCCTGATTTGAAAGTAAAAATCACTAGAGGAAGGTAACTTTTAGTCTGTGAACGCTTTTATTGAAATGTGTGTTATATTAGCAATCTTATTTATGTCCAGCACAACAGTCACTTGTGATGACACATATTTTAGTTAACATTTCACTTTGAAGGGAGCTGGGTAGCTCAGTAGATAGAAAACCAGCCCTGGAAAAGAAAGGTCCTGGGTTCAAATCTGGCCTCAGACATTTCCTAGCTGTGTAACCCTGGACAAGTTACTTAACCCCCATTGCCTAGACCAGTGGTTCCCAAACTTTTTTGGCCTACCTCCCCCTTTCCAGAAAAAAATATTGCTTAGCCCCCTGGAAATTAATTTTTTTTTAAATTTTAATAGCAATTAATAGGACCTGTGGCCATCACTGCTCTCCTGGATTGCTGCAGCACCCCCCAGGGGTTTGTAGCGCCCACTTTGGAAATCATTGGCCTAGACCTAACTCTTCTTCTGCCTTGGGACCAATAGTTAGTATTGATCCTAAGTCAAAATGTAAGACTTTTAAAAAAATTCAACCTTGAATAACTTCAAAATGTTTTCATTCCACCTATTTCCAGTGATGTATCTATCATAAGCTGAATGTGCTATGCATTTACCACTATTTTATGTAATACCTCTGGTCTGCTTTTTGTTGGGATTCTATAGTCAGGTGAAACGACATGCAGAAGTTAACCCATAAACCAATGCCTGGCACATAGTAAGTGATTAATAAATGCTCATTGATGGACTTACTAACTGGAAGAGTCAACTTCTAATATAGCCTAGTGCAACGATGATGAACCTTTTAGAGACCAAGTACCCAAACTGCAATCCAAATACTGCATGTGAGCCCCCTGTCTTATCCCAGACAAGGGAGGGAGAAGCTCTCCCATTGGGCTGCTGGGCAGAGGGGTGAGTGTTGGGAGAAATGTCCTCAGGTGTGTGTGGAGAGGAGGGGAGGAGCAGCCCCTTCCGGTACATGTGGCATGGGTTCACTAACACAAGCCTAGTGTGTATGTCTTCTCCCTTTCCTCCCATTTCAAGACCTGTTTTCTTATCTATAAATATGAACTATGGTACTTTTCTAAGCTCTCCTGACTCTTCACAGAACTGATGGATAATGGAAAGAGCACTGGTCCTGAAATCACAGGGCCTCAGTTTGCTTTGAAGCTCCAACCCTAACTACATAGTTATAAACAGATAAATAACTGGCTTCTTCTCACTTTAGTTTGCTCATCTCTAAAATGGGAGAGTGCCTGGTTTAGAAACAGAGGACCTACAATCAGATTCTGGCTCTGACATTTACTTCCTATGTGACCTCGGGTAATTTACTGAAACCTCTCTGGGACTCAGTTACCTCAACTGTAAAGTGAGGGGTTTAGACTATACAATCTGAAAGGCCTGTCCAGGTATAGATCTACCATTTTATGATACTAAAACTTGTACTACCTACCTCAAATCATTATTGTGAGGAAAAGGCTTTGTAAGCCCCAAAGATCTCTAGAAACATCAGCAGTCATTATTATTACCATCTTGTATTCCTGACCTTACCTTGGCAACCTGGCTGAAGCCTTCTGTTTCACCTCAGATACAGATAATCCTGAAACTTCTTCCCTTAATGATCTGGTGTGAATATCCTTGACCCTGGACTGTACCCAGCTATGATTAACTTGGTTCTTGTGGCTTAGCAAGAGGGGCCTGAGCTGCTCCTTCTGAAAGCCTATGTCAAAAGACTGTCTGGGAATAAGAATCTCTATAACATCTTCCTCAGTGAATCCCAGGACAAGTTCTTTATTAAGCCTTTCTCTTCTCTCCTTTCTGTCCCTAAACAAAGTATTTGGATCATGATCATAGAATGGCTCCCACTGATTATATTTTTTATCTCTTGTCTGCCTTCTTTTAAGACTTAAAGAAACTCTTTGTGCTAGTGTTGGAGCCTCTTAAAAAGCTCTTGCAGGGATCCACTGATTGAACCAAGTGTGGAATTGAAACTTTACACATAGCCAACCTGAAAAGATATTAGAATGGGATATAGAGCAAATAAAATGTTATGTGTACAAATAGAATAGAAACTTCTTTTTTTTTTCAGTTACCTCTATCAAGTCAACTCTAGTAAAAACTCATTAAAAATTTAGGGGAGGCAGTATGGTACAGGGGGAAAAGCATGTACACTCCAGAGTCAGAAAACCCTGATTTGATTCCTGATTCTGGCTATCTGTGACTTTAGGCAAGTCATTTTTACCTCCTTCGGTCTCCATTTCAGCATCTGTAAAATGGACTATATGGCTTCTGAGTGCCTTCTAGTTCAAGAGATTTCAGCATTATTCTACATGATAGAGTTAAAAATATAAAGTACATCAAAATGAAAGTACAAAGAGCATCAACTTAGACTGGTAGCTGCAAGAATTGGAGGGATCATATCTCCTGGGCACCCAGTATCATGAATACATCTTTCCTCTTTTCTTTAATCTCTTCCTTAGAGAAGCAGTATAATGCAGCAAAGAGCTAGCCTTGAACACAAGAAGAACAATGTTCAAAAACTGCCTCTGATACCTACTCCAAGGTAGGATGAGCTGGGCAAGTCACCCTAAATACTGACCTGCAGTGTTAGAGGGAGCGTCCTCACCTAGGGGCTCCCTATGCCAGTGAAACCATATCTTATCCCTCTTCCCCATCTCTCAACTAGAAGTAGTAAGGTAAGGTTTAAAAAAAAAGAAAAGAAAAAAGAAACCATAGCAAAAAAGAACAATATTGTCACAGTTTGTTTTTCTAGTTTTTGCTCTCAATAATTTACATGCACTTATTTGTCAGTTCTCAGATTTATGTTTTTGGTAAATGTTTTCTATAGGAATATATATCATTGTATAAAGAAAGTAGGTAGCAAAATACAAATTACTTGGCAGAAATTGGTTTTATGGCCAACTTAGCTGGGATACAGATATTTCTTATTTTTTCTAATATACTGTTATCTTTTATTTTTATATTGTCTTCAATTCCAAACATATCTTTCCTTTCTCCTCTAACTAAAGAGCCATCCCTGATAGAATAAAAAAATGATGAGGTATAACATCAATTCAACAAAACTAAACAAAACAGCAACTAAATCTGATAATATCAATCAACATGCCAGGAATTATGACAGGTGGTAGGAATACCGTGGTATACAAAGAATGAAATAATATCTATTTACAAGAAGCTTATATTATTTTTTCTTTTTTTCCACATTACTCAGATACAATTTAAATAAACATATTCTGATATTTTATGATCTATGTTCTCTCCTCTTTCAGCCTTTCCTCCTTCCTAAGATGGCAAGTAATATGATATAGGTTGTACATATGTTAGCATGCAATACATATTTACTTATTTGTCATATTATGAAAAACACATATCACTTATTCAAGAAAAAACTCACGAAGGAGATAAAGTGAAAAATAGCAGGCTTCAATCAACATTCAGACTCCATCAATTCTTTCTTTGGTGGTGGATAGAAATTTTCATCATCAATCTTAGAGTTGCCTTGGGTCCTTGAATTGCTGATAATAATTGTCATTCACATTTGATCATTGTACATTATTGCTATTAATGTGTTTAATGTTCAAAGAGTTTACATCCTAATGGAAGAGACAAGGACATATAAAAATATATACAGCTTAAATATAAAGTCTAAAAATCAGAGTTGTGCTTTCTGCAATAGATTTTGAATGCTTAGCAGTTCAGATCTAGAGAGGACCTCAGTGTCTCGGACTTTATCTTACCAGGTAAGCTTCAGGATCTTCCTGAAACAATTAGAGTAGAAGTGGTTGTTTTCTGATCTGGCACTGATAGACTGTCTAGGTTTCACAGGCATACAACAATGTCGTCAGCATGACAGCTCTATAATAGAGCTTCAGTTTGTTATACATCCTTTCTTTCAAAGCCTCCCAAATGCTGAGCCAGCTCTGGCAATATATGCATCAATCTCATCATCTATGTGGAGAGCCTTGAAAAGTATTGCCACAGTTAGGAACTCATCCACAGCATCAAAAATTTCTCCTGGCCAGGTAGTTCAAATGCAGAACTTGATCTTACCCAAAAGACTGTTTTACAGAGAACTCACACAAATTAGTGGTCACATGGTAGACAGAAGAAGAGGTAGAAGAAGGATACTCTCAAGGTATCTCTGAAGAACTTTAGTACTGACTGTGAGTCACTGGAAACACTGGCACAGGACTATCCAGAATAATATACTTGAGGGGGAAGCTGGGTGGTTCAGTGGATTGAGAGCCAGCCCCAGAGACAGGAAGTCCTCAATTCAAATTTGACCTCAGACACTTCCCAGCTGTGTGACCCTGAGCAAGTCACTTAACATCCATTGCCTAGACCTTACTGCTCTTCTGCCTTGGAACCAATGCACAGCATTGATTCTAAGACAGAAGGTAAGGGTTTAAAACAAAACAAAAAAAAAAAAACCAGAATACTGTACTTGCATCAACAAAGGCAAGGCGCTCCATGAGCAAAATTGTGAACTGGAAAATCCATGGTCATTCCTTCTGAACTTGTATTGATCTGATCAGCCACAGTCAAATATGTCATACCAATGATTCCAACATTGTGCTGTCATTAGTCTTCTTTGAAAATGAAGGGTAAACAACATCAGACTTTAAGAATACATCCAGATCTCTCATGTATATGTGTATACATATTTAAACATACACACAAAAGAAAATAATTAAATACAAGGATTCTAGGTAACTTGGGAAAGAGGACAGTTAGTAGTTGTGGGATCAAGAAAAGATTTATGTAGAAGATAGTGCCCATTGGCAATTTATATACCTTACTCTTATCTATATGCCATATCCATAGTCTTCTATTTTTGCATTTTCTTATCCCTTTTTCAAAGTCAAAGTTGGGCATTATCATTATACAGAATTCAGCTGAGGATGGGGTATGTAGTCATATTGTTGTAGGTATCACACATATTGTTTTCCTGGTTCCTGGCTAATAGATTTTTCATAAGGCAAGGCATACTAGTAGTTTTCAGACCAAATACGCTTTAGGAAACCCTGATGTGCTATTCATAAACTGGACACACCTATACATTTCTTTGTTATGATATCTATAACTTTGTTACAATCTATTATTATTTGATCTTCAATTTTGATTATAGCATTTTATTTGACCTATTAGGATATTTGGTATTTTTCTTAGAGGAACTTTATATTTTATTATCATTTCTTCAATAATGAAAAGGTTGTTGCCTGTCCTAATTTGCATATTGCTAAGAATACTGGGAAGAAAAAAATAACCTGAAAAGGAAAGGGATAGTGACACAGTGAGAAATATTTAATTGGAAATTATTACTTATAAAGTTTTTCCCTTTTTAAAGGAGAGGTGGGGTGAATTTTATATTCAAATTCAAATAAACCTAAAAGGACTTTTGGAGGAAAAATAACTACGTAGTTGACAATGATATACTCAATTAAACCACCAGATGGCACTGTCTTTGTTAACTATGTTAATTAACTAGTCAAATGAAGGTTTAAAAGATGCTTTTTGTTGAATTAACTATATCCATGACCACAGTTATTAGTCATTATTCCATGATTGTGGAAGGAGAAATCTAAAAAAAGATACAGAATTTTTTAAATTTTCTGTTATGCTTGATAGAGTTAGCAAATAAATGTACTCTATCTAAAGACACATGGATCATACCAGCTAGCATAAGTTGTTTTTTGGGGGGGGTTCCCACTACTGGGGCTGGATACATGATAAACAGAGAAGGCAGCCATCTATGAAGTAGAATTTTAAAAACACCAAGAAACTCTCCCCTCATAGCAAACTTCTTCAAACCTACCATAGATGCCTGGATTTCTACTACTAGAGATTCAAAAGGCAGCATAATATAAGCAAACCAAAGTTAGAGCTTTTATCATGGGGAAGGATACTCAGACAATCCCCACTGTGAGATCCAGAGTTTCTGGTAGGCTACAGCTAGACTTCTTAGGAAGCACAGTAGTCAGAAATTAGGCTGGAGTGTAGTTTAGGTGAGCCAATGGTGTGTCTGGCTCATAAAAGTAGAGTGGAGGAAAATATCTTTGTTAATCTTTTTGATTTTTCAGAATTTCTATTTTGGAGTCTATTTGGGATTTTTTTAAGAAATTTATTTCTCTTGTTATATTGCTTTTGTTGTTTATCTAATTGTTTTGATTTTTCTTTGATTAATGAAAGCTTCTAAAAATGTATGTTTTTGGCACATGATTAATTTAGATACATCCCAAAAGTTTGGGTATATTGTCTCATTATTTTTTTATGAAATTATCTACTGTTTCTATGATTTGTTCTTTGATCATTTAGTTTGAGACATTTATTCAATATAATGACCATAAGTTTAATTGTGTCAGTGTTAATAGAGAACAAGTTTAATATTTCTGCTTTTCTACAACTGCTTATGTTATGAGATTTTTAATCTAATCTTAAATCCTAATCCCTGATCAATTTTTATAAAAGTGCCTTACATAGCTGAGAAAATTCTATATTCCTTATGAGTATCATTCAATAATTGCCAGAGACATGCCATATCTAATTTTTATAAAGTTATATTCAGGAAAAACTATTTTTTAAATTTAAAAACCCTTACCTTCTATCTTAGAATGAATACTCTATATTGATTTCAAGGAAGAAGAGTGGTAAGGGCTAGGCAATGTGGGTTAAGTTACTTGCTCAGGGTCACAAAGCTAGGCAGTTTCTAAGGTCACATTTGAACCCAGGACATCCCTTCTCTAGGCCTGGCTGAGCCATCTAGATGCCCCAGAATAAATATTTCTTAATGAGAATATGGAGGTCATAAGCAAGAACTCAGTGAGAACTACAAGAAAAAAAACACATCCAATTAACAGCAATCCTGTTTCCCCTGGTGCTACTAGGACCAATAGGCCTTTTTAACATCTGAGGACTTCATGGACTGTCCAATCCTGGAATAGACAACTTAGTCTTAAAGAGCCAAGACCCCTTCATTTCACAGATTAGAAAACTGAGACCCATGGTCACACAAATACTCCAGATCCTCTGATTTCAAGCTTCTCTTTCCTTCTTTCCTTCTTTCCTTCCTTCCTTCCTTCCTTCCTTCCTTCCTCTTTCTTTCTTTCTTTCTTTCTTTCTTTCTTTCTTTCTTTCTTTCTTTCTTTCTTTCTTTCTTTCTTTCTTTCTTTCTTTCCCCCTTCTAGTTTAGAACAAATACTATGTATTAGTTCCAAGGCAGAAGAGTGGTAAGGGGTAGGCAATGGGGATTAAGTGACTTGCCCAGGGTCACATAGCTGGGAAGTGTCTGAGGCCAGATTTGAACTTAGGACCTCCTGTCTCTAGGCCTGGCTCTCAATCCACTGAGCTACACAGTTGCCCCTATTAAAGCACCTATTTTGCACAGTTCACTTTGATAGGGGCTTAAAGAAATACAGACATGATTCCTTCCCTCAAGCTGCTGACAAATTAGTAGGGAAATCTGGAAATCATAGAATATTTTAAATGTTGTCAAAACATCAAAGATTCTGGTTTAAATTAAGGCTTATTTTAATGAAGATGATCAAATGATTTAGGAAAATGACTGCCTCATTGTTTTCCCTCATAATATTACAAAATAGTTTTGTGTTAGAGGAAAACAATTTCCTTCCTATTTGTTGTTAAAAGCTAATTATAATTCTTCCCATCTCCTTAATTTTTACAGCTTCCTATAAATACTAGGCCCTTATTCCGGCAATCATTTTCCCTTTTTCATACATCCCTTTTCTGTCTCTACTGACTTTTCTACAATTCCCTACAAAACAGACACTTTCCAGCTGTGTGAACCTGGGCAAGTCACTTAACCCCCATTGCCTACCCCTTACCACTCTTCTGCCTTGGAACCAATACATAGTATTTATTCTAAACTAGAAGGGGGAGTGGGAGGTACTTAATAAAAGTTTGTTTAATGTATAAGCAAATTTAGTGATAATTAGTTTAACCTAATAGCACCCTCTACCTCATTGTCAAAAGCAGAAGACTGACACTTTGTGGGTTCTTATATTGTCATCAAGACCTTGAAGATGTCATGCGTTTTCACAAAAAAGGCATACAAGAAATGTTGCAAATTCAGTTGTTTATTCATATATTACTAGATACTTCTGGGCCCTAAATTTCTCAATGACAAGTAATCAACATTTGATTGTACTCTAGTAATGATTCATATTTTCATAAGAGCTTAAATGAAGGGGAGGAAGCCATTTATTCATCAATTACTGTTTGTCAAGGACTGGTTAAATTCTGGGAATACAAGTAGAAAAAAATGAGACAGTTCTCTCAAAGATCTCACAATCTAGTTAGAAGTGAGACACATAGAAGAGAGTTGAGTTGAAAGGCATGTGGTAACATCTCATTCTCTTCTCAGTATCCTCTTTCCTGCTTTGTCCAGAGGGTGAAAATCATACAGTTTAACCACATTATGGATGCCATGACGTGAACAAGAAAGAGGGGATGGGGAAATGCCTTCCCCCTTCCTTTCCTTTTAGGCCTCTCTAGCTTGGAACGTTTCTCTTCCTGTTCTGTTTCATTTGCCCTATTCAGTGTCTGCATGTTGGTGGTAATCCCCACTGGATGGAGAAGTTCAAGCCATGGTAATCTTGGGGACAAGATTCCAGGCAGGAGAGTACAGACAACCAGCCTGGCAGGAAAGTTCTGAAGAGTCTTAGTATCAAGGACTCAAGCCCAATGAAAATTTTGGACTTGAAACTGGGACTGTGCTTTATAAGAAATGAGCCAAGTTATGAATCAAAAATGGAGCAGCTAGGTGTTACAAATGGCTAGAGTGCTAAATCTGGAGTGTATGAAGGTGAATATTCATGATGTTGGGGTGTTTTCTGGATTCCCCACTTGTTAGCTTTCAATGGGCCAGCATAGCTAATACCTCAGCCCCACACAGAGAAGACCTATGAGGGTATAGTTCTCAAGGGGGCTTCCCCAAATAGATAAGCTATGGTAGGGATGTTGGTAGATGATATTGGGTATCAGTTGCAACCCTGATGGACTAGGTTCAATCTTCTGTGCCACAAATCTTGGGACAAGCCTCCCCCAACCTGGATTCAAAAGGCTTTTTCTCTTCAAAATGGAGTTGGTATTTGTTTTTCCCTCAGCCCCTCAATGGTCTCCTCCCTTCAAGGTAACAGGCCCAAACTACAACTAATAAACTAACAAGGATTTATTTGAATGATAAAAGATTTCAGGGACTAGGGAAAGGGTTATTTTAGGGATTTGGTTGAGGTACTAGGGAAAAAGGGAAACTACCCTCACAACTAAGAATCCCCCTTCAAGAGATCAGCTCTGGCTTCTTCTGCAGCTTGGTCCCAGAAACCAACTCTCTTTCACTATCTCCCAACTTTATCACTAACTAATAAACAAGAGAATAACAGAAAGGAAAGGGTACAAGCTGGACCCAGAAAAGTCCCCAAGTGCCCGCTCACTCTGGAGTCTGGGCACTATGGCCAAACTGAAGCACAACTATCACAGATTCCTCTTTGTTGGCATTGAAGATCTGTAGAATGAGTTTAGGTGTTGTAGTCTCCAAAGATGCCGGGGAAATTTGGGTTCAGAAGAGCTGTTTCCTCCCAGATCCTCCCTGTCACCCTTCACCACCCAAGCCCCCAGAAAAAAAAAACTTGAAATTCCTCCCCAGTAATTGGCCGTTGGCAGTTGACAGTTCAGAATATTCAGAATCTTCACCAAACTCCCTCCTTCACTGGTCCCTCCCAAACAGAACCTCTTCAAGATTCCATGAGGCCAGCTTCAGCTCCAAATCCCAGATGTGTGCTTGATTGAATCCTTGATTTGCTCCCTTCCTACTCTTACAGGAGTCAAGAAGACTCATCTTCCTAAGTTCAAATCTGAACTCAGACACTTGCTAGCTATGTGACCCTGGTCAAATCAATTAATCCTATTTACCCCAGTTTCCTCATCTATAAAATGGGCTAGAGAAAGAAATGGCAAACCGCTTCAATATCTTTGTCAAGAAAACCCCAGATAAGGTCACAAAGAATTGGACAGAAGTGAAAATGGCTGTATAAACTATAAATTTAAAACCCTTCCCCTTCCCAGAGACTGAGGAAGAGTAAGGTAATTATCCTTCTGATGTGCTGAGGAAGTACATTTATATGTTTGTGATTCTATCGTTTGAAATAAGTATTACTCTATATAATGAATTTGACCATTAGTGACTAAACTGAACCAGAATTTAAGAGACCCCTCAACACTATGAAGAACACCTTTGGTGGTGGCTTGATCCACCAGCAGAGCTAAATACCCTGAACTCCCTTACAGGAGTCATGTAGACAAAGGACAGCAAGAGATACCTGAGAGAAGCATATAATGTATCTACCCTTTAGCAGGTGAGGACCAGGTAGTCAGTGTTATACCAGAAACGTGAGGGGTCATATTGCAATTCCCACTTGGTTGCCATAGATGGAGTCTGGGCAACTCACATTTCAGAGATTTACTGAAAGGAAAGAACAAGGCCCCCCAGTTTATGATTCTTACAGGCCAACTGCTCCAGATGGGGTAAAAGTGCTTTCTTTACAACAATCCTTTAGGATACGTATTATAAATGTCCTTCTAATTTTATAGATGAATTTACTGAGGCTCTAAAATTTATATGACTTAGCTGAAGATCACATAGAGGAGTGTGCTAAAGTCATTATGGACATTTTATACCTTCAGAATCAGCAAACACCAAAAAATGAGGCTTGATTCATCATTTTGTTGATAGTCTAGACTTAAGAAAGTGATGGGGGGAAAGCTAATAGTGCAGATTAAACTTAAAACTGTCCCAAATATATTTTCCTCCCTGAGAGCTGTTTGTTAAACATTTCCCAGCCCACGTTGGCTAATACAGCTAGTGGCAGAAATGAAATCCATATCAAGGTCTTTTGAATTCAAATGCAATATTCTTTCCACTGTAATATCCTTGAGTCTTTATTAATCACCAAGACAAGTACTGAATGAACAGTGCCGGACATTTTATTAGGTGTATATCATTGTCCTACAAGTCATTTTTCTACTAAAAAATGAATAGCAACAAGAGTTCTTTTCTATCCATGTTTAAAAACAAAAACAGTGAGCTAAGAGGACAGCTGACATACCCACAGAAGGCAAAGAATTTTTAGAGTACCCTGATACCCTTGTGCTCCAAGCAAGTTCTCATCTTTCCTCTCTAGAAGAATACTTCCACTACATCAGGAAACTAAATATTCAGAAACACATGTCATTGTGACTCAGAAATGTAAGCTCCTTTTGAAAGGAGACACAAAAAGAATAATAAATGCAACTTCTCAGTTTGTTGTTTTCTTGAGGACATTTTAGTTGGCATAACTGATTTCTGATACTAAGCTGTTTTTTAAAAATGTAACAAAAGTTTACTCTTGAATGATCTCCTGAGGGCTGATAAAGGAACATTTACAAATTAATAACTCTTATAAAGTCTTTCAGAACTATTATGTGAATTAATTCCATGTATATGATATCTAGGTCTCATCTAAGGGTCAAGCTCCATGTCTCAAACTGAAGCCCAACTTATGAAGCTCCTGAGGTTAGATATGCCTACAAAGCTGAGATGTGATTCTATGAAAAGAAACTTAACAGCAGTTGTGGGGTGTAATTGAGGCAGGTGGGGTAGCTGAGAGGAGCTGTTGGGGTTTCAGATTAAGCTGAGAAAGCAAGATGACAAGGGGAAGGGAGATTCTTATCCACATCTTATCTGTCCTTACCTATACTCCACCATTCTATTCATGAACAAGCTGGTAAAAGTGTTTAAGGGTTCTATATAACTCAACCACTAAACGAAAATGTGAGCAGAAAAGCAATGATACTAACAACTGATCCTGGCTCCTGAATTTACCCCCTCCTCCTCACCTCCTTCAAACATTGGCCAGGAATTGAAGAGCATTTAGAAGCTACATTTTATTTCATGAAAGAAACCCTTTGCTTATTCATTGAAGCAACCAATGGAGATTATAAAACAACCGAACTGTGGTTTTTCTAAATTGTTGGTTGGCATGAACCCATACTGGTTAAGAGTGGTGTGGGTCTAGAGAAGCTGCTGATGTGCAGTCATAAATTGGTGTTCTACTAGGTTTGATCTTCCAGTTATTGATTCTGTGCAACAAGTAAATATTTAAACATGCTTTTTTGCAGAGAGCTTATATCATCAGGCCAAATTTTGTGGCCTTTGTGCAGTCTAGACACAAAAGAAAGAGTAAATGATCTAACTTATGAAACTAAAGACAAGAAAGATGAACTTGAAACCAGGAGATCTGGGTTTTAAATCTACCACTGAAATTTACTGATTATATGACTATGAATAATCTTGTAACCTCTTTGATCTTCAGTTTCCTTCTCTGTAAGATGAATGAGTAAAGGGGGCAGATAGGTAATCCAGTGGATTCAGCACCAGACCTGGAGTTGAGATATCCTGGGTTCAAATATGGCCTCAGATACTTCTTAGCTATGTGACCATGGGCAAGTTGCTTAACCCCAGCTGCCTAGCCCTTATGACTCTTCTGCTTTGGAATAGATACTTAGACAAAAGGCAAGGCTTGTCTTTGGCTTTTGTTTTTTTCAATGAATGAATAAAAACATTTTTAAGCTATTATTTTCTTTTTGTATTACATTCATTTCTTTTTTCCATTTTTCTTCAACCTGTCATTTGATTTTTGAATTCCTTTTTGAGTTCTTCCACAGCCTGAGACCAATTTCCATTTTTCTTTGACGTTTTACATGTGGCTGCTTGGCTCTTACCTTTCCCTGTTGATTGTGTGCTTTGCTCTTTGTTTACACAGAAATTTCCTAAAGTTAGGTGTTTCTTTTACTATTTGCTAATTTTCCTAGCCTTTTTTTGCCTGTGGACCAGGAGTTTTGAAAGCTGTTGATTGTAAGAAAATATAAGTAAGGTAATGGGGTCACCAGGGATATTACAATAAACTAAGTGGTTTGTGGGAACACACTCTAGGATTTATGAGAGACTGGACCAGGGTGAAGAGACCAGAGTTTACTGGATTTCCACAGGAATGGCAGTTGATCTTAACTGTCACCCAGCTTCCACTAGACCAGAGTATAGTAACAGGCTAACAAGGTAAAAGGGACTTAACAGCTTTAATTATGTTAGACTAAAAGGTGGGAAAGGATTTCTATACTTAAAATCTAAGGGATAAAACCACAGGGCAATGGGAGGACTTATTCTACTCTTATCTAAGTGATCTAAACTAACAGGGCCCAAGGAGCTGTAAATGGAGTCTCTGGGTTTCTGCCTCAAACCTGGAACCTGCCAGGCTTGAGTGCAGCTAGGACTTAGTGGCTTTGGGATTCTCACTGCAATCCACTGATGATCTCTGGATGCCAGGAGTCAAGATGATCTCAGGTACCAGGTAGAGAGGGTTCTGCTTGAAGCACTGTCCTCCAGTTTTCAAACTGCTCCTCCTCTCTTGGCTCTGTAGATTTGTCCTTTTCTTAGATGCCACACCATTCAGGATCCCAGGGGAAATCAGGAAGCAGGGTGTCCTTTGCTCTGAGGTCTCCCAGGCTGGCAACAGTTTTGCCCACCACTAATGAAGTCCACCCTCAGGGCACAGACAGACTTCCTCCTCCTTCATTCCAACCTGGAATTCCCAGCTCCAGCTCCTTCCTGCTAGGTAGTTCCTAATCAATACATAATCAATACCTAATCTAATCTTCCTCACAACAGTCTCCTCTGTTAATGGCTTGTAGGTCTCAGCACTCAGAGCTATTTTGCCCTGCTTCACCAAAGCACAGGCTAAAAGGGCCAAGTGCTGTGAACTCCCCAGCTTCACTGCAGGCTGATAGGGCCTGAGACTTCAAGGGGTGGATCTGGGGTCTGGGATACTCTGTTTTGGTGGTGTAGGCAGGGTCCAAAGATCCCAAAGTTGGCCTATGCCCAAGCTTGTAACATGGCACAGTTGAGGGTGGGGTTTGGTCAGCACTCTTCTGTGTGTAGTTTTGCTTCCAGTTCTCCCTTATCCTGTGAAAATTGATTCTCTCTGCCAACCTTTCAAGTATTCAGTAGGAGAGCCCCCTCAGTCCATCTTGCATTTGGTTTTTGACTCCTGTTGTTTTGAGGCACTTTTTTAAGATTGGTTTGGAAAATCTGTCAGAGAAGTTCTGGCTTTTGCTACCACTAAACCGCCATCTTGGCTCTGCCCCTCTTCATTTATAAAATGTGTACTATGCCCTAAGCACTGTTCTAAGCTTTGAGGACACATACTCAAATGCAAAAATAGCCCCTGCCCTCAAGAGAGCTTACATTCTAATTTGGGAAACAACTTTTAGTGGGAAATAGTGTCTAGGGAAAGGAATTTTGGTCTGAGAAGTCAAAAGATAGTGAGTAGAAAAATAAGGGAATCCATTAACACTATTTTCAAAGACAAGGATGGTGTAAATTTGATTATATTTCTTAGAGCAAGATGTAGAAAGTGGGGGACTGTGAAGGGGAAGAGAAAAACATGGAGTGACAGAATAGAAAATGGCCACTATGAAGATAAGGATGTGTTGCCCCAGGAAGTGCAAAGGTAATGGGAATGAAATTAGTTTAAAAATCCACTTAACAAAATGGTTGTGAGGAGGGGAAAAACTATTTTTACTTTAAAGCACTACTTAGTAGTCTTCTACTTAAATTTTGGTACTTTTTATATGAGGTTGAAATAATCAATAGTTATGCAGTTTTTGAGGTTAATTATACTAATAAAGTAAAATGAATCTAAAATAACTGTAATTCTACCCCAGTGCTATGCACATTATAGATATTCAATAAATAATTGACTGTTTAATTCAATTGCTTTAAAATTGAAAGATAAAAGAAAGCACTCCCAAAAGAATTGCCAAATAATTTACTAATCGTGAAGGACAATGGTATGCAAGCTTCTTGTCAGGAAGGACTACTTTTTATGCCCCCGCTTTCCTTAGTTTTCCTGTTTTCAGTGTTGAAATCACTAGGGTTGAATAAAGAAGTGCTGACAATTACCTCCTTGGTCCAGGAATTCCCCTTCCTTCCCTCCTGGGAATCTCCTCAGATATTTGAAATAGGGACCACAAAAAATAAAAAGATATTAGAGATGTCCCATGGGAGCTCAATTTGATGGACCGGGACCCTGCAAGGATTTGGGTCACAAATGACCAGTGCTTTCTTACACAGGTAGCAAAACGTTACTTGGGTTGCTTGGAGGAAAATTTCAACTCCATGGAAAGGCAGAAACTTCATTCTCCTGATTTCAGCTGTGTTTACTGATGTCTCTATGGTGAATCTTGCAGCAGAATCTCAAATGGTTCTGATTAGTACTGTTGTGAAGCCTAAATTAAAATGTACCCAAAGAAACAAAACAGAATCCCAGTGTCAAACTAAGTCTTCCTTTGCATTGTCAAGTCATTTTCCCACATGTTATGTTTCTTTCCCTAATGCAGATGTTAATTCTTTGATAGGAACTGGTTAGAAGTTAAAGGGAAAAAAATTTTTTGTTTTCTTGTCTAAGTAAATCATCATTCATGTTTAAAAATCTAACCATAAGGGCATCTAGGTAGCACAGTGGATAGAACTGTACTCATTTGGGGCTTCTCTACCATGTTCCTGTAAACTCATGATTGGGAAATCTTATCTTCTTGCTTGGAAGATCCAATTAGCCTTGTTATTCTTTATCAGTATCTTCTGCCTTTTATATTAGACCTCTTAAAGTGATGGAGGGTTAATGAGACAACTTCTGCTCTTTAAAACCCAAGCAAGATAAATAAAATTCTTTATAACACTCTAGAATAGTATCTTTTATTGGGGTCCAAGTGGGGAGAAGAAGCAGCCTGTACTTCTGTTCTTACTAAGCTCAACATCTTCCATTCTGTTTCATAAAACATCAAAGCTATCAGCTTTTGATCCATAAATACGACAGGATGAAAGCAGAAAGTATAATCTAATGTCATAGTGCATGAATTGGAATGGGGAGAAAGTAAAATATGATTTAGTTGGCTCTTATCCAGGCTCTTATCCAGGCAGTGAAAAACCTAAACTAGGGTGCAAGCATAGATGTGAGAGACGCTAAAGAAAGGAAGATTGAACAGAACTTAGCATTTTATAGAATGTGAAATGCTAGAAAGAAGAATGAATCAATGATAACTAAATTGTCAAGGCTGGATAAATGAGAATACCATTAACAGAAACAGAAAAGTAAGGAGTCAGAGCTACTTTTGGAGGGAAGACTATGTGCTCACTTTGAAGCAATAGGGTTGTATCCAAGTGGAGAAGCAGTTGAAAATACATGATTATTATTTTTGGAGAGAAGTAGGTGAATTTTTTTTTCTGCCTATCTGAAGGTAGAGACTGCTATAGGCCTCAGGGTGATGAGAGACAATTATGGCCAGTAATCTACTCTCCCTGCCCAGATTCTCTGTCCCCACTCAAGTTGACCTCAAGCTACAAGTACTTGGACCCACTGTTGTTTCTTCTGTCCCTGTTGTATCTATTCTTTTTGTCCTTAAGCAAAGGAGAGTTGGAGATAGAATAGACTAGGCTGCTACTTTGTCACCTTTAAAAGACTGAAAGAGTCACAAGAGGTCTGGGAACTAGAATCCAACCCAGAGTTTGTAGTCCACCAGGGCAAGTGGCTACTGCTTGGAATCTAACCCAACAGTGAACTGAACTCAAAACTGGGCCAAAATCACAAGTGAACTTAATGGCACAAATGTTTGGTTCCCCACCCCGCCTCGGGAACCAAAGTGACATAAGGAAAAATGTGCTTCAAGGTGTTGGGGTGAAGGAGAATATTCTTACTATATCTTCTCAGTAATTACCCCTTTGTAAATGCAAAATTAAGAAAAAGAGTTTTGGATTTCTTCAAGGGATATTTCTGTAGACAAACAGAAAGCCTGGGATTGACCTTGATTTCTGTAGACAAACAGAAAGCCTGGGATTGACAATTTAGGAGAAAGGCAAAGAGAGAGGAACCAATGAAGAGAATAGAGTAAGAGAAATCTGAGAGCATAGGATAAGAATCAGGAGGGTATAAATTCATGAAAGTCAAGGAAGAAAATGGTTTAAAGAAGGAGAGGCTGCTCAATAGTGTCAAATGACACTAAAGGGGAAAAGTGACAATATACCAGATCATTTTTTTTTGGCAATAGGGCACCATAGGTGACCTAAGAGAAGCACAGTTTATTTTCCTGATGCTATAATGGAAACTGTGGAAAAAAAATAAGGCATGAGGAAAATGGGCAGAGGATGCAGCTGCTTCAGCAATGATCAATTCGCTAAATTGGGCAAGACTGCAAGTTTAGGTTTCAGTAACTCCAAATGAAACAGTAGGAAGGCTAAAAACACACAGTAATTTATCATAAAACAAAAGGTGAGAGATGGATGTCTGAGTCATCACATAATCCAAATTGGTGAGTCTAAATGAGATTCTACTGTACTGGCAATTTTCAGCATAGGTCTAAAAGAACAGTAGGCCCATTAGTCTTAGGGAGAAAGCAGAAGAGTTAAGAATCAATTCAGTTATTTACAGTAATGGATGGGAATACTAGTGCTGAAAATACAAAGTGAGATATGCTCCTCTCAGATATTCATAGTCTGGCTCTTTTCCTACCATCCATAAAAAGAGATGCTGGTCATGAAGGCCTGCTTTCAGGTCTGGAAGACATGATTGTCTCAATAGGAGATACTCCTAAACTTTCAGGATATCAGAAAGCCTTAACTTAAGAAAAGGGAGGTTGGGTAGATAGCAAATAAGGGGAGAAAATTTCTTTGGGAACCTTACCAGGAGAAGTCAATCTGACTATGCCATCTACCCTTTGCAGCAATCATTCCATATATCTCCACCTGTAATATTTACATTGATAGAGATATATGTATATATGAATATATGAAACACAAATATTATGAACTGTTTACTTTTTTAAACTACAAAACAAATTGAGCATACTCTCTTTAAAGCTGTCCCACTTGTCTGTTTCCATCGTAACTTCTTTGTTTTCTCTTCTGTGCATTTAAAAGAAATGTCGCAGGGATTTCCCCTCCTCCTCCTTCTCTATTTCTAGCTCCCCTCACTTTCCAAAATCTACAACCTAAACAAAAGAAAAACAAAATATTTTTAACCAAAAAAAAAGTCAAGCCAAACAAATTTACATATTTGCCATGTCCAAAAATGTGTGCCTGATTCTGCACCTTGAGATCTTCACAGTTCTGTCAGGTAGTGGAGCTCATGCTTCCTCATGAGTTCTCTAGTCATGGTTAGTCACTGCATTGATCAGAGTTTTGAGCTGTTTCTTTACAATGATGTCATTACTTTATAAATTGGCAGTTTTAAGTTATTAGTTATTACTCTATGCCTTCCCAGCTTTCTCTGACTATTGCTTTCATCAATTCTTATGGTACTATAATATTCTATTACATTTATATATCATAATTTGTAAGAGTCACAAAATATACAAATATACATCTTCTTCTTTCTTTAATTTCTTTGGTGTAGAGGCCTAATAGTAATAGTAGGTAAAAATATATGGACATTGGGGACATATTACCAAGTTACTTTCCATAATAACTGGGCCAATTCACAATTCTTCCAATGTCAATATACCTGTCTGTGAAGCTCCTCTAACAATTGTCATTATCTTGTTTTGTCATCCTTATTTATCAAGTGTGAAATAAAAGCATAACTACCTTAATTTATAATTCTTTATGTATTCTTTGGATATTTTTAATATGGTTATTACTTGGATTTCTTCCTTTGAGAACTGCTTGTTCATGTTCTTTTTTTTAATTTATAGGTTTTTTTACATTATAAATATTTACAAATTACCCCCCCCTTTGAGTGATCTCTGCTAACGAAGTAAAATAATTAAGCAGAAGGGAGGGAATAAGGAAGTAAACGATAAGAAATAGGGAAAATAAAAGACTGAAAGTGCCAAAGATTCCAGGAAGAAGAAATTTCAATGACCTTGAACTTAATCAGATAAACCAACAGGAAAAGAGTAACAACAGAAGGAAATATGGCCCTCGAATCTAGCAAATAAGTTAAGGTATCTATGAATAAATCCTGCAAAATGAAGGAAAATGATCCAATGCCTGACAAGACAGAGGACCCTGTGGAATGTGAGAACATAGAATGACAATATTCTGTTTCTGAGTGGTTTAAAAGAGAAATGAAAACTATGAGAGCAGAATTTACAACCTGCCCAGCAAAAACAATAAACAGAATAGAAAACCTGGAATTTCAGCAAAGAAACAAAAGAGAAAACAATCAACTGGGAATACAAATACACAAAACTGAATGACAACCTAAAAGAAGAGAAACAAATATCAATAACATTAATAGGAAATATGCTTACTATACAAGCAAAACATATGCATCTCAAAGATAAGATGCATAGAAACAACCGATGGATTATAAATCCTCTAGAAGAACATGACAAGACAAAAAGCCTTAATACCATAATGAAGGAAATACTAGACAATAAACATCCAGAAATTGTGAACATAGAAAATGAAATTCCAAATGAAATTCAAATTTTAAAAAAAAAGGAAGACAAAATAAGGATGCCAAACTCCAAGACACATAGTGGTCAGATTTAACAATTCCATCCAGGAATAAATTCTATAAGCCACCAGGAGAAAGACTTGAAAACACAAAAGAAAGGATCTTTGAACAATGGAAGACTATTTTATATATTCTAGAACAGGGGTCAGCAACCTTTTTGGCCATGAGAGCCATAAACACCACATTTTTTAAAATGTAATTTCGTGAGAGCTGTACAGTGCTCACAGTGAGCACTCCTGTAACAGCACCTGAAAAAAAATTGACTTTATGGCTCCTGCAGAAAGAGCCATATCTTGCCCTCAAAAGAAGTAGATATGGTTCGAGAGCCATATGTTGCCGACCCCTGATGAAGAGAGTGAGAGAAATCATTTTTGGAAAGGAGCACAAAAAATGAAATTATAAAACTAATAAATAGAGTTCATTGAAAGGGAAGAGATGTAGGGGAATCTACTTAACTGACGTAAAAAAGAGGGGGAAGATATATGAAATCAGATATAAAAGCAAGAGAGAGGAAGTAATAAGCAATGTCTAAAGGAAAAAGGAATAACAAATAAGAAAAGGGGATCAGGGATGAGGGGAGGGAGAACCAGTGGGAACAGGGCCACCCTAAAAAAAGATTAGATTAACTCAAGGAATATAATACTGCATTTATGGTAGAAGAGGGAAAAATCATAACTTAAAAAACCCCACTAAACAGATAGAGTAAAAAACAAATTTAACTCATCATTTTAAATTTGAATGGATTAAATAATCCGATAAAATTTTAAAAAGTAACAGCCTGAAAAAGAAAACAAAACTCTACAATCCATTGATTACAAGAAGCACATTTTTAAAAAATATTAAAAAACATACAAAATAAAACTGAAGGGATGTACCAAATGACTCTTAAAAAGCAAGAATTGCCATCATACTATCAGACAAAGTAAAAATATTCAAAAAATGAAAATGAAAAAGAGATAAACACATGGCATAGAGGCACCGAATTGGTTCAGGGGCAACAAACAAAAGAGACAGAACCAAATGGAGATTTAATAATGAAATATTAAATGATAAGTAGGTCAAAGAACAAAACGTAGAAACAATAACCATGTGATAGATGATAATGATGTACAACATACCAAAATTTCTGGGATGCATCTTAAGCAGTCCACAGGGAGAAATTATATCCTCAAAATCATATATTAACAAAAGAGGAAAAATGGAAGATGAACTGAATATACATTACAAAGATTAGAATATCATTAGATAAACCTAAAATAAGCACAAATATCAAGATATTAAAAATTAGGGGGGGAAATAGGTAAATGGGAAACAAAGAAATCATATAAATGCTAAATAAAACTAAAAGCTGGTTCTTTGAAAAAAACTAATAAAATAGATAAACCTTTAGTTAATCTGATTAAAAAGAGAGCAGAAAATCAACAAAATAGCAAATGAGAAAGATGAAATTATAATAGGACCAAAAGAAAGAAAAAGAATAATCAGAATATATTATGCAGTTACATGCTAACAAAACTGAGAAGAAAAAAGAAATACAGAAATACCTTTTTAAAAAGGTCCAAGGGGGCAGCTGGGTGACTCAATGGATTGAGAGCCAGGCCCAGAGATGGGAGGTTCTGGGTTCACATCTGGCCTCAGATACTTCCCAGCTGTGTGACCCTGGACAAATCACTTAACCCCAGTTGCTTAGCCCTTACCACTCTTCTGCCTTAGAACTAATACCCAGTATTGATTCTAAGATGGAAGATAAGGGTTTTTATAAAAAAAATAATAAAAATAAAAAAGGCCCAAACTATCAGAAAACTATATAGACATATTAAATAATCCAAATTCAGAAAATAAAAGATCTAGATATAGAAGAATTACCAAGTGAAAAAACTCCTGGACCTGATGGATTCTCAGGAGAATTCTATCAAACTTTTAAAGAAAGGTTAGCACCAATGTTCCATAAATTATTTTCAAAATTAAGAAAAAAAGAATTCTACCAGAATTTTTATGAAACTAAACTTTTCTAAGAATCATTCATTATGATCAAGTTGGATTTCTAACAGAAATAAAAATAGTTAAATAATCAACATAATTAATTAAAAACCACAATACCCCAAACCACATGATCATCTCAATAGATACAGACAAAGCCTTTGACAAAGTACAACAATCTTTTGTGTTAAAAACCCTACAAAATATATGCATGGATAGGTTTTTCTATTATAAAAAGCACCTATCTAAAACCAAAAGCAAGCAACATATGTGAAGGACATACACTAGAACCTTTTCAGATAAATATGGGAAAGAGTCAATGATGCCTAATCTCCCCATTATTATTTAGTATATTTCTGGAAGTGCTAGCAATAGCAATAAGACAAGAGAAAGGACTAAAAGGAATAAAGATAAGTAAAGAGGAGACAAACCTATTTCTGTTTGCTGAGGATATGATTTTTTTCCTTAAAAAACCCAAAGAATCAACAAAGATACTGATTGATACAAGAGAGTCAGCAAAGTTGCAGGCTATAAAATAGATCCTCAAAAATCAATAGCATTTCTATATACTAATAACAAAACACAAGAAGCAATAATAGAGAAAGAAATCCCATTCCAAATACCTGCAAGATACATAAACTACTTGGGAATCAGCCTCTAAAAGCATACAAAATACTTATGTATTTTTTTATGTAATTCAATTACAAAACATTCCTTAAAGAAATATATAACAATATATAAAGCTTAAGGAATATTCGCTTCCAAATGCAAGGCCATGCCAATAAGATAAAAATGACAATACTACCTAAATTAATTTATATTCTTAATTTCATGTCAATCAAATTACAAAGAGATTACTTGCATTATAAAAAAGATAACATTCATTTGGCAAAGCAAACATCTAGAATATCTAGAGAAATAATGAAAAGAAGTAGCACATCCAGACCTCAAACTATATTAGAAAGCAGCAATTATCAAAACCATGTAGCACTCGCTAAAGAATAAAGAAATGTATCAATGAAAAAGACTAGTCAAAGAAGATTCAAAAACAATAGAACTCAGTAACTCAGTGTTTGATTAAGTAGATAAACTAAGTTATGGTGGGGGGGGGAACTCACTACTTGATAAAAACTGCTGGGAAAACTGGAAAGCACACTGACATAAATTAGACTTATCACAACCAACCTTTTATCAACTCTTTACATCATACTCTACAATACATTCTAAGTGGATATTAATATTAAAGATATTAAAATATTTACTATTAAAAATTAGAAGAGAGCAGATCACATACCTCTCTAGGCTAAAAGATAAGAGATGTATTCTTGACCAAATAAGAAATAGAAGCAATTACAAAAGATAAAATAGATAATCGTGATTACATAAAACTGAAAAACTTCTACACAGATGTTAAATGCATCTAGGATAAGAAGGGAAGTGGTCTAAAGGAAAGAAAATCTTTGTATCAAATTTGTCTAATAAAGGTTTGAAAGCCAAGATATATAAGCAATCAATAAATGTCTAGTAGCCATTGTCTATTAGATAAATGATCAAAGAATATAAGTAAACAATTCTCAGAGAAACTGCAAAATATTTACTGTCATATGAAAAAATGCACCAAATTTCTAATAAGAGAAAGGAAAATCTAAACAACCCTAAGGGTTCACAGTTGCACCTTCTAAATGTTCAAAAATAACAAAATGGCAAAGGTCAATATTTGAGGATGTGTAGGAAGATAGACAATGTTGGTGGGTGCATTGTGGTAAGGTAAAACCTGGGGTTAATTTATATATTTTATCTGGGTTCAGAAGGGTGAGTAGGAGATAGGAATAGACAATAGACTGAGACCAAACAAGTTAGAGAAATTGGGTTTGGCAGTTTGGGGAATGGCAGTTGACAGGAGTTACTGTTGGGCCTTAACTGTCACACTGATCCATCTAGCCATGGAGTCTGTGAAACCAACAAGTGACAGGATAGTACAAGGACAAAAGAATTATAAATACAGGGTTTTAATAATAATTGAGAGTCAGGGATAATGGGGAAAGGTCACACTGAACCTAATCACTAGGGACCACACAGGGGCTGGGAGAATGAGTTAAAGCCTACACTGTGCTAATCAGACTATTACAAACTAGAAGGGAAAATGGTTCTCTCACAAAGCCATGTCTACTTCACCTCCTCTTGATGGTACAGGAAACAGGTCCACAAGAAGGTAAATCCAGGAAATGCTAATCAAGGAGCTTGTCTCAGACTGGGATGTCTACCACCCCAGCTAGATCTTCTTGCTCATTTGATCTTCCCTGGCAGGTCTTCCTTCTCAGTGGTAACTCCACACTCCTTGGGCTCCTCAGTGGGCAGGTAAAGGCATCCACACCCTCTCCCTTTCCCAGCTTGACCAGAGTCCTTCCAGGGCAAACAGTTTCCTTCCCTTCATTCTATTTAGAATGTCCATGGCCAACAGTAAAGGTTTTTCCTCTAGCCTGCTTGCAAAAATCTGCTTTTCTACTTTTAAAGCCTATACCTATTACAATTGTTATTAGATATATCATTGATGCATTGTTAGAGAGTTGTGAAATGGTACAACTTTTGGAAAGCAATTTGGAATTATGCAAATAAAGTGACCAAAATATCCATAGGCTTTGAACCAAAGACTCCATTACTGGGCTTATATCCTAAAGAAGCTATTGATAAGAATATACTCCAAAATATTTATAGTAGCACTTTTTGTGATAGTTAAGAAATTGAAGCAAAATAGATGCCTATCAATCAAGGAATGACTAAACAAACTGATGTAAGATGTAATGTACTAATGAAATATTGCTGTACTTACTATAAAAAATGATATATATGAGGAATACAGAGAAGCATGGAAAGATCTGTATGAACTGATGCAGAGTGAAATTAGCAGAGCCAAGAGAACAATATATGCAGTAAACACAACAATGTAAGTGGAAAGACATCCCCCAAAATAAAAAGCAAGTGAATTATAAAAATCAAATGTGACTTGAAGGAAGTGACAGAAGAAGAGAGTTCAAACCTATTCTTTCATAGAGTTGGGAGATGCAAATGTGCAAAAACATTGCACATATTTTCAAACTTTTTGGATGTGTAAAGCAGTTGAGCTGATTTTTTTTTTTATCTTCTCTAGAAAACTGTCATATAAGGTAGCTCTGGGAGGGGGATAGGAAATGATACATTAGATAGACACTATGGTGATATAAGAATTTACCAACAAGAAAATATCAATAACAATTTATTTTTTAAAAATTGAAACAATGTAATGACCTCATCCAAAATTGTTTTCTATACTTTCCTCTTTTTGAATTAGTTTAGTAACAAGGAACAGGAATCTATGTTTTCAAAGGATATTTGCAGATCTCTATGATCTCTTTAGGCAAGACCTTTTCCCCTTATGTGTGGCACATATTAGACACTTAATAAGAGTTTGTTGATTGATTACCTTATGCTATTCAACTTCAACTGTGCCCTTACTGTACCTAGGTAATTATTTTATGCTTCCCTCACCCTCCATTATCCATACAGGTTTAGAAAAATTTCTAAATCTATATGTATAGGCAAAATGCAAACTATGAATAAGGTACATATATATGTATATATATATATATTCCTGGTAATAGCCCTTTGATCACAGTATATGCAGAGGTGAATAAGACATAAGAAGCCTAGAAAGGTAGGAAGGGACCAGGTTTTGGATCATCATCCATCTCATACCCACTAACTGTGGGTGTTCCCCAGGTTCAATCCAAGTTAATAAACTCAAAGTATTTTCTCTCTACTCCTAATTTTCCCTCACTCACATATCCTATCTGTTGCCAATCTTGCCATTTCTGCCTCCATAACATGTCTCTGATCTGGTCCATTTTCTTGACTCACATAGCCACTGTGTTAGTTCACAGCCTAATCACTTCTCAGCTAGACTTTAGAAATATTCACCTAAAGGGAATTCCTGCCTCAAAGGTCTTCCTTCTCCAATCCAACCTCTGTACAGCTGCAAAGTTATTTTCCTAAAGCACAGATGTAACCCATTCACTCCTCCATTCAATGAATTCAGGGGCTTTCTGTTGTCTTTAGGAGAATTTATAAATTCTGCTGGTTGGCTTTTAGAACCCTTCACAGCCTGTCAACCTACTTTTCCAAACATGATATATATCATCCCCTTTCTTGTGCTCTGCCATTCAACCAAAGTAGGAAAAGTATTTATCACACATAACATTCCATCGTCCATCCCTCTTCCTTTGTGCTGGCTGTCCCTCCACTATGCCTGAAATGCACTCTCTTTTCACCTCTGTCTTACAATGCCTTTTTTTCCTTTAAGACATATCTCAAATGCCACTTTAGACATTTCTGATTCCCCATATTGCTAGTGCCCTCCCTCTCAAATTACTTTGTATTTAACTGTATTGTATCTATTTTCATGTATTTTCTATGTATATTCATTGTATACATACCTGTATATCATGTCCCCCTTGATAAAAATTAACTAAAGCTACTTGAAAGTTGGGATTTTCCATTCTTTACTTCACTAGTTCTTAGCATTATGCCCAGCATGTGGTGGGCAATTTGATAAATATTTGTTGATTGACTAAATGATTTATCCCTAAGACTACAGTTAAAATCTCTGGTTCTTTTCTCTTCAGTAACAGATTGTGTGTATCCATGGTCAAGTCACTAGAAGGATCCAAGCTGGAGGAAGAGAAAGATTTTAATCACCTCTAAAGTAATGTCAAGGGGGCAGCTGAGTGGCTCAATGGATTGAGAGCCAGGCTTAGAGATGGGAGGTCCTGGGTTCAAATCTGGCCTTAGACACTTCCTAGCTGTGTGACCCTGGGCAAGTCAGTTAACCTCCATTACCTAGGCTTTACTACTCTTCTGCCTTGGAACCAATATATAGTATTGATTCCAAGATGGAAGGTAAGGGTTCTTATAAATAGATAGATAGATAGATAATGTCAAGTTGGCTAAACAGATCCTGATAAAAGTGTAATTGTGTGTCACATTGTAATATGTAATTCAACTTTCTAAAAATGTTAAAATTCTAACTATTTTAGAGAGTGTCATTGTTGAGTAGAAATACAGTGCTGAATCTATTCAGAGGTCCTGGGCTTACTGTTACTTACTACTTATTTGACCTTGAACAAATTATTTTTTCTGGATCTCAATTTCTTCATCTATGAAATAAGGCAGTTGAACTAGATGCTCTCTAGAGTCCCTTCCAACTATAAATTTGTGAGTCTAAGATCCAAACAATTCCTAGTGTTTTGAAAAAAATAGAAATAAAATTTGAGCAAGAGAAGTAAAGGAGTTAACTGTACCAGAACACTAAACTGCTATAGCTATAGTACAGTAAAAATCTGAGCTATATAGAACCTTGAGGGAGTAAGTAAGTCATCCTGCAGGGCTAAAACACCAAAACTTTTTAAAAACCATTTTGGATAGTAAGTTTATTAAGGTATCATATATTTCTTGCCTTCTTAAATAGTAGTTTGGAATCTTTGCTTTCACTGATGTAGGAACCACAAAGCAAAAAAAAAAAAAAACTCTTTAGCAGTATGCATTATAACGGTAACTTAGAACCTTAGAATTTTTCCTGAGGAATTGAGGAGTTAATTGACTTGCCCATTATTCATAGAGGCGAGACTTGAACCCAGGTCATCCTGACTCCATTGCTGGGTCTCTAACCTTTATTATTCTGACTTAATTTTTCTGGATTCAAACTTGTCATCATGGACATAAATTATCATCTTGTACTGTGCCAAGTATTATACTATATCTGTAAGACTTACAAGAATTGTTGGATTATTTGTCTATAATTAATGGCTTTTGCTTTTTGAGTTCTTTTGTCTACTTTGAATAGTTTTTGTTTTCTCCCTCACTGTCAGGGCACGAATTGTTACTTTTCACTGTTATTAGAAGATCTGTCTATAGAAGACTGTTTCCTTTCCTTTGAATTTATTGTTTCTTTCTTTAAAAAAAAATAACCCTTACTTTCTGTCTTAGAACCAATGCTGTATATAGTAGTAAGGACTAGGCAATGGGGGTTAAGTGACTTGCCCAGGGTCACACAGCTAGGAAATGTCTGAGAACAGAATTGAACCCAAGACCTCAGTAAGAAGTAAGACCTCATCTATTCAGGGCTCAGTAAGACAACAAATTCAGTAGCCCAGCAAAAAGTTGAAACAAGCAAAAAAAGGGAGAACTTAGGGCTTTCAATAGGACAGTGAGAGTATATTGTGCTGTTCATCTAAGGTGAAGGGAAACTGGTGTTAGTCATCAATGTGGACAGACATAGAAAAGGAAGCATTTTGCTGCCTCAAACATTGATCCTCTCCCCAGGTGCCGTGGCTATATTAGTCAGCAATAGGATAATGTCTTGAGAATGATGGGGAGAACAGGTGTGACTACTCTATTGAGTTCCCCATTAATCAATCATCATTCTGAACAGTAGCCATCCAGTTTTGATCCACATAAGAAAATCAAAATAACTCCTGTAGCAGAAGGCCAGAATTTCTATCTTCTATAAGTGAGAGAAGAATGAAGAAATCTAATGTCTCTTAGCAAGTGGTATTGGCAGACCCATATAACTTTAGCGAGGATAGGAAACTCAACATGAAAAAATTGGTCCTGACCTTCTAGAATGGAATTTGAAATCCAGTGACACATCTCCAGCTCTCTATTAGCTATTTAAAACTGGTTATCCTGTAGGCAACTGAAATACAACATATGTAAAACAGAAATAATTTTCTTTATTCACAAACCTACTTCCCCTCCAAACATCCCTATGTCTATCAAGGGCACATTATCTATGCTTTCACTTAAAACCTCAGCATTATCTTCAATTCCTCTCTCTTTCTCCCCATGTAGCCTATAATTTGCCAAAATGTGGCACTTCTGTCTCCATAATATCTCTCACATATTTCCTCTTCTACTCAATATAGCCGCCATCCAAAGTTTCAGCCCTCATCACCTACCACATGAACTGTTATAAGCAAAAAGAGGGCCTAGGGAGATATAGATATACAGTGATGTGAATGTATCTATGTATTCTCCCTAGTTGCAGATGATAGGGGAGCATCAACCCCAATCACCCTTCATAGTTGTTATAATTTCCCCTTTTCTCTAACAGTTGCCCAAGGAGGACCCCGAAAGGTTAAGTGGATGGGTAACTCTTTCAGGTTCCACTTGGGGTTGGGTAAATTGATATAGGGCTTTGATTTGTTTTGGATCACATTTGATATCTGACTGCGTTGACTCTCTTCCCAAGGGTCATTATATAAAGACCACTCAAGAAGGTACTTGTTACACTCTCTTTATCTATAATCTATAATCAGGGAAAAGATAAACAGGATAAGGAATGGGGATTGAAGACCCTATCAACCTAATATCTATAACTAGTTGACAATCAGGACTGGAGGCTATTGATCTAGTAGAAGCTGGAGCTTTATTCTCCACTACACCTCTAGCCTAGCCTGGCCACAGCCAAGCCAGAGAATAGGGACTGCTATTGATGCAGCTGTGTTGGTGATCATATTCTCTCAGCTTTCTCACTATCAGTGTTTGGTGATGTACTAGCTCTCACAATCTTCAGGAAATATTCAGATTCTTCCTACTCTCTTCTTCATAGGCCTCCCAGACTCCCTTCACCACCCAGAGACCTAGAGATCTAAAAAGCTAGAAAGACCCCGAGACCTAAAGACTTAAAGAGCCCAAAGACCAAAAGACCAAAGACCAAAGACCAAAGACCAAAGACCCCTTCAAGTGGCTGTCAGGGGAATTTATATTGCCAGGTGTTATATAGAATCTCTGGGAGCTAGGAGTTCACACTGTGATTGACAGGTGGATCCATTGGATGTCAGAATGTTCCCAGAGGGGCATGCGGGCACAGGAGAGGGCAGTTGGCCCAGGGTGGGTATAAAACCACCCTGGCAGCCCTGGCAGGGGTTCTTTTCTTTCCCTGAGACCTGAGATCAGTGGATCCTGGTCTTTTGTGGGATTGAGACTTGCAGACTCAGCCTTGCAAGCTCCTCCTGTTTGTTCCTGTACCATCAACAATCTGTACCCAGACCATCATCTCTGATTCTACTGCCCCTAGAAATTAGGAAGTCAATCATCTTGGTTATCTAGGTTTCCCAGGGCCCGGGAGGGATCCAGGAAGTGGGCAGGAGAAGAAAAAGAGGGTGGAAAGGGGTGAATATCTCAAACTGGTTAGGCATATCATCTAGTAAAGAAGAAGCTGAAACATCATACAGCAGTTTGCCTACTCTGGTGTGGCTGTGGCCAGGCTGGACCAGAGAGGAGCTAACCATCCTAATTCATTTACTTGCCTACAGTTTAGAGATTCATCATTATCAATTAATTAGGGTCTCCCAATACCTCTATCCAATCCCATTATCCTTTTTGTTTAAATACAATCAAAGTTTAAAGTACCTTCCTGAAGTGGTTATTCAAAGCTTCTTTGGGAAGGGAGAGAAGCAGTCAGATACCAACATTACCAAGCTAAAGAGCCCATTATATAATATCAATCAACCCCAGGTGGGTCCTGAAGGGATATCATCCAATGACCTAAAGGATCCTGCCTGGGCACTGTTATAAAGGAGGGAGGTGTCATCTCATCCTCTCTCTATACTTCATCTACATACACCTAGTAGAGAGTATCATTATAACACAGGCCAACTGACACTTGCCCCTGCCTCACAGCATATGGGAACATTCTATGTCTTCCAACTGCCTTCCGTGTCATTCAAGGTGGCATCCATCATTTCCCAGGATATGAATATAACAGAATTATTGCAGTTATAGCCACCTAATCGGCCCCTACCTCTCTTTCACCCTCCAATCCTTTTATACCATTGCATGAAGTGCATAAAGTATAACTCTCTCCTCACTCCAGGCCAACCTCCCCCAATTTGCCAAAATTATTTTCCTAAGGCAAAGATCTGATCATGTCATACTATCCCACCCAACTCTCAATCAAAAAACTCCAGTGGTTCCCTATTATCTTCAGGTTCAGATATAAAAATCTTCTATTTGACTTTAATCAATAATAAATATCAGTTCTAAGACAGAAAAGTGATAAGGGTTAGACAATTAGGCTTAATTGAGGATAGATTTTTAATCAGACTTCCATTGATTGACCATGTCACGCACACACACACACATGCACACACACACACACACACACACACACTCAACACACTAACTATAAATATCTTTGTTTAGCTTTGATTTTTTATTTTTAATACATTTTTTATATTCAGGTCCAAATTCTCTCTCTTCTCATCCCTACCCTACATTTGAGAAGCAAAGACAAATAAAAACCAGTACAAATATGTATAGACATGCAAAGCAAATTTTCTTATTTTCTATTATTCAAAAAGAAAAGAAGAAATGCTTCAATCTGAACTCTGAGTCAATCAATTCTCTCTGTAGATGGAAAGCACTCTTCATCATGAGTCTTTTGGAACTATGGTTGGTCATAGTGTTGATCACTATGTAAGTGATCACTAAAGATACTAAATCTTTCAGACTTGATTAGCTTTATAATATTGATGTAACTATATAAATTGTTCTTCTAACTTCACTTTGTATCAATTCATACTAATCCTTTCAGATTTTTCTAATAGTATCCCCTCCATTATTTTTTATAGCACAACAGTATTGTACTATATACTGTAGAAATAATAATGGGGGAGCACAAAATAAAGGACAAAGAACTAGAAAATAAATTTCAAAATTGATTCCAATACTTTTGATACATGTTATCAAAAGTATCTTCAGTGATAAAGTGAAGTGAAGCTCAAAGATGAACTTCCCTTCAGGACCAGGTGCAAGGATAGCTAAAGATACTCTTATTATAGAAAATTAATTTTTTATTTAAAATATAAGAGGGTAAAAGGATTTTTAATTTTAAGGGATTCCAACTCCACCCAAATAAACTCCCAGGTTCCACAAGGAACCACTTCTCCTGTGATTCACAGGCTACACTAATCCTCCCTGATCTGACTAACCAAATTTATACTATTCTAACTAAAACTACCACTATAATTCTTAACTTCACCTTTAAGTTATAAAGATAACCAAGACTAGCTGGTTGAGTCTCAACAAGAATCAGGTTAGGACTCTGAGCCTTAACAGACTCAGAGTCCAAACCGAAGACCAGGTTTTCTTTAGTCTTTTCAGAGTTTAACCAATCTATACACAGTAACAGATAAATGAGTAGTCTTTCCCAGATTGGAAAAGAAAACACTCCACTCCTTCAAGTCTTTTACTCAGACAGAGATAGAGAGAGGCAAAGATGTTACCTTCTCCAGCCCTGAGAGAGAAAAGAACCTGCATGTGGCTCTGTCAAATGCCAGAAGCCAACTCCCCAAAATGCCACACCCAGAGCATGTAATGGTCATAGAAAAAAATGGTTATAATTGCCAACAGTTGAAATTAACACTCTCTCTCAGTTCTGTTTGAAACTCCAATTCTTTCTCATGCCAGGTTCTCTACTTCTTATCTCCAAACTAATAAAACAATACTTATTTTCTAATATCATCCTTATAATACCATTTACTGTAAGATGTTCAGCAATTCCCCAATTAATGGACATTTTCTCAATTTCTGATTTTTTTGTTACCACAAAAGAGTATCAATGATATTTCCATGCAAATAGGCCCTTTCCCTCTCTATTTAAGTTTTAAAGCCCCTTCACGATGTGGTCCCAAACTTGTTATAAAATTCTTCCTCTACCACACTATTGTTCAGCCAATTGGCCTTTTTGTGACTACTCACACAGGACCCTGAATCCCCCATCTCTGTATCTTTCCACTAACTGTCCACCATGCCTAAAACATACTCATACTTTACTTCTGCATGTTAGAAGCTCTTATTTCCTTCATAATTCTTCACAAGCACAACATTCTACATAAAGTCTTTTCTGATCCCTGCCCCACAGCAGGGATCGTCACAAAAATTTACATTATATTTTTATATGTTATATATGATATATTTTCTCTCCAAAATGAATTTAAAATCCTTATGTACAGGGATTATTTTCTTTATGTTCTTACTCTAGCACTTAGCACAATGCCTGGTACAAAGGAGGCACTTAATAAATGTCTGTTCATTGACTAACTCTGATTCTTGATGAGGATTGGTAATGAGAGCAGGGAGAAATTAGGATAAGAGGAGGTGTTAGGATGGTGATTTGAGCATGAGGGCCTGCTTTGTATGTAATCTATGAGTGAGGTCTGTGGTTTCATCAAATTCTTGTTGCTTAGTGCACAGTCTTTCTCATATTTTGAGATATGGGAGGGATCAACCAATCAATAGACATTTTAAGTGCCTGCTATGTACCAGACACTGTGCTAAATGCTGGAGACATAATAAAAGGCAAAAGCAGTTCCTGCCCTCAAGAAATTTACAATCTAATGGGAGAGACAACATATAAACAAATATACATAAAGCAAGATACATGTGCATGTATGTATGATAAATAAGAATTAACAGAAAAAGTAACTAGCGCGGGTTAAGATGGCGGCAGAGTAAGAAGCAGCTCTTAACCTCTCCTGACCAAAACACACAAAACTCCTCAAGGGGACATAAAAACAAGTCCAGACGAACGGAGGAACCCCCACAACAGGGCACAGCGTGGAAGGTACGTGGAATCGAGGCATTTCCATGCTATAAAGGGGTGAAACAGCCCTCACGAAATCGCGGGCTGAGCAACCACCCCACCCCCACCCCCTCCACACACATCTATAGCTCCGAAGCCAGCTAAAAAGAAATAGAGCAAGTTTGGGGCACCCATCGAGTCATTGGCAGCTCCGGGGCCTGTTCCTCAGAGCAGCAAGACTTAGGACCCCATTAAGCCAAAAAAGGCACCTGAAATCTGAGCGCGGGAGCAGGACGCAGGGCTCAGAGCGCAGGCTGAGAGCGCAGGCACTGCAGAGGCGTGAGTGGAGGCAGACACAACCAGGAACTAAAGCCTAAGTGGGGAACCAGTGTGGATGGGTATACGACTGTGGAAGCAGCACCCTGAGACTTGTAAAGAAACCTCCGGCAGAGGATCAAGCAAGGGGGTCCACCAGGGGGCTTGACCTTGGAAAAAACCAGAACTCAGACCTCAGGAGCCAATAGATCGTGAACAGACACTGAGCGCGAGGATAAATCTGAGAAGCTGCTGGGGTAACAATGGCTACTCAGTCTCAGGAAGTTCAGAAGAGAAAGAATAACAACAAGAAAAAGAAGTCTTTAACACTCGACAGCTTTTACACAGAGAAAATCCAGACAACCGAGCAAACAGAGGAGGAGAACAAATAAGCATCCGGACCCTCCTCAAATAAGGAAAACTCCTCACAAGCTACAGAAGAGTTCAAAACTGAGATTTTGAGGAAAATGGAAGAGATCTGGCAAGAAAATAACTGTTTAAAAGGTAGAATCATGCAATTGGAAAGTGAGGCTCAGAAATTGAACACCAGAAATGACCAGATTGAAAAGGAATACCAGAAGATTATGGCCGAAAACCAGAAGATTATGGCCTAAAACCAGAAGATTATGGCCGAAAACCGAAAGATTATAGCCGAAAATCAATCCCTAAAGGCTAGAATTGAGCAAGTAGAAACTAATGATCTCTCAAGACAACAAGAACAAATAAAACAAAGCCAAAAGACTGAAAAAATAGAAGGAAACATGAAATATCTCAATGAGAGAGTGACAGACCAAGAAAACCGGTCTAGAAGAGACAATTTGAGAATAATTGGTCTTCCAGAAAAACCAGAAATTAATAGAAACCTGGACTCCATACTAACAGAAATTATTCAGCAAAATTGCCCTGAAGTCCTACAACAAGAGGGCAATATAGACATTGAAAGGATTCATAGAACACCTGCGGTATTCGATCAAGAAAGGAAAACACCAAGAAATATCATAAATAAAAAGGCAAAATTCAAGAGTTTCCAAGCAAAAGAAAAAATCTTACAAGAAGCCAGAAAGAAACAATTCAAATATCAAGGAGCACCAATCAGGATCACACAGGATCTGGCAGCCTCAACGCTAAAAGACCGCAAGGCGTGGAATACAATATTCAGAAAGGCAAGAGAGCTGGGCCTGCAACCACGGATCAACTACCCATCAAAATTGACTATATATTTCCAGGGGAAAGTATGGGCATTCAACAAAATTGAAGAATTCCAGGTATTTGCACAGAAAAGACCAGGGCTAAATGGAAAGTTTGATATCCAACCACAAAAATCGAGAGAAACCTGAAAAGGTAAATAAGAAACAGAGGGGAAAGAAAGAAAACTCATAATTTTTTAAATTTGCCTTTTTAAGGGCCTCAGTGAGATCTAATTATCTGTATTCCTATGTAGAGAAATGTTATGTTTAATTCTCTGTAGTGAACTCTATTCACTATTATAATATTCACTATTATAGTAATCAGAAGAATAATTCACAGGGTGAGGGTGGAACACTAAATAATCTAAGATGGCATGGGGGATGGGAAAGAGGGGGTGAATATCAGGGGACACGAAGAGAAACTTGAGTGAATAAGAAAATAGAATATTCTATTACACACAAAGAGGGCATGGGAGGGAGAGGGGACAAATACTATTATAAGAAGGAGAGGAAGAGAGCATAAAGAGGTAATAATCAAACCTTACTCTCAGTGTAATCAACCCGGAGAGGGAAGAGTAGCTATACTATCCATTGGGAAATAAAACTCTTATCTAACCCTTCTGAGAAAGTCAGAAGGGATAAACCAAGGGGAGCAGGGGAGTGGGGAGGACAAAAAAAAGGAGGGGAGAAGGGGGAGTGAATTCATAAGGCCTTTAAAAACAAAAAGAGGGGGGGTTTTTTTTTTTTTTTAGTAGAAAGGGAAGTCAATCAAGGGAGGGGATAAGGGATAGGGTCTTAATAGGAAACCACTGGTTTTAAAGGAAATAGCTTAAGTAGAAGGGGTAGGAATAGGGGAGGATACGAAAATATCAGCAAATGCACAACTGATGATTATAACTCTGAATGTGAAATGGGATGAACTCGCTCATAAAACGGAAGCAAATAGCAGAGTGGATTAGAAACCAAAATCCCACCATATGTTGTCTACAAGAAACACATATGAGGCGGGTGGACATACACAAGTTTAAGGTTCAGGGTTTGAGCAAAATCTTTTGGGCATCAAATGAGAAAAAGAAGGCAGGAGTGGCTATTATGATTTCTGACAAAGACAAAGTAAAAATAGATATGATTAAAAAAGACAGGGACGGTCATTACACCCTGATTAAAGGCAGTATAAACAATGAGGAAATAACACTGCTCAATATGTATGCACCAAGTGGCATAGCACCCAAATTCATAAAGGAGAAACTGGCAGAGCTCAAGAAGGAAATAGATAGTAAAACCATACTAGTGGGAGATCTAAATATTCCTCTGTCAGATCTAGATAAATCAAACCAAAAAATAAATAAGAAAGAGGTAAGAGAGGTGAATGAAGTCCTAGAAAAATTAGATCTAATTGATATGTGGAGAAAAATAAGTAGGGACAAAAAGGAATACACCTTCTTCTCAGCTGCACATGGCACATTCACAAAGATTGACCATGTTATAGGGCATAGAATCATTGCAAACAAATGCAAAAGAGCAGAAATAATAAATGTAACCTTCTCAGATCATAATGCAATAAAAATAATAATCAGTGAGGGCACTTGGACAGAAAAATCAAAAACTAATTGGAAATTAAATAATATGATTCTCCAAAACCAATTTGTCAAAGAAGGAATCATAGAAACAATCAACAATTTCATTGAAGAAAATGACAATGATGAGACATCCTACCAAAATCTGTGGGATGCGGCCAAGGCAGTACTCAGGGGGAAATTTATATCCTTGAGTGCATATATTAACAAATTAAGGAGGGCAGAGATCAATGAATTGGGCATGCAACTCAAAAAATTAGAAAGTGAGCAAATTAAAAATCCCCAGATGAAAACTAAATTAGAAATACTAAAAACCAAGGGAGAAATTAATAAAATCGAAAGTAAAA
>NC_058130.1:319225105-319263333 GCF_016433145.1 Gracilinanus agilis | reverse complement strand
ATGTCCTTCAATTGGGGAATGGCTGAACAAACTGTGGTATATGCGGGTGATGGAATACTATTGTGCTAAAAGGAATAATAAACTGGAGAAGTTCCAGGCGAACTGGAGAGACCTCCGGGAACTGATGCAGAGCGAAAGGAGCAGAGCCAGAAGAACTCTATACACAGAGACTGATATACTGTGGTAAAATTGAATGTAATGGACCTCTGTACCAGCAGCAATACAATGACCCAGGACAATTCTGAGGGATTTATGGTAAAGAAAGCTACCCACATTCAGAGAAAGGACTGCAGGAGAGGAAACATATAAGAAAAACAACTGCTTGAACGCATGGGTCGGGGTGGACATGATTGAGTGTGTGGACTCGAAACTACCACACCAATGCAACTACCAACAATTTGGAAATTGGTCTTGATCAAGGACACATGACAAAACTAGTGGAAATGCGCATCGGCCATGGGTGGTGATCCTGGAAGCATTAGGGAGCATATTAGATATGAGTGGTGAGAGATATTGCAAATTTCAGGATGAGTCCTGAGTATAGAACCTGAGGAATGGGGAAGATGGTGTTAGCTTCTTCAGTGACAGGAAAGTTTGGAAGGGAGAAGAGTTTAGGGGGAAAGAAAATGAGTTCAGTCTTAAATATGTGGAGTTTAAGATATTTATGGGTTAGCAGCTAGATGGCTCAGTGAATAAGAGAGCCAGATCTGGAGACAAGAAGTAATGGGTTCAAAATTGGACTTAGACACTTCCTAGCTATGTGACCCTGGGCAAGTCATGATCCCAGTTGCCTGGTCTTTATCACTCTTTTTGCCTTGGAACCAAAACTTACTATCAATTCCAAGGTAAGGGTTTAGGAAAAACATGTTTATGAGGAAATCGGTTTGAGATGTCTAAAAGGCAGTTGGAGATGTAAGATTGGATACCAGCAGGGAGTTTGGGATTGGATGAGTATATTTGAGAATCCATGGAAGCTGATGAAAAATAAAATCATATAGAGAGAAAAGAAGAGGGGTCAAGACAGAAACCTAAGGGACACCTATGGCTAGAGGGAATGATCTGGAAGAAGATCCAGCAAAGGAGACATAGAAGGTCAGATAGATAGAAAGCTCTCCTAAAAACCTAGAGAGTATCAAGGAGAAAAGAGTGATCAGCAGTGTCATAGGCAGTAAGGTCAAAGAGAATGGGAATTAAGAAAAGGCCATTTGGCTGCTGTGGATAGAACTGTTTTGGTGAAATAGTAAAGTTGGAAGCAGAATTGTAAGGAGTTAATAAGAGAATAAGAGGAAAGATAGTGAAGGCACTAATATAGATGGGTCTTTTTGAGGAGTTTAGCTACAAACAGTAGAAGAGACACCGAAGGCAATTAAATAAGAGAACATGATAATTAATAGGGATGGGAGATCAAGTGAGTGGTTTATTTCAGGATAAGGGAGGCATGAACATGTTTTTAGGCAGTAGGAAATGAAGCAGTAGACAAGAAGAGATGGAAAGTAATGGAAAGTGGAAACAATAAAGGAGGCCATCTATTGGTGCAGTTAGGATGGAATGGGATCACTTGAACAAGAAAGGTTAGCCTCAGAAAGGAAGGAATGGGCCACTTCATTATGTGAGATGGATGAAGGAAGAGATAATAGCAAAAAGCATATGAATGATAGGAGATGCCTCCCTAATGATTTCTTCTTCCATCGGAATAGGCAGCACTTTGTTTCCTTCAGAATAGACTGACAAACAATTTTCTCTTCTTAAATATAACAAGTCACCACCAAATGGTATAGGGAAATAAGATTGTTGTTATTTAGAAGTCCCTTAGGATAGATGTTGGCATTTATTGAGTTACCTGGAAAAGCTGAGGGGAGAGGGAATCAGACCCCCAGTGTCTAAGAAGGGGACATAATCCCAGACCAAGTCTCAAGCTAACACTAAGAGGAAAGGGAAGGGAGGGTTTCCAGGCAAGGGTGTGATCAACGTCTCTTATTTTCAAAACACTTGCAGTCCTGACCTATGAGGGTTCATAGGCATCTTAGAGGGTGGCTGAGATTGGCTTAAGTCATTCTATCTAGGGCTTATATAGCTATAAGGAAAGCTCAGATAAACAGAATGTGGAATCCACCATGCAGAACCCAGAAGCAGTCACAGAAATATACAGACATGGAGGCATGAACAAAAGTGAACATTCATCTAAAGACAGGCTCAATTTCAACTCAAAAGTTAATCCAGAATCTGCCAGTACCCATCTCACAAAAATGTCCCAGTGCTCAGATATGTAGTTCAATTGCTAGATTCACTCTGAGTGGAACAATTACCTGCTTAGTTTGCCAAGACAGATAACTTAAACAACAAAGTTCCAGGAAATCTATGTTAATACTTGTCTGTATTCTAAAAAAGACTGATATGATCATTCATCAGAGCAGCCAGATACTGGGAGTTACTACTACAAACAGCACTATCTACCTAACCTGATAAATCACTCCTTCAGCTATCAAAAGTGGTATCTGGCTGTTCAACTGTGTGAACTATCAGCCCAACCTTTAACAGCTAGAGGCCTTATAATAGAGGCCAACACTGCCAGGAAGTTCAGAAAGATGTGGTCATAAACATTTCAATGTGATCCGTAGACAGATAATTTGGGTATTGATGTGATTAGGACACCATGAGACTTTAAATAGCAGGTAAATCATCAGGGTTTTTTCCTTCTTCTTTGACATGACACTAAACAAGACACAAACAAATGATGTTGGGAAATCAAAGAGATACAGTTATGAGATTAGGACATTTGTGTTCTAAAAGTGGACCAACTGCTGTTGGTTGATTCAGTCTGAGTTTGTTGTTCCATATCTTAAAAGACAGTTCAAATACTTTTGGAAGCAAAGGTATCACTTACTCAGCATTGGTGGTGTCAAATGGGTTCTATCACAAAGCTTTGCTAAAGGGTCATTTCCCATATTTTAATTTTAAAAACTTTAGCCACAGCAACTTGTCAGCATGGTAAAAATACAAAATGACCTTTAGCCTATTTGATCCACTTCTATTTCTTCCAGGTTAATGGCAGAAAAGAAGGTAGAATAACTAAATTTAGAATTTCTATAAACATTAATTTAGATACTAATGCTCTAAATTTGTGACTCGGCCAGTAACTAGCAGGAACTGAATAACTCTTCATATTTTCATTCTAAGTAAAACCAGAATCCAAAGGAAGATACAGGTAAATGGAAGGACATTAAGAGGATCTCCCTCTAGGGCAAACAAAACTGGAAGAATTGTTTTCTTCATGTTTCCAAAGACAAAAACAATAATAAAGCTAACATTTACATAGTACTTATATGCCATTCATTGTGCTACATGTTTCTAAGTTATGATCTCATTTGATCCTCACAACAATCCTGAGAGGAGAGTTTATCCCCTTTTATACAGATAAGAAACTAAGGCAAATAGAGGTAAAGTAATCTTGCCTAAGGTTACACAGCTAGTTGATGTCTAAGACCAAATTTGAACTCTGGTCTTCCTAATTCCAGGCCCATAACTCTATCCACTGAGCCACCTGGCATCCCTCTGAAAGAAAGATAATTACATGAGGTACTTGATTATCTTGCCTCACCATATAGACTACCTTGAAAATAATTGTTGTTTATAGGCTAATATCTGTTGCTCACGATGAGGAGATAGAAAAGGTCTACAAAACTGATAATCTCCAAATTAAATAAGTATACTTTAATACTCAGTAAAATAAAAAAAAGGAATTATTAGAAACAAATATATTGGTTAAGGAGCATTATGAGTACCTTGGTATCTCACCTCTACAAAAACAACCATAAAATCTATACACCTATTTCAGGAGTAAGAAATGAGAGGAGTAAAAGTCTCACAAAATGCACAGAACCTTCAGGCTTATATATTACAAATACTTTCTTTTTAATTTTTAATTTAAATTTTTATTGATTTTTTTCCAATTACATGTAGAAACAATTTTTTGACAATTATTTTCTGACATTTTGTGATTTGGGTTCTCTCTCTCCCTCCTTCCCCTTCTCCCCAAGGTAATAAAAAGTCTGATATATATATTATACCAGTGCTTTGATGAAATACATATTTCCATATTCTCTATATTATGATTGAAGACACAAATCATACATTCAAAAAAAGAGTCATGAAGGATGGCATGCTTTGATCTACAATCATATTCTAATAGTTGGCTGTGGATAGTGACTTTTTTTTTTATCATAAGTCCCTTTGAGGTTATCTTGGAACTTTTTTTTGCTGATAATAGTTTATTCATTCACTTCTGTGACTTATATGCTGTTTCTGCTTGCTTCACTTTGCAACAGTTCATACAAGTCTTTCCAGGTTTTTCTGAACTCATTCTGTTCATCATTTCTTATGGCAGAGTAGTTTCCCATTACAACCATATACTACAGCCAATCTCAGCCACCCTCTAAGATGCCCATGAACCCTCATAGGTCAGGACTGCAAGTGTTTTGAAAATAAGAGACGTTGATCACACCCTTGCCTGGAAACCCTCCCTTCCCTTTCCTCTTAGTGTTAGCTTGAGACTTGGTCTGGGATTATGTCCCCTTCTTAGACACTGAGGGTCTGATTCCCTCTCCCCTCAGCTTTTCCAGGTAACTCAATAAATGCCAACATCTATCCTAAGGGACTTCTAATTGCTGTTCAACGCCTCAGTTTCCAATTCTTTGTCACTACAAAAAGAACTGCTAAAAATATTTTTGTAAAAGAGGAACCTTTTCCTTTATTTTTTATCTCTTTGGGATACAGACCAAAGAGTGGTATTACTGGGTCAAAGGGTATGCATAGTTCTATGGCCCTTTGGGGATGGTTCCACATTGCTCTCCAGAATAACTATATCAGTTAACAGTTCCATTAGCAGTGTAGTAGTGTCCCAGTTTTCCCACATCCCCTCCAACATTTATCCTTTCCTTTTTTGGTCTTATTAGCCACTTTGATAGGTGTGAGGTGGTACCCCAAAGTTCTTTCAATTTGAGTTTCTCTAATCAATAGTGATTTGGACCACTTACTCATATAACTATAAAGAGTTTTAATTTCTTCATCTCAGAATTGTCTGTTCATATCTTCTAACCATGTATCAATTGGAGAATGCTTTGCATTCTTATGAAAACTTTCTTGAAAAAGAGAATAGAAAAGTGCTGGCTAAGACAAGCACCAAAAAAAGCAGAGAAGCATAATGCTATGGGAAAAGTACTGGATTTGGAGCTAGAGTACCTAGGTTCAAATTACTATTGGAATGACCTTGGTAAGTAACTGGATATCATTTTCCTCATCTGAAAATGATGGGGCTGGATTAGATGACTTCTAAAGTGTTTCAAGTACTAAATCCATGATATCCTTAATATTAAAAATGAAAATGACTTTATATTTTTTTAAATGATTATATTTTATAAGAAATAATGTGTTAACAGTATAGGAACCTTCAAATCAGCTACTTGTTAGATCAAAATCAATATCTTCCTAAAATGGGATAAAAATGAACAGATATGATCTACGTCAAAGCAAATACTTAAAACTATATCATTCATTTAAAATATATCCATTTAAGCAGTGATGGAAGCAAAAAAAATGGGTAATGGTTAAAGACACAAGCCACATTTTCTACTAAAGTCTGATTGTCTTTAAAAAAAACACAATGAATTCAGCAAGGAGCGTGAAAGAGCTTTTAAAGTGCCTTAATCAACCTCTTACTGGTTCTTTGCACGGGTAAGGGATTGTGGATAGGGAAAACTGAATATAATGGCAGAATTTTTCAATATATTGATTTGATGATTATTTTTTTCCAGTTTTAAGCTCTTTTTGTAACTAATAACTGAGAGGAGTAAGGGTGCATTGGATAATGAAGGTGATTTTTAAAAATAATATAAATTAATTTTTAAAAAATACAAGGAAACTTCCTTGGTCAGCAAATACTTGATCTTCCTTGTCAAGTTGTGCCATAATATGGCAGCCAAAGCCAATCATAGTTTAAAATATTAACTTATTTGAAAAATCTTGTAGAGGAAGATAGGAATTTATGAAATGGAGATAATCATGAGACTGTCATTTTATAAAATAGCAAGCACCAGTGAAGTTTATATAAAGTTTGTGTAGAGACTACTAAATTTCACTGTGCTTCCTATTTGTTAATTGTAAAAAAAAAGGGGATAGAGACTAGACAAATTATTTCATTTGTATATGGAAATGTTCATAAGGCAACTCCAATTGATGAGGCAGCAACTTCTCTTCAACTTAAAGTCTCAGAAAGTTATCTAAAATGTTGAAAGCTTATGTGATTTGCCCAGGGTCATAGGGTCCAGGATGTGCCAGAGATGATTTTTGAATTCAGATCATACTGACTCTCAGGTCTAAGTATTAAAATGAATTTCCTTTTACACAGGTAAGTCTTTATATTCACTATACTACACTATCATGATAGATAGAAATTTTTAAGTAATATTTTGTATGTATTTATTTATATATGTAATATACATATATATGTATGTAGGGGAGGGTATCTAAATATAAAGATAGGGGTTGGAGGTGACATGGTGAGGAAGGATGAGGATAGGAAAGTCAAAAAGGAATCAAGGAAAAGAAAAGGAAAGTCATTGAGCCATTTTTTTTTAATGCAGAGAATAGAAAGAATTACTGAAAAAAAGCATAAATAGGGCAGAACAGCTTTGAAATCTAGAGGGTTTAATTTATCATATGCTTAAAAAGAAAAGCAAGCTATATATAATAGAGATTTGCAGCTTTATGCACATTCTTTTTCCTTCCTACCAAATACATGGAAACATCCATTTTATTTTATGTTTGTTCATTTAAGAATAAATATACATTTTTATTGCAATTCACCCAAGTGTAATAGAGAAAGAAACACATGATAAGCACAAATAGGTCACAACATCTTTCTAATTGGTATCAAGAATAGAACTACAACTGTGTGACCCTGGGCAAGTCACATGACCCCCATTGCCCACCCTTATCACTCTTCCACCTAGGAGCCAATACACAGAAGTTAAGGGTTTAAAAAAAAATTAAAAAAAAAAAAAAGAATAGAACTACAACTTGAAAGGAGTCTTTTCCACATGCTTCACTGGACACAATGTCAAGGAATCTGGAGGACACTAGTGAGCACACAGGGATAAGAGAACTTTGATGAGAATTTCACAAGGTGAGAAAGGACAGTTGGATTGTGATGGCTGGAAGGAGTACCCTCATTGAAGAATTTCACAGATTCATCAAAGTATACATTTTGTCCACTTGATTTTTATTCAGATTAGAATTTTATTGTACAGTATAAATTTTTTTATTATTTTTATTCTTACTGTTTCCTTGTATGAATTTTATTTTTCCTAAAATATAGCCTGTCAAGGACTCTGGCAAACCCATGACATCCTAGAAAGAATACATATAGTTTGGAGTCAGAGGATCTGGGATTGAATCCCGTTTCTGCTACTTACTATGCAGTGCGTGACTTTGGATAATTAGTTGAATTATTATAGGCTTCAGTTTCTTCACATGTAAACTGATACAGTTGATTAAATAATCACTTGGATCTCTTACTTTTCTGAATCACATGATTAAAATCTCCTTAAATGCAAAGAGGATATAACATACTTTTTTTCATATTTTCTATTTCATCCATACAATAGTTGAAACTCAATAAATACTTATTGGATTGAATGAGAGGAAAGAATTAAATTGAAGAATCCAAAGAGAATGGTGATTTGGGGGAAAGTGTAATTAGGATTTTCTCCCCAGGACTCTAAAACCCAGCTTCCCATGTTTCTTCTCATGTTACATGCTAACATGGGGAGGTTATAAGTTTTATTTACCTCCACCCCCTCTTCTCTTTTTGCTGGATTGTGGCTAGGAAAGCGGACTTTATTCCAGACAAGAGAATCTACACACGTGGTTTTACTTTTTGTTAGATAATTAGGTTTGAACTTCTATTTTTTTGGTTTATTTTCTTTCTACTTCAAGTGATTATTAACAAACTTAATAAAATATAATACTTGGAGCTATTGGATATTAATTTAAATCTTACAGGTGGAGCAAATATACTCAAGAAGATCAGAAATATTTATCAATTAAAAGCCCATATAGTGGGGGCAGCTGGGTGGCTCAGTGGATTTAAAGCTAGGCCTTGAGACAGGAGGTTCTAGGTTCAAATCTGGCCTCAGATACTTCCTAGCTGTATAACCTTGGGCAAGTCACTTAACCCCCATTGCCTAGCCCTTACTACTCTTCTGCCTTGGAATCAATACTGTGTATTGACTCCACAATGGAAGGTAAGGGTTTTTAAAAAAACGACAACATATAGCTTAGGTAGCAGGTGAATAGCATTGACATTTTATCTGAAAGAAGAAGTTATTTTTATTTCTTGTTTGAGAACATGATCAGATCTTGAGTGTCATGATTAATTACCTGAAAGGAAGTCTACCTTTGTTCTTAATTAAACCAGCAAGTGAAATTTATTCCTATAATTTGACCAATAAGAAACAACCTTATATCTTTGAATTTTTATACTAAGATTCTTTAGATATTTTGACCAAAATAAATCAATTCTTCTCACATTTATTTCACTTCTGAACTTTTGTACATTAAGTCTATGTAAAAGAGTAGTTTTAGTTGGGAAAAGTCAGTATTTAGTCACAGCTTACAGGGAAATAACATTTGTCAGTTAAAAAAGGATGTATTTCAATGATACACTTCTCAGAAACTTCATTATCAGAAGTAGAAATTATATTGGGATGAAAGAGATGTATTTAAATAAAGACAAATTAAACATCAAAGTCAAATATTGTGGAAAAAAATTCTTTTGGGAATCTAGAGAAACCAGAAGTAGAGGAATTCAACCCTGATCCAATGTTGATATAAAGAATAAGGAGAAAGGGTTCTGCTGAAGTCTCTCTATGCCTCATGAAATGTTCTTCTATGGAAAAATCCAGGGATAAGGAAAACTGATTCTACTCTCTTTGGTGGTTTCATCCAGGAACAAGTTACCAGCTATAACTATTAAGTTCATTAGTCTTTTTTACTCAATTCAATTCAACAAATAATTATTAAATACCAGGTGGAGGAAGGCATTGTCCTAGACAAGTGATGTCGAATCTTTTAAAGACAGAGTGCCAGGACCCACCCGTACCCCACCCCCAGACTAAGTTACATGTCCCTCTCCTCTTTATTCCACACAGGGGAGGGAGAAAGTGCTCCCATTGGGCTTTTGGGTGAAGGGTTGGGTGAAGTAAGGAATGTCCTCAGTGAGTGTAGAGAGGGGGAGGGGAGTGGCCCAAGTGCTCCTCTCCCCTCTAGCTCTGCCACCTGTGAGTTACCTACCTTATTATGCTCCCATTGGGCTCCTGGACAGAGGGGTGGTGATGTGAAAAAATGTTGTTAGGCACAGTGGAATGGGGGAAGGGAGCAGCTCTGCTCACCCTTTGGGTGGGGAGAGGGCAGCCATGTGCCCAAAAAGAGCGCTCTGTGTGCCATCTTTGGCACCCATGCCATAGGTTCATTCTAATGGGGAGAGAGGGAAGATGCTGCAGAATACCTGGACATAAATAAATATAAGATAAGATAAATGTAAAAGGAGAGAGTCAAATTACTATAAGAAAATTTAAGGTAGGAGAAATTGTGTTCAGTTCACAGAGGTAGTCACAAAAGAAAGGATGGGATTTTCCCATCTTCCCTTAATTATATTCTTACTACACATTTTAAATACATGTTAAAAATACATAACCATGAACTGCTAATCGAGATGGCTGCCTGAATGGAGCAGGTTGCCCATTTCCCTCAAAAATCCAATAAGAAACACCAGTGACTTCCTCCATCCCAGAACTGCATGGAAAGTCAGCCAGCAGCACAAAGGCAATAGAAAAGCATATCAATAAAGATGCCAATGCCAGCCTTCAGATTAGCAAGCATTCAATCCAAAGACACATATAGTCTGCAAGGCTCTGTGAGATCCTCAGAAAGTTCTGGGGATGCGGGTGAAGGGAGGAGGTTGTAAGTCTATATCTGAGGCCCCAGAAAACATCAACTAGTATGACCAGCTTGCCTAAAAGCACAATGGAGGGAAGAATGTGACCCTAGCACAAAGCCTTAATTCAGGAACTAAAGTTGAAGGTATAAATAAATCAAATCACCAGTACTAAAATTTATTGCAAAAACAGATATCCCTAAAAATAAAAGAGTAATAATTCCATGATAACTACAAGCAGAGACACAAAGGGGAAAGATGTTACTAAGAACTACATGAATACTTAGAAGAAATTTTAAAAGGAAATTAAAAATTTTGATGAGAGAAATAGAGGAATAAGTAGTCCAGGATAAAGAGATAAACATAACCTAAGAAATGGACTCCCTGAATACTAGAATAGACCAAATAGAAATCAATGACCTCATCAGATAGTAATAAATATTAGGAAGAAATGAAAAGATTGAAAAATAGAAGAAAATGTGAGATAGTTGATATAAAAACAATTGATGTAGAAAACAGAATTCAAGCATTATTGGGCTGCATGAAAACTATGATAAAAATAAAAAGCTTAGAAATGATATTTTAAGAAATCATAAGTGAAAACTGCCCAGAAATCTCAGAACAAGAGAACAAGTGAAGATAGAAAGAATCCATCATTATTTATCTCCTGAAAGAACTCCCCAAAGGAAAAGTCTCAGTAATCTCATAGCAAAAATCCAGAGTTCCTACTTTATATGTGTGTGTGTGTGTTGCATGCACACACACACACACACATATACATATTGCAAGCAACCAGAAAGTAGTTCAAGTACCAAGGAATCACAAGACCACAAGGATCACATAAAGACCTAACAGCTTCTTCTAAAAATGAGAATCTTAGAATACAATATTTCTGAAGGCAAAAGATATAGATTTACCAAGAATAACTTACCCTGCAAAGATAAGTAAAATTCTACAGGGAAAAAGTAATCTTTCTAATGTATCTGAGGAAAAAAACAAACCCAGATAGAAACTCTGAATGCACCAAAAAAACAAACAAACAAACCAAAAAAAAAACCCAAACCCAAGAGTCAATAGTAATCTAGAGAATAAATTCATTTGAACAATTAGAAGGAAATAAGAGGGAAATAAATGATTACATCTGGAACCTTGATGTCTTTAAAGGGTATTGAGAGCATTAAATAAGAAAAATAAAGGACTTGGAGGTAGATTGAATGCTTTCAGAAGTCTGGAGAAGAGGCGGGGAAGTGAGGATAAAAAAAATACAACTGGTGTAGAAGTGAGGTATTTCTTATAATTGGGGAAATTGAGAAGAAGAGTATATAAATATGAAAGAAGGGAGTAGGAAGTAGGCATCAGGTGAACTTCACTCTTATCTGAAAGGGACAAAGGAGGATTGAATTTATATAAACTGGATGGCATAAAAATACATCAAATTCGACAAGGAGACAAAGCATGAATAGAGTGGAGGGTATTAAGGTTCTGGGAGGATAATCCTGAGGAGGGAATAGACACTAGCAAAATAAACTTCCTGGTCTTGAAGGGAAGATTAAATAAGAAAAAACAAAGAAAAACAAACAACTAAAATCTGAAGAGTAGCTTAGATTGCCTCTTTGACAAATGGGAAATGACTATACAAATTACAGTATGTGAATACAATGGGATATCATTATACTGTAAGAAATGCCAAAAAAAAAAAAAAAAAAGGGTTTTTAAAAAATGTCCGACATTGGTAGTATGAACTTGTACAAAATGAAGTGAGTAGATTCAGAACAATGTGGATAGACTGAGTACAGAAAGATACATTTTTTAAATATGGTCATCATGTAGACTCTTTTTGTTTAACAAACCTTATTTGCCAAAAGGGTGTCTTTTTCTTCCCTTTTTGGTTTTTTTTTTTCGTTGGTGGAAGCAGTTGAGAGACATGGGAGAAAATAGGGGAAGAAATAGTGATACGATTAAAAAAATGAATGAAAATAGATGATTTATCACTTGTTTATTTGGGTATATGATTTGGGGTTTGGTTTTTATAAGATTATTCATTTACAAAAATGAATAACATGGAAATGTTTTGTTTGATAATACATGTACAACCCAGAATGAATTGCTTGTCAGCTCCAGGAGTGGGGAGTGAATAAGGGAGGGAAACAATATAGATCATGTGACTTTGGAAAACTTATGTGTAAATTTATTAAAATAAAATAAAGATAAAACAAAAAAATAAAAATAAAAAAGAGATAATGATTTTTTTTAAAATGCACAGAACAGAAAAAGTGGAGAAGGAAGCGCAGGTTAACAGAACAGTTTTTAAAGTAATGTGAGCAATCTAGTAAATTCTTCTTTACAAAATGATGTGATTCCATTTCATAAACAATCCTCTTTTTGTGGTCTGCTATGTATTTGGAAATACATATTCTTTTCTTTTATGGTGTTTAGGTTCAATTAAAAAAAATAAATACTCATAATTCCTACCAAGAGCAGTAATAGTAGTAGGAACATTCTCTCTCGTTTTCTTGTTCCCTCCAATATCTCCCCTCCTTACAGAAACTCCTTTATACTCTGTACCCAAACAGCCAGCATCAATAAACTGATATCACCATCTTTGGAAAGTGATGATAGTGTAATGACTTGGAATGTAAAAAAAGACCTGGATTTAAAATCTTGTCCCTGACACTATCTAGATACGTGAAATTGGGTGAGTCATTTAACTTCACTGAATCTTAAGTTTCTTCTTCTGCAAAATGAAGATAGTAAGAGTGTCTTCACAGAGGTATTAAGAGGCTTCAGTGAAAATACATGTTTTCCCAGGGAGGAATTTGCATTGCCCTTTTATCATTTTGAATTATTATTTTCCTTTGGACAAGGGAAAAATAATTCACAGAAAGCCTGGCAGAATAATTTCTGTGGTTCTGACACAGGAAAGAAATTACTCTTTCTCCATGGGAATCGCTTTTCTTTTCTTTTTTTTCTTTCTGATAGGTGCAGAAGCCAGCGACACCAATTTTATGGCAGTACTAACAAATAGCAGCATGCTCAACTAAGATACAGTACTACTCAGGACCAACCAGTATCATGGGCTAGAATTAGCTGAGGTCCAGCAGTTATTCTGATTCCTCTTTGTGGCAAGTGTTCTAGTGGGAAACACTGTTTATACTTTTAAATTCATTAAGTGAATACTCTTCCTGTCACTCCTTTTTGATGAGCCATGGGGGTGTGGACTAATGTTTTTTCCATCTGCACCAAAGATCTGGAAGGGAAGACCAGGGAGGTTTAAGCATAGTCAGAAGGGTTTGTTTCATTTGCATTTAATTCTATGTTATTAAAACCTATGTGGTCCTAATATGCTAAGGATCTGAATTTGACTCCTATGGGAAGTGGCATGAGAAAACAGAATGAATATCATAAGAAGGTGGTAACTATGAGTAATTCACAAATAAATTTCAAATTTTAATATGTAATCAATATTTTAGCTCCTAGACTAAATTGGAATCCAATCAATATGTGGTTTTAGAAATATTACAATGGGAGTCAATCCTTCTGCACATGATGGAGGAAGGTGGGGGGCAACGCAGGGCTTTGCAGGTTTGAGCACCTGATACAGAGATACTACAGACTGTTAAAAGGAGGCCATCCTATATGCACACATCTGATACTAATGATTTACTGATATGATTGCCTCTGAACTAATTTAAACTCCCTTAACTGTGGGATTTCTTTTCATATGGTCCTTAGATTTAGTGGAAGATAGTCCAATAAGTATATGTAGCAATGTTTTTATTTATTAAGATTTTTTTAACCTTGGCAACAATATCAAAGAACTTAATTCCCAAAGAAACTGGTAATCAAAGTATCATTATATCTTTATTTTGTAGTTGTCTGTTATTATAGAAGATTGTTTGTAGGAAATATTACTCAGCATAGCTGACAGAAAAGAAACTGGCATTCAATATATTTGCTCAGAAAAAAAGTTAAAGGGATAAAGGACATGATTTTTTAATTGAAGAAAAAGAAGATGAAGATTGAATTTTATAATAAGTAATGGTGCGTCCCCATTTAGACTTGAGCAAATTTGGGATAGAGACAATGAGATGAAAAGGTAAGTCTCTATTACATGCAAAGTGTCCATTCGTCATCTCATTTTCTTATATTCCTCAGATTTCATTTTCTTCTAATAGACTATGAAGCCTTTCTGAATGTGATTGGATTATTCTGCAAGTTGTTAAAGATATGAGGTTTTGAGTAACCTATTTGCATCAGACAAATCCAGAAAAGCAGATGAGTAACAAGCAAAAATTGCAAATTTGCTCCCAGAGTATATACTTTCTCCACAACTTTTCTTGAGCCACTCATTTAAATAGACCAACAGATCCAAGTTTAAAATATTGGGAAACCAAAATATCCATATCTTTTGACCCGGGCATTATACTATGAGAAATATACAGGAAAGAAGGAAGGAAAGAAAGTAGGAAGGAAGGAAGGAAGGAAGGAAGGAAGCCTCTATATATACCAAAATATTTATAGCAGCAGTTGTAGCAAAGCACTGGAAGCAAAATAGATACCACTGAGTGGGTCATTGCTAAACAAAATGTAGTGAAGGAATAAAATGGAATCTTAGTCAGTCAATAAACATTTATTAAGTACCTACTATATACCAGGTATTGTGCTGAGTATAGAGGATACAAAAAGAGGAAAAGGTAGTACCTGCCTTCAAAAAGCTTTCATCTAAATAGGTTGTACAACGTGCAAACAAGTATATACAAAATAAGCTATAGAGATGGTAGATAGGAAAAAAATCAAAAGAGGCAAGACTGAAACTAAGAGGAGTTAGGAAAGGCTTCCTACAGAAGGTGGAATTTTAGTTGGGACTTAAAAGGAAGCCAGGGAGGTCAGTGACTGGAGTGGAGGAGGAAGAGTGTTCTAGGGACAGTCACAGTATATATTTAGAGCTGAAAGATGTGTTTTGTTTATGGAAAAGGAGGGCAGTGTCACTGGATTAAAGAGTGCATGTTGGCAAGTAAGGTGTAAGAAGACTAGAAAGATAAGTGGGCTAGGTTATGAAGGGCTTTGAATGACAGAACATTCTGTATTTGGTCATGAAGGCAATAGGGAGTCAATGGAGTATGTTGAGTGGAGGAGGTCAGGGGATTTGACATGAGCAGACTTGTACTTCAGGAAAAGTGCTTTAGTGTCTAAATAGAGGATAGTTTGAGTGAGGAAACACCTGAGGCAAATAAACCCAGGACAGAACCCAGAGGGATAACTATGGTTAGGTAGAGTGGTATGTAAGAAGGTCTAGCAAAGGAGACAGAAGAAGCAGTAATATAGGTAGGGGAAGAACCAGGAGACAGTGATATCACAGAAACCTAGAGAGAAGAACAGTGGCAAAGGCTTCATAAAGGTCAGGGAGAATAAGGATTGAGGTAAAGTCATTGGATTTGGCAACTAAGTAATCATTATTAACTTTGGGCAATTTTGATAGAATGATAAGGTCAGAAGTAAGAGGTTAAACAGAAAGTGAGAAGATAAAATGGAGGCACCTCTTGTAAATGAGCCTTTTCAAAGAATTTAGCTACTATGCACAGAAGAAATGGAAGGATCAAGTGAAGTTTTTTTCAGGAAAAGGTAAATGTAGACATGGGTATGTTTTTAATCAGTATGAAATGAGCCAGTAGATGGAGAGATTGAAAATAAATGAAAGAGTATGGATATCTGAGGAGGCCATTTGCTGGAAGAGAAGAGTTAGAATGAGATCACTTGAACAAGTAGAGGGGATAACCTTGCTAAGGAATAAGGCCATCTCATTATATGAGACAGGGATGAAGGAGGAGAAAGTGACAGAAGGGATCTGAGTGATAGGAGATGAGTAAGAAAGGAGAAAAGGGGATTCACAACAAATAGCCTCAAGTTTTTCTATAAAATATGAGACAAAGTTCTCAGCTGAGATGGAGGAAAGGAACCCTGGGAGGTTTGAGGAGGGATATAAAGATTTGGAAGAGTCACTGTAGAGAGTGGAATAGTGAATTGGAAAGGAAAATAGAGTAGGAATGCATAGCATCATGAGGACCAAAGTGAGGTTATGCAAAATAAATTTGTAGTGAACCCAGTCAAAATGGTAGCATGATTTCCTACTATGTGGGAAGAAAAAGTGGATATAATGAATTCAAAGAAGCATGGAAAGACTTACAAGAAGTTTTGTAAAATAAAATAAACACAAACTAATATGTATGTAGGGCAGCTGAGTGGCTCAGTGGATTGAGAGCCAGGCCTAGAGACTGGAGGTCCTAGGTTCAAGTCCGGCCTCGGACACTTCCAGCTGTGTGACCTTGGGCAAGTCACTTGACCCCTACTGCCCACCCTTACCACTCCTGGGCCAAGGACGGTCCCTAGCACGGATGAAAAAGGAGGAGGGTTAGGCGTGGGGCTAGCAACCCCACCCTGTAAAAACTACATCTGCTAAAGAAACTGCAACCTAAAAGTAGGGGCAGCTGGGCTAGCTCAGTGGATTGAGAGCCAGGCCTAGAGATGAAAGGTCCTAGGTTCAAGTCCGGGCTCAGACACTTCCCAGCTGGGTGACCCAGAGCGACTGTGTGTCCCATTGCCTACTGGTTGTGGCCCTATGCTCCTAGAATGGAGTCCCAGAATAAAAAAAAAATATGTATGAAATAATTGAAGATGGAATGTTGCAAAATTACAAAAAATCACACTTGGTCACAAGAAGAGATATGAGGACACTTCCTTAATATTCTTTTTTAGAGATGAGAAGTCTATAAGTGTGGAATGTTGTATATATTTTCAGGTTTTTTTTTAATTTTTTTAAACCCTTAACTTCTGTGTATTGACTTATAGGTGGAAGATTGGTAAGGGTAGGCAATGGGGGTCAAGTGACTTGCCCAGGGTCACACAGCTGGGAAGTGTCTGAGGCCGGATTTGAACCTAGGACCTCCTGTCTCTAGGCCTCAGCTCTCAATCCACTGAGCTACCCAGCTGCCCCCTATTTTCAGTTTTAAAAAAATGTATCAAACAGGAATGTTCAATTTTTCTTTCTCTATTTTTTCTGTAAAAATAATTCTTTGATACATGGAATAGCTTTCTGGGAGGGAGGAAGAAGAGGAATACAAGGAGAAATGTAGCACATGAAAAAAACAAAAGACATAAACAAGAAATTATTTTTAAAAAAAAAAGAATATGAAACACATCTGGTCTCTCACCTATTCCCTGGGATATGGCAAGTCTCAAAGCTAAGGCCTGAGGGAGTAGAATTGAAGAGGCTTCTGCCTATTCTAGGCTAAGAGTCTCAGTTCTTTCTGAAGTACCCTTGCCAATGAATGTAGCTGAGCCCAAAGCTAGATGGGACTACTGGGGGACAAGTAAAGGGAATTGCCCAGCCTAGCCGTGGCAAAAAATCTATTCAGTACTGACACTATTCCACATTGTGAAATTGCATTGGAATTTTATGAAGAAAGGACATCCAGGCCCTGAAAAGTCAAGAGTTCTGAGTTACTTTTTGCTATGTATATTGACATATGTTAAATTAATACCATTGTACTATTTGAACCTATTTTCCCCATGGATGTGGAATTTGTGTATGTGCATCCAGGATTTATGGAGAGATATTTACACCAATTGTTCATACTACCTCATTTTAGTAAATGCCTTTGCTTAAAGCTAATTTAAGCCATCTGACTGTTACTAAGAAATCTACCAGTAGGATCTCAGGAGGCCATTGGCTTACTCCTAGAAATCAATGAAGAAGTCAACAGCCTTTGGGTACCCAACCTGTAAATGTAAGTTTAGGAAGTAGATGCAGAGGGGGTGTTACACTATGGGGACTTATCTGGGATATATTTGGGTTTCCTTTATATATGCAGGCAGCTACTAGAGAGATTCTTCATTCTGGACACTCATTCTTGGATGTCCTGATTTGGCTTGTTAATTCAATCATTCTTTAGCCATGTCCAACTTTTTGTGACCCCATTTGTGGTTTTCTGGGCAAAGATATTGGAATTCCTTGCCAACCATCTTCTCCAGCTCATTTTATAGATGAGGAAACTGAGGCAAATATAGATGCATTTGCCTATGGTCATACAGCTAGTAAGTATGTGAGGCCAGGATTTGAACTCAAGAAGATAAGTCTTGCTGATTCTAGACCCAGCATTTTATCCAATTAGTGGCCCATTCTGGGTCTGGCAAGAATCCCCTATTTTTTTCTTTTGTTCTTAGAATGTGTTTGGACAATATTTCCATAAGTTTCCTTTTAAATCAGACCAATTCCTTTTACCTCTTACTTGTTTGAATCCTTAAGTACTAATATCTGTTATATTACTGCATCTATTAAATATATGGAGGGTAGTGTGAGTAATTTGGATTTTTTGGTAGTATTTTGTATTGGTAGTATTCCTAGACCACTGTTCAGCAATGTACTTAGAGCCAGATAGAGGATTCCTAGTTAAAGGTGTGTTTTATGACTTAAAAGGAAAGGACACTAAGAACATTTTATGAGATTGAAATTTTGGAGAGTTATTCTTTATGAATACATACTGACATTTGTTCTGTATAAACATAGCACAGTCCCCAAAGTATCAAGAGTAAGCATCTCACAAAATAATGAGAGGGATGTTCATCAGTTGGGGAATGTCTAAACAAGTTATAGCATCTGTTTCTGATGGAATACTACTGCACCATTAGAAACAATGAGCAGGTTGATTAAAAAAAATGGGAAGATCTACATGAAAGTGAAACAAGCAGAACCAAGAGAACATTATATACAGCAACAGAAATAGTGTTTGAAGAATGACTTGTGTATGCCCACCTCGAGAGAAAGAACTGATATAACAGAAGCATAGCAAGACGCGATTTCATATATACATATGTCTTTTTGTTAGATGATGCTTTCTCTAGAACAGAAGGGGGACAGTAGGAGATACCTGGGAATTTTTTTAAAGATTATTTTTATTCATTTTTTAAACACTAATATCTTTATATATCCTTCTATATTATTTTTTTATTTGTTACAGGGCTAGGCAATGGGGGTTAAGTGACTTGCCCAGGGTCACACAGCTAGGAAGTATCTGAGGCCAGATTTGAACCTAGGACTTCCTGTCTCTAGGCCTGGCTCTCAATCCACTGAGCCATCCAGCTGCCCCTGATACCTGGGAATTTTAATGTAACAAATTTTTAAAAATCATTTTTTAAAAATAAAAAATCTAGTCTGTTTTCTACATGATACCTGAGAATGTAGATGCTTCTAAATTCCTGTTAAGCAAGGAGTTTCAGAAAGTATTTGGAAACTGGCTTCTTATTGAAGATGAGATGAAAGGATACTATACAGGGTTAAAACACTGTTAATCAAAGAATGTCTGGAGATGTCTTATGAGGCCTAACCCAGCAGGGAAAAAATAACAAGGTCCAAGGACAGCTATTGATGGTGTTGCAAGGTCCAAGTTAGGACTGTTCTCAAGAAAGGATCTGTGTTCCTTTCCCTGTGGAAAAAGTATGAAACATCTGGTTCAGAAATAGAACCAAAGCACCACAACATTGGTATATACTTGGAATAGAAAAACGGAGTTAAATGGATAGGAAGTAATAGAAATACAGCTTTTGAAATTATAAACAGTATGAAAAACATAAATCCTGAAGTCACATGGCAAGGATGCTTACAGAGTCTAAAAAGGCAATTTGGTGATGATGGTATACTATAGCAAACATATATTAAGTCCATTCAGTAGAAAGAGGATAGCCTCTTGAGTTAGTTAATTCAAATGAACAGTAAACTACAAATATTAGTAGAGGAAGAATAAAATTTGAAGTAGATGAGGACTGGATGATATTGGAGCAGGTACACGGAAGGAGGGCTTACCCCTAAAGTAATTTGTTTTTAGGACAAACAAGAGGCACCAGATTTTGATCAGTTGCTGGAAATGGTAATCCAGTTTGAGAATGGTTTACCAAGTAGCAAAGAATGATCTAACTTAGGAAAATTCAAATCAGCCTAGATCCAGAACATTTTCCTATGTGTGGGCCACAGAAACCAGGCAAGAGACCAACCTGATGACTCAAACTCAAAGTCAAGATCCTATAGAAGCCCAACAAAAGGTGGAACCACAGAAAGGATTGTTCCACTTGAGAGAACCTAGGGGTAAAAGGACCAAAGGTCATAACCACATCTGATAAAAGGACACTAGAGTGATATTCTGCAACAATTTTGGATTGGATAGATATGAGTGGTGTATGATCCCAAGAATACAGAGTTAATATTCCAAAGGTTGAATTGTGGAACCAGCATTAGATGGGGCTTTAGAATGAGATTATCTAACAAGCATGATTTCAATAAGTCACCTTGGTTCAAATCTGGCTTCAGACACTTCCCAAGCTATGTGACCCTGGGCAAGTCACTTAACTCCCATTGCCTAGTCCTCACTGCCCTTCTGTCTTGGAACCAATACACGGTAAGGTAATGATTCTAAGACAGAAGATGAGTTTGGGGGGAACACCCCCAATAGATAATAGTTGTTATGAGTCCATCCTTGAACTTGAACTCATAGGACCTCACATAAAAGTGTCAGTGAAGATTAAAAATGTGAAATGCACTGCCATATGGCCAGCAAATCAAGAGAGGACCATTGTGCTCTGATCTTTTGACAAGAGATATATGAGGAAAATTCCACTGTAGCCTATAAAAAGGTTAGAATGTAAGGGGTTTGCCAGAGGGACTTATGAGAAAGAATGCTATCCACATCCAGAGAAAGAACTGTGGGAGTAGAAACACAGAAGAAAAAAACATTTCCTTGATCACATGTTTCAATGGGGATATGATTGGAAATTTTGACTTTAAATGATCATTCTATTGAAAATATTAATAATATGGAAATAGATTTTGAACAATAATACCTGTATAACCAAGTGGAATTGCTTCTCAGCTCAGGAAGGGGGGGGGGTAAGAAAAGAGGGAAAGAACATGAATCATGTAGCCATGGGAAAATATTCTTAATTAAAAAAAAACTTAAGGGATTTAATAAGAAAGGACTCTCCATACTTGGTCTACATCATAATTAGACTAAAGCCTATTAGATTTTTTTCTAATTCCATTGAGGTGGAAAGTGAAGCAGAGATACCTTGCCTTTATATCCAGACTGAGAGAACAACTCTGGAATATTAGCTTTGAGTGAGATGAACTCTAGTTTATTCAAGAAACCAACAACATATTATGATCAACAAGCCAGAACTCAGTAACTGAGTATTTTAGATATCCATTTAGTTTATGCATAATCATACAAGAAGGTAGATGATGGCAGTAAACACATCAAGGCACATCAGGTTTTATTAAACTCAGAGATAGATGCAGAGAAATCTGATTTGTGTGACTCATCAGTACCTGAAGACTAGAAGGCCCAGTTAGATGAAAAGTTAATTGGATGACAAAAGTGAAGTTCTTTCAGCAAGAATGGGATGTAAAAATATATAATTTAGAAAAATTCGCGTAAGTCCAAGATTCCCTTGTGATAGATATCAGAAACCACCTGAAGGAATTGCCCAATAGTAATATTACAGAGTCCAGCAGTCTATACACATCACTTGTAGCAAGGGCACAAAATAAGTCTCAGAAGATCTGGATGTGCATGGACAACCAGATTTTGAATAAGAGGATTGAAGTGGACTGGTATAGCATGCCAGGAGTTCCAAGATGTGTTGGGACTGCTTGCTAGGCAGTGATCTTTGGTTTTGGATTTACACAGTAGTTACTACCAAAACCAGCAGAAAATAAGACAAAGGGAAGATAGCTTTCACCTCAACTGCATTTTACCCATTTGATTTTATGCCTCAAGACATCTCAGTGACATTGAGTATTTACCTCCTTTCTAAAGTATAAGGAAAAGGTAATTGGGGACTACTTGGGAATGTTGGTGCACCTCCTTGATAATGAGAAGCATAGCAGTGGAGGTTCAGGAACTAGTGTTAGGAGCAGGCATCCCACAGTTACTCCTGTGACTTCAGTTAATAGTGGCCTCTCTGGAGACCTAGCCTACAAGTGTAAGTTAGGGGAATACCCAAGAAGAGATTTTAGAAGTAGGAATTATTTAAAACATGTTCTATGGTCATTAATCTTAAATCTTATTTTTATTATATAACCTGATTATTCATTAAAATGTTATTATTCCCTGTAATTTCAGAATAAACTTTTCATGTAAGTGGAGAAGGATTTAAAATACCTTTTAAGGCTTTATTATTTTTTAAGGATAGTTCTTTATTGCTTATGTATTTAACAAGTTAAAATTCAAACAAAAATTAATGTAAAGAAATAAGGTAGATGTTCCTTTTTAGAAACAATATCAAATGCCTAAGTGGCTCAGTGGAGAGAGCACCAAGTCTGGAGTTGGGAGGATCTGGGTTCAAGTCTAACCTTGGATACTTCCTTGCTATGTGACCTTGAGCAAGTCACTTATCCCTGTTTGCCTAACCTTTTCTCTTCTGTATAAAGTTGTTACTAATACAGAAAGTAAGGGTTTTAAAATAAAATATCAAGCAGAGAATCACTCATTCAATTTCAAGGAAATAATATATCCCTTTAAATATTTATTATATATTTTAAATTACACTCATCTGAAAATTACAAGCAGTCTGAGAATATTACATTCAGATTACATCCAAGAACAAAGATGCTTAATATTTTAACTTTAACATCAATTATGTATAGTTTATAGTTGATGGAAAAAAAGATAAAAGTTCCTTTAGCTTTTTTTTTTTACATAAAAAAAGTTAATAAGGGAACTGGATTACTAAAGACACAGCACTACCAATTTAAAGAGTAAAAATTATTCTAGATATTTCCCATTTTTGAAACTTACAACTCAACATTTTTTAAAGTAACAAATTATGTCAGTATAAAGGGCCACTGTCAGGGTGAAAATATACATATTAAAAATTAACATATATCAGGAAAATGCTTTTAGTTTTTATATTTAATTCTTGGCACACCCCTTATTATGGGGAGTAAAAATATATTTTGTCAAGTTTATTCCACTGAGCTGGTCATTAGCCAGATTTTTTACAAGTTTCAACAGCAGTAGAGTAACATCAATTCAAATGTTTTGAAACTATATTCTTTTACCATCTAAGTATCACCATTCCCTAATGAATTTTGGACTTTCCCATTACAGTAAATGTAAACTTAAAACCTCTACTTTTTCAAGAGAAAAATAATATAAAAACCCTACTAGCTAATATGTCTTCCATGACATAAGGGTTTGAAGTTTACTTTTTTAAATAAACATTGTAAAATTAATGGCTCTCTCTAATATCATTTAATAATTTTGCTCTTGGCTTCCCTGATATGACCATAATCATTCTCAATATAATATTGATGCTCTAAATATTCACACAAGCCTCAAAGTCCAATCTAATAGAAAAACTGTCTTAAAAAGTGATCACTGAGAGAGATCCAATGATGTCCACTTTTCTATATTAAAAATTTGATGACAATTTTTTAAAGACTGAAATTAGTTTTCATTTCCAAACTTAATTACAAGAAAGGTCAATATTGATCAGGACAATATAGTTACACAGAGAACTGGATTTTCAAGAGATCACACAGCACAGACAGAATCATTACTTGTATGGATTCAAACAAGTGTTTGGTTTCTTTGATTCCAGATTATGAGCATCACAGCTCTGTATAGGAGGCTAGTGAGAATACAAAAGCCACAATAAAGATTTTTATATAGCCTTGAACCCCTTAATTTCCTTATTTTTAATTACTCATAGGCTTATAGGAAAACAAAGTAGGGAAAAATCCCCATTTTCATAGGCTCTTCCATAAAGCAAAACTGCTGGCTCTTGTTATTCCCCTATTAATCAATACTACTACAAATACTGAAATTTTTCTATTAAACCTACTTAATCAGCATAGGGAGTATTTGATATAAAGAAATAATTTGCCAATCTCAACCATTATTTCCTTCAAAATTTGGCTCATTACTCATCTCTTCCTGTAAGTTTTCTCTGGCTAACCTCACCCTACAAACGTTACTCCCTTGGTCTATTTCTCATTACTTATGTATACTAAATTTGCCTTGTTAATCCTTACTTTGCTTTGTTAGGTCACTCTCTGTTGTGTGCTTGTTTTAGCTCAGTCATAAGATCTGGGAGAATAGGAACCCTGTCTTTAAATCCCATCACATTTTCCGGTGGTGTCTGGCATAGTGCTGCTTACAGTACATGCTTAAATTCTGTTTAAATGAATGAATATAGAGAGTTTCTGGGGAAGGAAAGAGTTTAACACTTTTTCTGAAACTCTCCTCTAGCATTTTTAAAACTAAGTTTCATATAACTATCCTCATTTGAATTCAGGAATGCTAGGTCTAGTAAGGCAGTAATAAGAGTTTAGAAAATCTTTTAAGATTCTTCAAAGTGATATATATTTATATGTTTATACACACACAAACATAAATATATTTTTAAACACCAAACTAAAATACATCACTAAATACTAGTCTAGCATTTGCTTAGACTTTGCAAACATGATCTTTTTACTTCATCTAAACATGGTAGTTCATTTAAAAGCCATCAAATAGGAACTGATTCCATGAATTAGGAAAAAATGAATATTTAAAGTTTAGATTAGTTTGGTAAACTCTCTTCGTAATTTAGGCCAAAGGTCCAAGTAAAATACATTTTTGCTTCAAGATTATACAAACCTGGACTCTTATTTTAAAATAAAACAAAATCGATTTGACATAATGATGTGTTACCCAAAGACAGAATGCTCTGGGACCTGTTTTACTGTTCCTTCTAGACTGAAAGGAAGTGAAGGAAAATATTCCAAATCATATATATTTTTAAATATACCTGACAGTGTCCTTTCAAAATATCTAGGCATTTGTAGTTAATATGCACACGTAAAATTTCACTATTTTCAAAATACAACACCTCAATTGTAACATTATCTTTTCAGCCTTTTTACTGAAGCATTTATTTTATAAAGCTTTGCCTCAAATCCAAATGTACTTTACTATTTTTAAAAATAAACACTCCACAGACAGTGACTATTTCATTAATAAGTTACACAAAGAATAAATAAATTATGGCACACATGAATCCAGTTCCTACAGTAGTGAAATGTTTCAGATGCCATACAAATAGCTACATTATATGTTTCACATTAAGTTCAAATGGATTTTAAACTGAAGTTTCAGCTTTCAATTTAAATGTAATACTGAAAATGTCAAGGTTGGGGCACAAACAAAACTTACTTTAAGACACATAAGAAATAAAATGAGAGTTTCCAAAAGCGGGTATGGATAACTCTTCTTTTTCTCCAAAATGCCCTCCCCATGCAACCATCCCACAGTTTCAGTGACCAAAAACAAAAGAACCCACAAACATTTAAAAGGCAACAGCTTTGGCAAGCTATTCGCTTCTTTCAGAGGCTTATTTTTATTACTATTTTGGTGGGAAGTAAATAACTTAAAATAAGAAATCTCCCTCTTTTGGCTTCTTCCTTCTCAAATCATCCCCCTTCCCTCCCGCTTAATATTGAGAAAGCACTTCTTGAAATGATCGTGGTCAATTATTTCAACAACAAAACTACTTAGTTTTAAAAGTATCAATTACATGATATAAATCAATCCTCACAAACTAGGATGGGGTCCTAGAGGTGGTTACACGCAGAGCTAAACTTGCAAGAGATCTCATGGCACAGGTTGAAACTTTGTGGCACAACCCAGCTTTTGAAATGTAGTTGGAAGCCAAGCGATAAAGCCTTTCAGCTCCAAAAGTGTTGAAGTGACCAGGAAGCACCTTCTCTACCACACCGCTGTCCACCAATTCTATCAGACGCTCACAGGTTACGATATAATCATTTATCCGACTGTATGGAAGCCAGTCAATCATTGCTCCATCATAAACAACATCTCCACTGAAGAGAATCTTCCGATCTTTGTCGAGTAAGCAAATGCTTCCCCTGGAGTGACCAGGCATGTGCATGACAGTGAGCTGTCTGTCACCAAGGCTGATCACATCCCCTAGAAATGAAAACAGATTTTAAAGATAAAAGTCCCATCATGAACTTTGCTACAAAGATAATTGTACAAGGATACAAAGTTAAATGCACTGAGAAAGATAGCATTAGGTGGTAAAAAGTTCATTTACAATCTATACTTTGTTTCACAAATGAGATACTTCCACAAGTGAGTTTTAAAGAGTGGCATAACAATTAGAATTTAGGTTACACTTCAAGTATGGGCCTGGTGATAGAATGTATGGCTTGTCAAAGGCCTTTTAAATAAGCTTAGATACTCATTGACAGATTGGCTACAGGGTTATGATTTTTTTGGACAAAGTAATTCTTAAAGATCTATTAAGCCACAGAGGAATTACATTCCCCGAAGTGATATGATAGTTTATAAGTGGGCTGTTCATATATTCCTCTCTATTTTATTCCATCCATTACTACTTCCATCACACTGTTAAGTTCTTGGATAATCCTCTATCTTCTATCTCCATTTAAGATGGTAATTGACCAAAAGGGATAGTTCCAGATTCTTCAGAAGCTCCATCTTCAGGTTACAAAGATATATTTATGTCCTCTAGGAATTTAGAATATTATATGAGTGGGAATGACGAAAAGGATATGAGAGCGTATACACACATATCATGCTATACAAATACTGAACATGGACTATATGAATTAAGATATTTAATATAATTATTTGTGCAAACATTAGTATAAAAAAGGTTTGGGGGGCAGGCAGTGAAGATCAAAGCAAAATATAATGAAATGTACATTCAGAAAGATTGAAAAAAAAGCAGCAGGATTAGTGAGAAAATCAGTGATTGGAGTAAAATGGATATGAATTCTCCATTTCAAATCAGTAGTAAAAGCATTTTATAGTGGAAGTAGGGTTTCAAGAAAATCTCAAAGGAGAGAGCTTAGTAAGGAAAAGGAATACTTTCTGGGAGATAAAGCAACCATAATAAGTAGAGTCCATTGCTTGACAGATTCTTTTTTGATTGTGACATGAGATCCAAAATACCATGAGCCCCCAGCTGTTCAGAATGAAGCTTGTGGGGGAATTTAGTTTTGAATTAATGCTTCTATTCCTCCAGAAAGGAATCAAATGAAAAACAATGGCTTCTCAGAATCAGGTGGCTAAAATTTGCTTCAGGTAATTTTTATTTAACAAGAGTAACATTTACTTCAGTCCTTACATTAAAGGATTTGGGGTAAGGCTGTCATAGCTAAGCTCTTGGTCCTATGTCCAAAACAAATGACTCTTCTTATACTGCCATTACCTTGTTCCAGGTGCCAGGTCTCAAGCCAATGAGAATGGAACCAGACATTTCCAAGATCCTCTATTGATTAGTGGTTTGGGATTAGAATTCTCTTGTAAAGTAAGAATACAATGTCTTTGGAAAACCCAGAAGTCTAATTTTATTTGATCCTCAATATGTGAGGAAGGGGGGCAGGGGAAAGAAACACCTTTTAGCTTTGGCAAATAACTGCTCAGTTGTGATCAAACGGTTATATAAAGGTCCTTTTAATTTACTGGAAAGAACTCTCCCCTAAACAAATGTTAACAGGCTAGAATAGGTGATGATTTTCTTTCTTTTTTTCCAAACCCTTACCTTCCATCTTAGAATCACTACTGTTTATTGGTTCCAAAGCAGAAGACTGGTAAGGGCTAGGCAATGGTGGTTAAGTGACTTGCCCAGGATCACATAGCTAGGAAGTGTCTGAGGCTAAACTTGAACCTAGGCCCTCCCATTTCTAGACCTGGCTCTCAATCCACGGAGCAACCCAGCTGCCCCCAAAGGTGATGATTTTCAACCAGGTGCTAAGAATAAATCCTATGACAGTCTTGTAGGTAAGTTATTTAGTTGACTGGTAATTGTGAATTTAATATAAAATAATGGGAGAAGCACTGGATCTAGTAACAGAAGACCTAGTTTCAATTTCCAGCTTTATTAATTACTATGTAAGCTTGAGTAACTCATAAGGCCCAATTCTTTGAGCCTTAGTTTCCACATCTACAAGATGAGAGGTTTGACTAGGATGCTTTTAGCTTTATATACTGCCAGTTCCTGTCTGGAGAGTATGTTATTAATGGAGAAAATGTTTAAAGTTTAATCAGACTGGTACTTACTTTGAACTTAGGTGTTCTATTGCTGTGAGCTTTGCATTAACTTGTATGGATACAGTTTTAGTAGAAAGTAGAGATTAAGCAAAATACAAATGGTTTAAAGATTGTATTTTATAGGAAATGTGTTTATGTGGGTGATATGCTTCTTTCAGTTATCTGTGGTTGAGAAAAACCTAATAATGGTCAGATGAAAGCACCTACTGAAAGTTGTTAGAGCTCACCTGACCACAATCATCCACCGAGTAAGCAAGTGCTTAGGAAAGATCAGTTTACTTTTCAAGCTTATACTTATAGTGCCAAACCTTTTAAGTAAGGTCAGATTCAATAGTAAATCATAGTTCTTTACTCTCACATAGCCTTTGCTTCAAAACATGCATACATTATTGTCATTTGATCTTTGAAATAACCCACTAATGTTCATGCCATGAGTAGTATGCATAGGAGTATTATTAGAACATCAAAAATACCATGCTACATCAGAGCAATAGTTTAACTGGTCTTTTAGATTATCATAGGCAATGTAGTGAAACTGTTTTATAACTCTTTTAAAAATCTCGATTAGCTCTAATGAAATGAGTTTAAAAAGGTGCATAGGATATGTAGTATGTACTAGGATAAACTAGAATATGTTCTGAAAAGAGTCCTGGTCTGCGAACCTTTCTTCTAAATGTAAGCTCTTAAATACCCACAAGATACTTCAAAGGAAATGTTGTTTATAAAAGAGTTATGGATTAGGCTACAAAGAAGAAAACTGACACAAATTGGCATAGTTAAATAGGGAAAAGACAGAAAGGTCATGGAGCTTCTCTGGGGATAAACTTTAACAGATTTTTACAGGAGGAATTACTTTTAGGCTTTAGAATTCTGATCAATTTTTGATAAACCACAAAAATGATAAAGAAAAAAATGAAGGTGAATGAAACAAACCACTAACCTCCTGATAGAAAGGTGATGAATTTAGGATGCAGAAAAAGACATGCATTTTTAAAACGTGGCTAACCAGATTATATAGACTATATGGAGGGATTTATTTATTAGGCAATATTGAGAGAGGCAAGGGGAGGAGCAGATTAACAAAAAATAAATACCTGTTACTTTAAAAACACAAAAATAATTTTAAAAATAAATTACTTTAGGGCAGCTGGGTAGCTCAGTGGATTGAGAGTCAGGCCTAGAGATAGGAGGTCCTAGGTTCAAATCTAGTGTCAGACATTTCCCATCTGTGTGACCCTGAGCAAGTCACTTGACCTCCATTGCCCACCCTTACCACTCTTCAACCTAGGAGCCAATACACAGAAGTTAAGGGTTTAAAAAAACAAAACAAAAAAAATTACTTTCCTACTTTCAGAAGAAGTACTATTATAATTAAACGTTAAATATCTTCTCCCAATAACTTTACTGCTAAGCCAGGATCTCAAACTATCTAGTAATAAAAGTAACCTACACCTCCAACCCTGCCCCCACTCCATCTAACAAATTAAGTCTCCTGTAAAAAACTACTTGAAAAGGTAAAATGCCAATTGCTCTTTCTATTTCTACCTGCAGTTAGAGAAGCAAAAAAGTCAGGAAAAAGAGTTTGTAGTAATGGAAAAGCCATTTGTCTAATTAAATTATATCTCATTAGCAGGGCATGTGTTTTTGACTACAAAAGGCACATACCCTGAGGAGGTTTTGAATCAAGTAAAAGCAATTTCAATCTATTAAAAGATTGGTTAAAAAGCAATGCTACAATAGTGTAGGTCAGTAAGAAAGGTACATATTTTATATAGTTGTTTATATAACTTATTCTTTAGTGTAAGTTAAGTAATAACTTGTACTTTGATAATTTGCTTTATTATTTATAGTTATTTTAATACAGAGAGAATTTTGGGGGGAGATGGAGAAGAATGGATTAAAAAGGAGAGGGGAACATAGGTGGCTCAGGGGACAGAGTGCCATGTCTGGAGTCAGGAGGACCTGGGTTCTAATATGACATCAGACATTTTCTAGCTGTGTGACCCTGGGAAAGTCATTTAATCCCAATTCCCTTGCCCTTACCACTCTTTTGCCTTGAAATTGATATAGAGTCTAAGTCAAAAGGTAAGAATTAAAAAAAAAAAAGATAAAGTTTAGGGGGCAGCTAGGTGGTTCAGTGGTCTGAGAGCTAGGCCTAGAGATGGGAAGCCCTGGATCCAAATCTGACCTTATGAACTTCCTAGCTGGGGATCCCATTGCCTAGCCATCACCTCTCTTCTGCTCTGGAACTCCAATACACAGTATTGATTCTAAAAGAGAAGGTAAAGGTTAAAAAAAAGGGTGTGTGTGCAGAAAAAACAATTTTGTTCTCAACCAAATGGGAAGCAATCCAGGTACCATCTGATCAAAGAGCAAAGAAGCACGCTTGCTTTAAAAAAGGTAAAGTACTTAAAAGGAAATATACCTTTGGAGCGTTAGATTTTTAAATTTAGTTGTTCAAAATATCATTGCATGTCAAAGGTACCAAAACATTTTCATGGCTAAATATGGAAATTGCCCTCCAAGATAACAAATTCAAAGAGTTAGGAATGTATCCCAAATGACTCCAATTTCCTATCTGCCATCTATAGCATCAAAGGACAGTACTCTAGAGATCTAGCCTAATCATTTCATTTGACTAGAAGGAAAACTGAAGTCCTCTGGTTTTAATATTATAGGATTTTAAAGACTTCACTCAATCAATAAACATTTATTAAGGGAATTCAGTCTATTGGTTTTTGTCTTTCCGGGCAAAAAAAGTTTTAAACTTTTTAGCTGATCCTGGAATAGATGCCATTCTGTTCTCATTTTCATTGTTCTTTAGACAAGGATTCCAAGAATGAATTAATTCAATTGGGGCAGGTATGAGTTTTAGGATTCTAAATGAGCTAAATACAAACTAAATGTCCATTTATGGACATTCATAAAAATGAATCTATTTTGAATTTTGGGAAATTTCATCTTGATGAACAAAAATGAGTCATCTAATCATTGAGCCCAGCTATCTCTGCCCTCTGAAGTTCTACAGAAGAAGCCTAATCTTTCTTCCATATGGCAACTTTTTGATCCAATATCTCTTAGGTCTCGCCTTTCCCTAGGGTAAGCACCTTTTTCCTTTCTTCAAAATAACTTTACATGACATAGTTTTGAGCTCCCTCACCATGAACTCTGGACTCATTACAGCTTGATAATACTTTCTAAAAGGGTATTTCACACACAAAACAATATTTTAAATATGGTTTGATGAAAGCTGGCTACAGTAGGTACAGATTACTCTACCCCCCCCCCCAAATCTGATGCCTCTTTTTGTATGTTCTCTAGGTTTGTGTCCTTTAAAACTTTTGCATTCTCTCAGTATTCCCAAGCAGTCTACTTCTAGTGTTGTGTTGGACCACCTAGAGCAGTGATGGCAAACCTTTTAGAGACGGAGTGCCAAACCACATCCCCCACCACACTTCCTAGGCTGAGTGCTGTGCCCCCCACCAGAGACTGAGTACTGTGCCCCACCACCCCTTACCCCAGGAAGGGGAGGGATGAAATACTCCCATTGGTCTGCTGGGCAGAAGTGATGCATGATGGAGAATGGGAAGGGAACAGCTCCACCTGAGTCCCTCTGCCTTTCTAGTAACAAACTAGGGGGTGGGGGCAAGGGTGGCCTGTATGCCCACAGAGAGTGCTCTGCGTGCCATCTTTGGCACCCATACCATAAGTTCACCATCACTGATCTACAGGCTACTAGAGCTAAATGGATTTTTACAAAAACCTGAAAATATTCTAAGATTCAAGTCCTGTAATTAGGCAGCATAATTAGTCTGATAGAATTATTTGGATATGATAACTTTTACTTTAAGCATTCTATAAAATGATAATACTCATCTTCACATCACAAAGGCACCAAACATAAATGAAATTGTAAGTGAAAGCCAAGATTTTTAAACTATGAAAATCATATTTCTATATCATTAATAGAAGGGAATAATTTTTTTTGCTAAGTGGGATGATCTGGTCACTCTCTCCTTGTGCCCCTCTGTGCATAATTTACTGACTGCAAAGGGATACATTTCAACTACTGTTGGCCATACAGAATGTAATTAAGCTTAATTAAATAGATTAAGGTCACTTAATAAAATAGATTCAGTCCTTTGCTTCTCTAATGCTAAGTTCTGAAAAAGAAATACTTATATTATTCTACATCACTATTTTTAAAATCTAGCTTTTTCTAGATCTTCTATCTATTTTGCCAGCAAAGTATTAGGACATACTTTTCAGTGACAGGAAATTAACATTCCTAGGTAAGGAGGATATTAGATACTACTTAAAAAAGGTGAAATTTACAGCTCTTGATGTGTTAGTAGAAGCTGCTTGTTAGAATTATCAATTTTCCAAGTGTTTTTATAAATACAAAGTTTTTCCCCCACACCTTAAAACTTAGAAAACCACCATAGTTGGTCATGAAAAATGGACTTCAAAATGCCCAATTTTCCCCAAATTTCACAAATTATTCTTGCCTTTTCTAAAAGCTGTTCTTTATAACATTAAAATATAAACAGACACTTCAATTATTTTATTCATTTTAAAATTTGTAGATAGGCGTAACTAATAATTGCCTAAAATATTCCTTTTTTTAAATGCTTGACTTTATTTTTATAAAACATCTTCAATAAAAGCAATAATTATAATAGCTTAACAATGTTAACAACAAGGTTAAGTCAAGTTACAAAGTTAAGTCAAGGGGGTAGCTGGATGGCTCAGTGGATTGAGAGCCAAGCCTAGAGATAGGATATCTTAAATTCAAATCTGGTTGCAGACACTGCCTAGCTGTGTGACCCTACGCAAGTCACTTAAACCCCATTGCCTAACCCTTACCACTCTTTTGCCTTAGAACCAATATACAATATTGATTCTAGAACAGAAGTTAAGGGTTTGAAAAAAACAAGGTTAAGTCAAGAGAGCCCCCTACTCTCAAAGAGTTCATAATCCAATGGGGGAGACAACATATAAACTATTACATACAAACAAGTATAAATTAGAAATAATTCATAGGTGGAAGGCAGTAGCATTAAAGAGGGACAAGGAAGGCTTTCTATAGAAGGTGAGATTTAGCTAGGACTTGAAGGAAATCAGTAGGCAGTGAAGAGAAGAGAGAATTATAGCCAGGAAGGACAGCTAGGGGAAAATGCCTGGAATTTGGAGATGAAAGAGCAAGGAGGCCAGTATCATTGAATTGCAGGATTATATAGGGTGTGGGGAGTATAGAAGAAGATGTCCATGATGTAAAAGAAGACTGGAAATGTAGGGCCCTGAACATCAAATAAGATTTTATATTTGATTATGGAGGACAGAGGGAGTCACCGGAGGCAACTAGGTAGCACAGGGAATAGAGTGTTAGATCTGGACTAGGAGAGATCAGAGTTCAAGCTTGGTCTCAAACAATAGCAATGTAACCCTGGGCAAGTCACTTAACCTACCTGTTTGCCTCCATTTCCTTAACTGTAAAATGGGGATAACAACAATACCTAACAAGTTTTTGTTTTTGTTTCTTTTTTGAGTCATAAATGAGCACTTGTAAAGCATTTGGCCGAAATCCTGGCATGTACAAGGTTCTCTCCTCTCTCCTCTCTCTCTTTCTCTCTCTCTCTCTCTCTCTTATATATATATATATATATATATATATATATATATATATACACATACTTATTCCCTTCACCTGCTCCTACCAAGTTGGGGAATCAGACCTGAGTTTTAAGAAAATCACTGCAACAGATTAGAAGACAGATTAGAGTGGAAGAGAGATTAGGGTAAAAAGGACCTAGTTTCTCTTAATTGGGCTTCAATTTCTTTAACTATAAACTGGAAATAATAGATATGTCCATACCTCAGTTGTGGCACTGCTGTTGTAACCAATCAGCTCAGTTAGTTAAAGAATTAAGTCAAGACAACAGGCTCTTCTAGAATAGTTTAGCTTTACAGGCAGTTTCTACCAGATCTGTAAGCTCAACTTGCCTTCTTAAAATATACATTGTTGACAACAACAAAATTCAAGAGGACCCAAATTGGGAGAGGAAAAAATCCAGGTGCACTAGTTCAAATACATTAACATCTCCAGACAATTAACTACTCATTATTCAAAATGCACAATTTACTGAGTACTCACATCCTCTTATCAAAGAAAACACCTATTAACAGACTCTTTTGCAGGCCTTCTTTGCAGTTGTGAAATGGATATTATAAAAAAAATTTAGAAATTGTTCTATAAGCTACAATGGAATTGCTTCTTACAAGGGTGAGTAAGCTTTCAAACTCTGTGTGTGAGGTGATGACAGTATTCTGACAAATTCTTTAAATCACACACAAAACAGTATACCTTCTTTTAAAAGTTAACAGAAAGGGGTCAAGTCCGTGGGTATAAAAGAGCAAGTGAGACTTGAGATGGTTGCTTTGGAAACAAATGAATTAGACATTTATTTTTCACAATTCTATTACTTAAGTTATTAATCAGGGGAAGCAGGTAGTCAGAACTTCCATTCAAAAGGGAGACAACAAAACAGGTGAAGTCTTAGCTGGCTGGCAAATTGATAATTAGGGGAAAAATTATTCTTGAAAAAGTTTCACAAAAAAAATGATTTTTTCCTCTTGCTTCCCCATGAGTCCAAGAGGGAACACAATGAAGTAAAAAGGTACACAGCAGGGATCTTCCAGATAAACAGAGAAAGCTAAGAAAACCAACTCCAACTATTAGCTCTACCATTTTACAGGCACGATGAAGAGAGGATTCTAAAAATCCCAATCAATGGTTCCATCTCGCATACATTACTGGGTATATGCTATTTGCTTTTAGAGCAGCCAGAACTGGTATCATTTAAATTGTTGATTCTCCTCTCTTCAGCGGAGTGTTTAGTGGATTTGTGGAATAGAACTTGGGTAGGTTAAATGTTCATTTGATGCCAACTTCATTGGTTTTCTTTTCTTACAATCAAGGGTCCTCTTTGAGTCAAAAGGCAAAAATTTCTTTAAAAAATATATGTACAAACAGTTTTCAATCATTGTTCTCTAGAATGTTCTCTAAGGTTGATTATGCAATAGATTGAGTTGATGGCAGAGATTCTTTGAAAAAGAATAATTTAAAAATGCTGCTGGACTAAGTGATATAAGTAAATTAGGAATGCAAAAAAAAATTACCCATTAGATCTATGAATAAGGAATGATTGGAGATAGAGAGGGTCACAAAAGGTAAAACGGACAATTATGAAACCATTTTTACACAAATAAAACCAATGCAGCTAAATTTAGAAGAGAAGCAGTCAACTGGGCAAAAAATGTTTGCATTAAGTTTCTCTGATAAAGATTTCATTCTAAGATATATAGAGAACTGATTCGAAGTTATAAGTATAAGAGCTATTAACCAATTGATAAATGATCAAAGGACATGAATAGGCAGTTTTCAGAGAAAAAAGTCCAAGCTATCACTAGTCATGTGAAAAAATCTTCTAAATGACTAATAATTAGAAAAGTGCAAATTAAAGTAACTCTGAGATTCCACCTCATTCTCATTAGATTGGCAAAATTGACCAAAAAGTTAAATGACAAATGTTGGAGGGAGTATGGGAAGGCAAGTTTTGGAATCCAGCCATATTTGAAAGCAATTTGGAAGTGCCTTTTGGTGACAAGTTCCATACTCCCAAAGAGCTTAAAGAGAGGGAAAATACCCATCTGTACCAAAATATTTATATCAGCTCTTTCTGTGGTGGCAAAGAATTACAAACTGAAGGGGGTACTCATCAACTATGGAATGGTTAAGTTATGTGTATGATAGAACACTATTGTGCTTTAAGAAGAGATGAACGGGAAAGTTTCAGAGAAACAGGGAAAGACTTGTGTGACATGAGCGGAACCAAATATGCATCTAAAAACAAAATTTAATTTAAACACAGAGCCTGCCCAACAGCTGGAGAATAGCTGAACACATTGTGGCATATGAATGTAATGGAATATTGCTCTGATTTGGTGGCTACCAGATATGGCTTTGGGGAGAGACTTAGGTTCAAGTTCTGCCTCTGACACATCTAAATATGGGCTGGTAAGGAAGTCACTTAAACTTTCAAAGTACCAGGCTACCTGAAAATACAAAGTTACAAAAAAGGCTAATCCAAAGATGAAGTGGAGAGAGTTATACCCTAATGAAATCACACGTCCAGGCAGAGGAAACATGAGAATGAGATTCTCATTAGCCTAAATAATATGCAAAAGCTAGGGTTCTTCACCTGTTTTGTGTCATGTATTCCGCCTTGGCTTTCTGGTAAAAAGTCTTATGGCCCTTTTCTCAAAATGTTTTCAAATTCATAAAATACTTGAGATTTCAAAAGAAATTATTTAAAAAAAAAGATGTGATTTTCTCCCATCTCAGAATCTCTTACTGGGAGTCACCTTAAATGATATCTAGTACCCTTAAGAAAACCTTAAGCTCCGGGAGCTTTGAGTGATTTGCTCAAGGTCATATATGTAGTGTAAGAGGTGAAGCTGAATCTAGGCCTTCTCACTTGGGAGCTTGTGATTTTTACACAGTACCCAACATATATAAGGTCAGAATAGGAGGTGATAAGGGGTACAAAGAAACATGGGAAGACTTGTATTAACTGAGGCAGAAAGGAAACAGCAGAACGAAGGAAAATTGGTCAATGAATTCAATAATGTGAATAAATAACACTAAAAAGCATCTCTACTCAGATTAAATGCAAAAACAGAGAGTTGGTCTTGGAATACAAATAAAACATTTCCCCTCGGGATGGTAAAGGAAACTAAGGATAGGGAATGCTACAAACGGCTGCCAGTGTCTTTTGGTTTTGCTTAAAAATTTTTCTTAGTTCCAAGATAGGATCTGAAGAAGGAGGAGGTCTATATCAGGATGTGGCTGAGGCGAAAGAATTTTTTTTTTTTTTCATAAATGACTTGAAATGCCAGGCAGGTGCTTAGGGTGAGAATGAGTAGGTGGAAATCTTTCAGAAAATCTAGTCCCACAGCCTGTGCAATTCCCACAGCACCAGGCTCCGGAAACTAATTAGGGGGCGGAGCCGTCATCTACTCCACTGATAGTACACAGTATCTCTCTACAGAGGCAGAGCTGCTTCCCCTCCCATTTCAGGACTCCGGGAACCCACCCGCAGAAGGGGCCTCTTCAGGGATCTTTTTTTTTCCTTCCAAGGGAAAGAATGAAGACAGGTGTCATTTTGGTGACTAGGCAAATGATCTCCCTCTCCCTCTCCCTCTCCTCCGCTCTCCTCCTCCTCCCGCCGCCCCCCTCCCGTTTTGCTAAGCTCACTAGCTGCTCTTCCAAGCTGCATGCACCCTCCCTTCTCCCCCTCCCTCTCCCTTAGTCCCTCTCTCCCCCCGAGGGGCCAGCACGGTTAGGGCTCCATTACCCTCCTGCAGGATATGGGTGGGCTGCACCGCTTGCACTCGAAACTGCCTGGCGTTCCAGCCAGGGCTGGGCGCCCGCACCACCTCGCTCTCCGACAGCCAGGTCGCCGTCTCAAAGTTGTCTCCGCGGGCCAGGGCGTCCGCCTCGGCCCGATGCACGGCTACCTGGTCAAACTGGTAGAGTCCACCGGCGTGATCGAAGTGGACGTGGGTGGCCACGGCCAGCAGCGGCCGTCGCACCAAGTCCTCCCCTTTGTCCGGGTCCTGCAGGAGGCCAGCCGAGTACAGATATTCGGGCAGGCTTCGAAGCCCCAGCCCGGTATCGATCACTACGTCCTGCTCAGTGCCGCGCACCAGCCAGATGTTGGCACGGTTGCCGGATTCGAAGAAGCGCTCCTGGATCCAGAAGATGCCGTCGCCCAAGGACTTGTGCGCGTACCACTCCAGAGCCGACATGTCGGGGATGGGGAGGGAGCGCAGGGGTGGGGATGTGAGCCGCAGGGGGGCGTGGGGGTGCGGGTGCAGGGGTGCTAACAGATAGAGGTGCGACCAGGCCTCTCCCTCTCTTCGGGCTGCTGACACAGCTGCAGCTCCCACAGGCTGTCGGCGCCGTCTGGAGAGGAGGAGGGCTCGACTGGGGGCTCAGTCCAGGGGGGCTGGGCGCGGGAGAGGCTGCGCTGCCCAGGGCCAAGAGG
>NC_058130.1:319160620-319220936 GCF_016433145.1 Gracilinanus agilis | reverse complement strand
TCCCTTAGTCCCTCTCTCCCCCCGAGGGGCCAGCACGGTTAGGGCTCCATTACCCTCCTGCAGGATATGGGTGGGCTGCACCGCTTGCACTCGAAACTGCCTGGCGTTCCAGCCAGGGCTGGGCGCCCGCACCACCTCGCTCTCCGACAGCCAGGTCGCCGTCTCAAAGTTGTCTCCGCGGGCCAGGGCGTCCGCCTCGGCCCGATGCACGGCTACCTGGTCAAACTGGTAGAGTCCACCGGCGTGATCGAAGTGGACGTGGGTGGCCACGGCCAGCAGCGGCCGTCGCACCAAGTCCTCCCCTTTGTCCGGGTCCTGCAGGAGGCCAGCCGAGTACAGATATTCGGGCAGGCTTCGAAGCCCCAGCCCGGTATCGATCACTACGTCCTGCTCAGTGCCGCGCACCAGCCAGATGTTGGCACGGTTGCCGGATTCGAAGAAGCGCTCCTGGATCCAGAAGATGCCGTCGCCCAAGGACTTGTGCGCGTACCACTCCAGAGCCGACATGTCGGGGATGGGGAGGGAGCGCAGGGGTGGGGATGTGAGCCGCAGGGGGGCGTGGGGGTGCGGGTGCAGGGGTGCTAACAGATAGGGGTGCGACCAGGCCTCTCCCTCTCTTCGGGCTGCTGACACAGCTGCAGCTCCCACAGGCTGTCGGCGCCGTCTGGAGAGGAGGAGGGCTCGACTGGGGGCTCAGTCCAGGGGGGCTGGGCGCGGGAGAGGCTGCGCTGCCCAGGGCCAAGAGGAGGGGCGGGAGAAAGGCGGGGGATGGGGGTTGGGGGAGGTGGGAAGGACGCTGTAGCAACAGCAGCCTCGATTGAGCCCCCACGAATGGGCGTCTAGGGGAAGCGCCTTCCAATTGCAACGCAGAGCCCACTGCAGCAGAGAGAGAGAGCGCGGAAAGCGGCACCTTCTCGCTCCACCCTCCTCACCCCGGGGTGGATCAAACTGCTGCAACGGCAGGGAGGGGGAAGCCAGAGAGAGCGACGTCCGCAAAGCCACAGGTCCCGCGCGAACGAGGCCTGAGAGCGCGTGCCCGAAGCTCGCGGGGCCCAGGCCCGCCTACTCGTGCTCACCAAACCGGCCTGGAAAGGGTGGGGGCGAGGCTAGTCTGGCAGCAGTCAGGGCGCTTGCCCAGGGCTGAAAAAGCCTGCTGTGCAGGGGGCGGGGCTTAGGGCGGGGCTAAGAGGCCTCAGCAAGCTGGAATTTGAATGCTGCTCTGGAGGGGGAAAAGAGAAGGGAGGGGCCCAGTTTTCTTGGAGGTGGAACCCTGCGACGGGGAGAAGCTGCCCAGGTAACCCAACACCCTTTCCCTGCCAGCCTTCGAGAGCACACTTGTGAGTTTGAGAACCTAAGCAGCCCCAGCCAAGTCCGGTCGGGGAGGAGAGGTAGGCAATGGGGACCTTGAGGGGAAAGGGGGATTAACGTGGAGCCTTGAGGAAAGGGCTTTCGGTTAGGAGAAGTTAATTGAGTACATAGCCCCCGGCTAGAAGGAAGTTTTGGACCTCGCTGCCTCTTCCTGCTCACATTAAACCTCAAATGTCCTATAATGGTTGTTATCAGATTGTAACCTAGTGTGCTCCCACCCCCCCACCCCTTGCTGGAATTGACTGCAATGGGATTAGAAAGTAATTTACTCATTACTGAAGACTCTGTGGGCCATTGAGCACGTTATGTGAACATAACCTTCTGTAGTGGAGGGTTTTCCCCTCAGCTATTATATTGGTCATTGCAGCAAGCATGCAGCAAAGGGCAGAACCTTTAGTATCTCTTTACTTACCTGTCAGCACATTAAACCATTTCATGAGGTGAGGAGGGCTGCCAATGTTAAAAACAAAATACAGTCAAATTTTTGACACTTTTTTTTCATGGCTGGAATAAAAGCTAGGTAAGAGGATGGGAACTGAAAGAGGCCAAGCTAAGTAAAAGCAGTTAGCTGGCAAAAAATGAATTGGAGAAGATTGGGTAAGGTGGGTGTGGCCCTGTTAGCTAACCTAAAATAAGTTTTCCTTTTTTAACTTGCCCTCCCCATCTTCTCTCACCCCAAGTATATGTTGACTACATCCACCAAGATTTGGAAAACTCCCCTGGGTTGTAGCTTCAGGCTTTGGCCAGTAAGAGCTTTTCTATTCACACAGGCCCTCCAAGATTGAGAGTTTCTTGAAGTCTGCTATATGGAGTCATAAAAGATAATTAGACAAGCTGTATTTTATGGAGGCAAATAGTAACATGCCTCTCTGTTTGAAGGACAGTATACTATTAGACTATAAAATTGCTTAAGATGACTTTAGTTATGAAAATGTTGCCTGAATATTTCGAATTTACCTTTCTGCTCATATATTTTATACCCCAGTAGAATGTCAAGCCAAAAGACATTTATTAAGCACTTACTATATGCCTTACTAACAGGATACAAAGAAAGGGAAAAAAATCAGTTACTGTTCTCAGAGCAGCTCACAGTCTAATGGAGGCTACAAACAGAGATCTGAGTGATGTGAGATGATTTTTTTTTTTCAGTTTTCCACTGAAGTAGAGGGGATAGGAGATGTCTGGAAGTTTGAAGAGAAATGAAAAAGTTTGGAGAAGCCACTCTGGTTAGGGCGATAGTGAATAGATTGGGAGGCAGGCAGAGTTCCTTTTTATGTGTGTATATGCTTTTTATGTAATATATAATTCATGTTAATAAGTTAATAAACCTTTATTAAACACCAACAACAACTACAACATGCTAAGCACTGTGAATACACATAGAGGCAGAGTCCTTGTCTAATGGAAGCCTACAGTCTAGTAGGAGGGGAGAGGGGACAACAGAAAATAGATAGAGTAATAGGAAATAGTTAAGGGAAGAAAAGTACTAGAATTAGGGGCAAATTAAGGAAGGCTTCCAGTCAAAGAAGAGATTTTAGTTGAAATTTAAAATAAACTAGAAAGGTCAGTAGTGGAAGCTGAGGAAGGAAAGTGTTCCAGAAATGAGGGACAGCCAGAGAAAATGCCCAAAGCCAAAAACTGGACTATTTTATTCTTGGAAGAGCCAGGAGGTCATCATTACTGGATCAAAGAATATGTGTTGGAGACTGTAGGATATAAGACCAGAGAGGTAGGAGGGAACTCTGTTATTAAGGGCTTTAAATTCAAATAGAGCATTTTGTATTTGATCCCAGAGGCAATAAGAAGTCATTGGAGTTTTTAAGTAGAGAAGTGATATAGTTGGATTTGCACTTTAGGAAAATCACTTTAGTAGCTGATCTGAGGAGGATGAATTAGAGAGGGGAAGAGATTTGAAGTAGACAAATAGCAGGCTATTATAATAGTCCATCTCCAAGGTGATGAGGTTCTGCACTAGAGTGATGGCAGAATCATAGAGAAAGAGGTACATTCAAGAGATACAGCAAAGGTGAAATGGACAGGCTTTGACAACGGGTAAAGAGGGGTTAAGAGATAGTGAGGAGTTGAGGATGACACCAATATTGGGAGTTTGAGGGACTGGAAGCTTGATTTATTGCCCTTTACAGTGATAGGGAAGGTGAAGGGTAAGGAAGGTTTTAGGTAGAAAGATAGAGTTTGGTTTTGGAAAAGTTTAGTTTAAGATGTCTACTGGACATCCAGTTCTAGATGTCCGAAAGACTTTTGGAGATGCCAGATTGGAGGTCGGCAGAGATTGGGGCAGATTAAGTAGATCTGAGAATCACTAACCTAGGGATAGTAATTAAATCCATGGAAGCTGATGAGATCACCAAGTAATGTAGTATAGAGAGAGAAAAGAAGAGGACCCAGGACAGAACACAGAGGGGACCTTCACAGTTAGAGGTTGTGATCTGGAAAATGTTCTAGCAAAAAAGGCAGAAGGTATGGTCAGATAGGTAGAAGGAGAACCAGGAGAGAGTGGTGTCCCAAAAACCCAGAGAGAAGAGATTATTAAAGGAAGAGAGAGGGACCAGTGGTATCAAAGGCTGCAGAGAGGTCAAGGAGAATGAGGATTGAGAAAAAGCCATTTGATTTGGCAACTAAGAAATCATGAGTAACTTTGGAGAGAACCATGTGAGTAGAATGATTAGGTTGAAAGTCAGAGGATTTTGTTAAATTTCTCTAAGAGATACCTTATCTGAGCATAAAACCTCCTACCCCCTTTTGTGATTATAATAGCATTAGCCTTTATGATTATTATCATAACACCATCATTAGTTTTGAGTTAATAGTCAAATAATATAGTTTGCTTTATAAAAAATTTAAAGATTATTATATTTTAGGGTGGTATCATATCTTGTTTACAGGCATTTATTTGATTTTAAGCCTATATTTCAAGAATTTCCATTAATCCTACCATACTCCTCTTGGGTGTATAACACAATGGTCAAACAAAAAGAGGAAGTCTGGTCTTGTTTGTGTAACAAGACAGTCACACAGGAAGTAGGGGGCTACTCTTGTTTGCATATATCTGTCAACCAAATGACTCCTAATATTACACCATAATCATCAGTAAAAGACACCAAGACCCTGACTTAAGGCCTTAGAAAGGTTAATAGTAATAGATGTTATCACCCAAAGTGATCATCTTTATACTCACTAATTTAATTAGTGCTAATTTAATTAGCAATTGAGTCATTAATTAAGAATTGCCCATGTGAAAGATTTTTGCATCCATCTGATTTTAATTTTGCTTATTTTTTACTGTCACTGCTTCATCAAATTTCTTGGCATAAAAAGAGACTATTTCCTAAGACTCAGGGTCTCTGGTCTTGATCTTGACCAGGATCTGACTTTATTGGGAGTTTGGCCTCTTCTCAGAAAAACCTGTTTAGCTTGGAGTTTTTGCATTGGTGTGATAAATTTTTGCCACATTTAGCAGGTTTACATGATGGCTTCTTTCTTTGGTTTATTGAAGACTATTGAGTGACATGTTGTAGTTCTTAAAACACATGGAAACTTTTTGCCCTGAATTTTTCAAAAGTATATAAGTTGCATTTTCTGATCAGGTAATAATGAATTAATTTCCCTCAGATTTCATGGGCTCCAAATGTGTGGCTAATTAAATAGGCCCAAAGCACTGTATAAAATTTGTAACTTCCAACCACTATTATTGTTTACATGCTCATATTTTTAAGTAGCTATGAAGATATAGGAAAAGGTATCCAACTAACATTTATTAAGGCCCTTATTAGTAAAAGGCACTGTTAAAGTTGTAAATTGTATAAGATACCCTTTTGCTCTGTGAATTTACACTTAGTTAAGGGAGCTTTAGAAAAACATCTACAATTATGAGGCTCAAATGAGAGATTCTAACAGGAAATAGATTACAGAAAAGATCATGTAAAGTAAGGTCTCATGTTACAAGGAGATGACCTCAGCTAGGCTTTTAAGAAGCTATGGGGTGCCTCAGATACTAACTATGTGACCCTGGGCAAGTCACTCAATCCCAATTGCCTAGCCTTTCCTGATCTTCTACCTTGGAACAAACACTTAGTATCAGTTCCAAGACTTAAGGTAAAGTTTGTTGTTGTCAGTGTTATTTTGTTGTTTTGCTTTTTTTTAAGAAGCAGTGGGATGTAGTAGAGACCTGATCAAAGCCAGTCAGATCTAGGTTCTAGTTTGGCATATCTACATACTGACTGTAACTGGGGGTAAGTCATTTTACCTCTTAAGTGTTCCATGGCTACTCTTAGAATTAAGATGCAGAGAATGTACTTTATGTCAATAGCAAAGGGAGTTTCTTGGCAGTTCCCTATGGCTTGGACTCCGAGGTGAAGGAGGGGGAGATTAAGATAGAAGAAAAGGTTAAGCCCAAGAAAAAGCTTAAACTAGATAATGCACCTCTTGTTCAGGGAACAGTGTAGTCCTTTGCCTAAAATACAGGGAATTCGGGGAATTAATAGGTTGAAAAAGAGGGATACGTAACCCAAGAAGCAACAGTGGTCTGAGACTAAGAGGATGATTTAATGAGTTGAGGGTTTCTGTAATCCAAGTGTGAAATGATAATTGGAGGAATTGGGTATTGTGGTGAAAAAATGGAAAGGAGATGGATTAAAAAGGCAGATGAAAGAATCATTAGGATGGTAAAGATTCATTAGGATGGTAATCTATTGTATGTGGGGAATGAAAAATAAAGTCCATTCTAAAGTTTTAGTACTGGGTGACTAGGAGACAAGACTAGAACAGGATTTTTTTTATGGATTAAGCCTATGCAAATTTAAAATTAATTGGAAACTAATCTAATTCTTCAAAACTGGGAGGTCAAAGAACAAATCGCAGAAACAGTTACTGATTTCACTGAAGAGAATGACAATGAGGGGACAACATATCAAAATCTATGGGATATAGCCAGCAGTACTCAGGGGAAAATTTGTATCCCTGAGTGTCTACATCAGCAAAATAGAGAGGGAGGATATCAATGAATTGGGCTTGCAACTTAAAAAATTGGAAAGAAAGCAAATTAAAAATTATCAAACTTTTAAAGAACAAGTAATCCCAATACTACAGAGACTATTTGACAAAATAAGCAAAGCTCTTACCAAATTCTTTTTATGACACAAATATGGTGCTGATTCCCAAGCCAGGAAGACCAGAAACAGAAAGAAAACTATAGACAAGTCCCCTTTTGCATAGATGCAAAAATGGTAAGTAAAATACTAGCAAAGAGACTACAAGTTATCACAAGGATTATTCACTAAGACTAGGTAAGATTTATACCAGGAATGTAAGGATGGTTTAATCTTAGGAAACCATCCACATAATTAACCATATGAATAACCAAACTAAAAGAAATCACATGATTATCTCAATTATTACAGAGCAAGCCTTTGACAAAATACAACACCCATTCCTAATGAAAACACTAGAAAGTATAGGAATAGAAGGGCCTTTCCTCAAAATAATAAACAGTGTACAGTCATCCCTCATTATATTGCAGTTCACTTATCTTGGCTTCACTGTATCATGAATTTAAAAAAAAATCTAATTCTGTATCACTGAGTTATGTTTATCACAAGACACTATTGGCTGATGGAATGAAAGGTGACCAACCACAGCACTGTTTTCTGTATCCTGGACACTGATTAATACAATGACTATAGGTTAATAAGAGTCTGGAAAAGGTTTAAAGGAGAGTGGAAAGGTTTTATAAAGCCTTAAAATATACATAAATAACCAAATAAATATAATGCTGCTACTTCGAGGATTTTCACCTGTCGCAGGGGTCTTTGGAATGTAACTCCTGTGATAGATGAGGGATCACTGTATATTTAAATGCATCAGCAAGTATCATCTGCAATGGAGATAAGTTAGGAGACTGCCCAATAAGATCAGGAGTGAAGCAAGGATGCCCATTATCACCACTATTATTTAACATTGTACTAGAAATGCTAGTAGTAGCAATTAGAGAAGAAAAAGAAATCGAAGGGATTAAAGTAGCGCAATGAGGAAACTAAACTATCACTCTATACTGATGATATGGTGCTCTACCTAAAGAATCCAAAAGGAAATAATAACTTTAGCAAAGTTGAAGAATACAAAATAAACCCACATAAATCATCAGCATTTCTATATATTTACAACAAAACTCAGTAGCAAGAGTTAGAAAGAGAAACTCCATTTAAAATCACTCTAGTCAATATAAAATATTTGGGAATTTATCTGCCAAGACAAACTCAGGAATTATATGAACAGAAATACAAAACACTTTTCACACAAATAAAACTAGATCTAAACAATTGGAACAATTAATTGTTCATCATTAGAATGAACTAATATAATAAAAATGACAATCCTACTAAACTAATTTACTTATTCAATGTAATACCTATCAAGCTACCAAAAAACTTTTTTTATAGAATTAGAAAAAATTATTACAAAGTTCATCTAAAACAGTGGTTCCCAAACTTTTTTGGCCTACTGCCCCTTTCCAGAAAAAATATTACTTAGCCCCCTGGAAATTAATTTATTAAAATTTTAATAGCAATAGGAAAGATAAATGCACTTGTGGTCATCACCACCCCACCCTGGATCGCTGCAGCACCCACTTTAGGAATCACTGATCTAGAAGAACAAAAGATCAAGAATATCAAGGGAACTAATTTTAAAAATGGGAAGAATGGAGGTTTAACAGTACCAGATCTCAAACTATACTATAAAGCAGTAATTATCAAAACAATATGGTACTGATTAGTAGGGTAGATCAATGGAATAGACTTGAGGTAAATGACAGCATCAAGATAGTCTACAATAAACCCAAAGATCCCAGTTTGGGGAACAAGAACTTAACTACTTGACAAAAACTGCTGGGAGAATTGGAATGTATGGGAAAAATTAGGTTTAGATCAACACCTCATACCCTTTACCAAGATAAATTCAAAATGGGTAAATGACTTAAATATAAAGAGTGAAATCATAAATAAATTAGATGAACAGGAAATAGTATAACTGTCAGATCTGTGGGAAAGGAAGGAATTTAAGACCAAGCCAAGAGATAGAGAACATTACAAAATGTAAAATAAATAATTGTTATTATATTAAATTAAAAAAGGTTTTGTACAAACAAAACCAATGTAGCCAAAATCAGAAGGGAAGCAGTAAACTGGGAAAAAATTTTATAGCAAAATTCTCTGACAAAAAGACTAATTTCCTAAATAATAAGGGACTAAGTCAAATTTACAAGAAATCAAGCCATCCCCTAATTGACAAATGATCAAGGGATATGAATAGGTAATTTTCAGATGAAAAAACCAAACTATAAATAATTACATGAAAAAGTGTTCTAAATCTATTCTGATTAGAGAAGTGCAAATCAAAACAACTCTGAAGTACCACTTTACACCTAAGCATATTGGCCACAGTAAAGGAAAATAATAAATGTTGGAGGGGATGTGGCAAAATTGGGACACATTGCTGGTGGTTATGAATTTATCCAACCCTGGCAATTTGGAATTATGCCCAAAGGGCTTTAAAAGATTGTTTGCCCTTTGATCCATCTATACCGCTATTGGTTTTGTACCCCAAAGAGTTAAAAAAGTTTGTACAAAAATATTTATAGCTGCACTTTTTGTGGTGGCAAAGAATTGGATAACAAAGGATGTCCCTCAACTGGGGAATGGCTGAACAAATTGTGGTATATGATGGTGATGGAATACTATTATGCTATAAGGAATGATGAACTGCTTGATTTCTATATGAACTGGAAAGACCTCCATGAAATAATGTGGAGTGAAATGAGTAGAACCAGGAGAATATTATACACAGAAAGTGAAATGTTGTGGAATGATCAAATATAATAGGCTCTGCTATTAATAGCAATGCACTGATCAAGAACAAATTTCCATGGAACTTATGCAAAAGAATGCTAACCATGTCTATTGTATTGGTCTTCTCCCCCTGTGCACTTCTTTATGAAATATATATATGCCCCATTTTATCTCTTTTCCCATTTCTCTTAGTATTATCCTTTTTACTCCTAGTTTTTTTGATATACCATCATATGCAGTTTGTCACTGTATCCTCTAAGTATACTTTTTCTATGATAATAATTTTTAAGAGTTACCAATACCATCTTTTATATAGGAATACAAATCATTTGAACTTATTATTAGGTCCCTTAAATTTTATTTTCCTTTCTTAATTACCTTTTGGTGATTCTCTTGAACTCTGTATGTGAGCATCAAATTTTCTGTTTAAGTTTGGTCTTTTCTTCAGGAATGCTTGGAAATCTTCTATTTTATTAAATGAACATACTTTCCCCTGCAAAAATATAGTCATTTTTTTCTGGGTAGTTGATTCTTGGTTGTAAACCCAGGTCCCTTGCTTTCTGGAATATCATATTCCATGCCTTCGGTCCTTCCATATGGATGCAGCCAAGTCATGTGTTGCTGTCCACATCTAGAGAAAGAACTATGGGAGTACAATTGCAAAAGAAAAATGTGATTTATTATTTGTTTATATGAGTATGTGATTTGGGGGTTGTGGTTTTTAGAGGATTGCTTTATTACAAATATGTATAATATAGAAATAGATTTTTAGTAATAAGACATGTATAAAAGAGTGGAATTGCTTGTCAGCTCCAGGAGGGGAGAGGAGGGAGAGAACATGAATCGTGTAACCATGGAAAAGTATTCTAAAAATAAATAAATTTTTTTTAAAAAAGGATTAAGCCTATGATTGGGAAAGACTAAGGCAAGGAGAAGAATAAGAAGAAATGATTATAGAAGAAGGAAGGCAGCAAATGATTAGATCATTCTGCCCTCTTACCCCAAATAAATAGGTGGCTTTGCTGAAATTTTTTAGCTCTGTCTTTCTGTAAGAGTATTTCATTAAAAGCATAGACGATGGTGTACTTAATTTGGAATTCACTAGGAAAATTACTAGTTTTTGCCCCTGCCATTTAAAGCTAGATATGTTTTTTTTTCTGGGCCTGAAGATCTAGTCTTTAGGAAGTGAGAAATCATTGAATATTATTGAGGAAGCTAGTATTTTAGGAGAAGTAATCTGATAACAATATATAAAGTGGTTTGGAGGTGGAGAGAGAGTGGAAGAGACTAGGAAACCCCTACTGATTTCAACACAGTCTAGGCTTGAGGTAATAAGACTGAAATAAGAATGAAGAGGAAGGGACAAATATAAGAAAGATTTTTAAAAGAATTCAAGGAGCAGCTAGGTGGCTCAGTAGATTGAAAGCCAGACCTAGAGACAAGAGGTCCTGGGTTCAAATGTGGCCTCAGACATTTCTAACTATGTAAGCTTGGACAAGCCATTTAAACCCCAGTGCCCAGGCCTTATCACCCTTCTGTGTTGGAACCAATACACATTATTGATTCTAAGGCAGATGGTAAGAGTTTTGTTTTTTTTTTTTAATTCAATAGGCATATTGTGTATTTAGTAAGCATTTATTAAACACCTACTATGTTCCAGATATTGTGCTAAGGGTTAGGTATACAAAAACAGACAAAAGATTATCCCTGCTCTCAAAGGTCTCTCCATCCAATTGGGCTGAGAAGCAGACAAATAAAATGTACAAACAAGATAAATAGGAATTAATTTAGAGAGGGAAGATGGTAGAATGAAAAGAGGTTTGGAAAAATACTTCCTTTAGAATTTGGGATTTTAGTTGAGACTTACTGGACACCACTAGGTGAAGATGAAAAGGGGAGGAATTTCAGGCATGGGGTACAATCAAATAAAATGCTCACTGCCAAGAGAGTGAATTTCTTCTTTGTGGAACAGCAAGGAAGCTAATGTCAGGGAAATTAGAATTTTAGATTCAAGTTGGGTGGGACCTTCAAAGACATCATTTCATCTAAACTCCTCATTATACTGAAGAAGAAAATGGGCCTTCTGAAAGTTGAAATGACTTGTCCAAGATAGCACTGAACTGAGGTTCTCTGATTCCAATACAGTACTCCAGAATAGCTGGTTTTGAAGAAAAGATAATTATTTTGGTTGAACATTTTGAGTGATTCATTTCAAATTCCACCTTCTGTAAGAGACATTTTTCACTGAATGCCATCTCAATTAAATGATAAAAAAATGTTTTATTGAGTTAGGATAAATAATAGCAAGATTCATTTGGAAGAATAAAAGATAAAAAATATCAAAAGAATTGATGCAAAAAAATAAAGGAAGGAGGTTTAGCAGTACCAGATTTTAAATTGTATCATAAGGCATTAAGTCTCAAAACTATCTGGTAGTGACCAAGAAATAGAAAGGTAGATCAATAAAATAGAATAGACATACAACAAATAAATGTAAAAGATTACAGCAATCTGATATTTGACAAAATCATCTAAATTTTGGGGATAAGAAATCACTACTTGCTAAAAACTGTTGGGACCACTGGAAGCTAGTTTGGCTGAAAATGGGTATAGACCAATATCTTACACCATTCACTAAGATAAGACCAAAATGGCTAAATAATCTATACATAAAAGGAAATATTATAAGTAAACTAGAAGAATAAGCAACATATCCATCATATTTGTGGATAGGAGAGGAATTTATGAGTCAACAAGAGATGGAGAACATTGTGAAACCACAATGAGTAATTTTGTGTACATTAAGTCAAAAGGTTTTTGTCCAAATGAAGCAAATGCTGCCAAGATTAGAAGGAAAGCAGAAAATTAGGGGGAAAAATTTTTAGACAGCCTCTTAGTAGAGGTTTAACATATATATATACACACATATATATATAAAATATGTACAGAACTTTGTCAAATTTATAAGAATAAGAGCTATACTCCAATTGATAAATAGACAAAAGATATGAACAGATCATCTCAATGAAGAAATCAAGCCCTATATCAGGATATGAAAAAATGCTCTGAATCATTACTGATTAGAGGAATGTAAACTAATGCAATTCTGAGATATCACCTTAGAACTATTAGACAAATGACAGATGTTGGAGAGGATATGAAAAAATTTGGACACCAATACACTATTGGTGGGATTGTGAACTGATAACCATTGTGGAGAGCAATCTGGAATTATACCTAGAGAATTATAAAACTCTTGCTCCCCAAGGAGATAAGGGAAAGAGGAAAAGAAATATATAGCAGCTCTATTTGGAGTGGCAATTGAGGGGATACCCTTTAATTGGGGAATGGGTCAATGAATTGTGGTATATGATTGTCATAGAATACTACTGTGCATAAGAAACAATGAGTAGACTGATTTTAAATAAACTCAGACAGAACTACATGAGATAACAAACAGTGCAGTGAGTACAACCAGGAGAACATTATACACAGCCACAAAATTAATGCTGGAAGAATAAACTGAATGTTAACTCCAGAAAATGAACAGAAAGGGAAAGCATGAAAGATTTAATTTATTTGTACATGTTGGTCTCCTTGATGATATCTCTCTGATATAGGGAGAGTGGGGAGGGGCTGGAACACTTGTGGGCAGGATTTTTTATGTCAATTTGATGAAAATTTTGCTAAAGATGTAGATTAGTGATTTCATTTGTGTACCGTCTTCTTTTTCTTTGTATAGGTAAATACTTGTTTTGTAAATTTTGGAATAATAATAAAAAAAAAATAAACAAATGCAAAGTCCAGAGAAGAGAAAATCTTAAAATGGAGAAAGCATCACATTTAGTTCCTCATGCATGGAATAGACATGATCTTCACTTTCTAGCATCATTACCATTAAGGCCTCTGCCCAGGTACCACCTCTATCACATAACCTTAACTAATCCTAACAGCTGAAAGTATTCTCTTTCTCATTAAATATTCCTTGAGCACTTAGAAATCTCTCCATCACTCACTATTTTGAACATATTTCCTCTCCTCCCCCCAGTATAATATATATTCTTTGGAGATAGCAACAGTTTTGTGTTTTGTGTACTAGGTCCCTTTTAAAGGTTTGCTGAAATTGAAGCAGGAAGGTTATATATGGTATGTGCTTCAAGGAGATATAGAAGAATGAGGATTTGAAATAAAGTTCTAGGATTAGGCCTGTATGAGACTATCTGACTTTTGAGAACAAGTTTCTATAGAAAGATTTGGAACTGAAGTCAGATTGCAGTGACTAGTTCCAGTGAAAGGTTTGGCTGATTTGAGAACTTTGCCAATAGAAAGAAGGGAATTAATTCTTAGAGTAGAAATTCAAGCAAAAGTTTTTTTTGTTTGTTTTTTACTGGATGGGAGAACTTCACAGAAGATGGTAGGGGAGAATAATTGAAAGACAGAAGTCTGGACCAGAGTGCATTAGAGAGATAACACCATGTGGAAAGACTTAATGATGGTGGAGTGGGGAAGGAATACTTCTTCTGAGCCTGGAGAGAATAAAAAGATACCTAAAGAAAATACTTGCTTTTTGAGTTTTTTGAGGCTAGAATAGGGAGTTTATAAAAAGTAGAAATAAAGCACTGAGATCTTCTATTTAAGAATCCATGAAATTGTGTCCAATTTAAGCTGCATATATTTTGTACAAAGGTTTTTGTGTATTGTCTTCCACTTAAGACCGAGTTCCTTTTGTGCAGGAGTTGCCTTTTGCCTTCACCTTATCACACAGTAGTCCTTAATAAATGTTTGTTGGCAACTTGTTTTCAAATTTACAAATGTTAACTCCAAATAATTCTTTGTCTTTCTTAAAAAAGGTCAGATACTTTTTTTGTGAATCCACTGAAAGCCTTTATTTTGTGTCACCTATACAGTGTTTGGAAATAATAAAATACTTTCTTTAAAAAGATTATTTAATTCTGAGTTATTACAAATTTAGATGAATTTCCAGCCCTTAGTCTAGATAGTCAGTGGTGATTGTTGTCTAAACTGTTGACTGTCCACATATTTTGAATTGCTGCTTCTTGCTTGCCTTGCCTTATTCCTTATTTTTTAAACAAATTTTTATTGATATTTTTCATTTTTTCCTATATGTCCCACTATATTCCTGTGCCAACTCCCACTAAGAAACATCTCTCTTAATAACTGTTGAGTGTAAAACCTCCTACCCCCTCTTATGATTATAATAGTCTTTATCTTTATGATTATTTTCATAATATAATCAATCATTAGTTTTGAGTTAATAGTCAAAGTGATACAGTTTGCTTTATAAATTACAGGAATTAGCTAAGAAAGTTACAGTTTGGGGTGGCATAAAATCTTGTTTTCATCTTTTGCTATATCCAAAACTTACTACCAAGCCCACCACATCTTGTTGGGAACATGCTCATGAAGATCAGGAAGGAGGCTTCCCTTGGGTAAAGAGGTGGAGGCCTGCTTTGGGTGCAAGCTCAAGACAGTCACACAGAAGGTGGAGGACTACTCTTGTTTTTACAAACTGCTGACTCCTAATATTGTCAGTAAAAGACACCAAGAGTGCAAAGGCCTTTTTGAAGGGTCAGCAATAATAATAGACTTAAGTTACCACCCAAAGTGATCTTCTTTTGCATTCACTACCTTTCTTTCTTTCTTTCTTTCTTTCTTTCTTTCTTTCTTTCTTTCTTTTTTTTTGTATCACTGTCACTATGTCATAAGATTTCTCTATTTTTAAAAAGCCTTCTGGGTCTCTGGTTCTGATCAGTAAGCCTATTATTTAGCTTGGAGTTCTGTATTGGTGTGATAAATTTTCCCCACATAATATTTTAAAAAATATTTACCCACATAATATTTTAAAAAATATTTACCCACATAATATTTTTAAAATATTAAAAAAAAACCAAACAAGATAAGCAAAACTAGCCAAACCATTGAAAAACTTCCATTATATACAAAGTTCTATATCAGTGGTACATTATCTTGCAAATCATCTCTCTTCTTTTAGGACAAGGCTTGGTGGTTACTGTTCTGTAATATTTAGTTCCTAGTTGTTTTGTTGATACTTTCCATTTAGATTCTCATAGTTATTGTCTATATGATTTTTCTGTTCTTTCCTACCTCTCTTGCATCTGTTCCCAAGTTCTTTCATGCTTATTCATATTTGTTATATGCCTAGTTTCTTAGGTGCTAGTAACATTCCATAATTCTCTTGTACTATAATTTGTTCAGCTTTTCTCCAATCAGAAGTATATAACTTGTCTTCAGTCTCTTACTCTTATTAAAAATAAAAATATTTTGGTGTATTTGAGGCCTTTCTTTTTGTCATTAACCTCCTTAAGGTGTATGATGCATAGTAATAGAAATCTCTTGGTTTATATAGTATAAACATTTTATTAATTTTCTTTGCAAAATTCCAAATTGCTTTTTAGAATGGTTGGGCCAATTCATATCACCAAGTATGCTTAGTTATATAATACCTCCAATGACTGACCCTTCTATCTTTTGTCATCTTTGTCATTTTGCTACTTGTGAGGTGAGATTTCCAGGTTGTTATGTTTTCTTTTTCTCTTATTAATGATTTAGAACATTCTTTCATATAGTTGTTAGTTTTTCTTTAGAAAACTTTAGTTTTTGATGAATGAATGAAAAAGCATTTATTAAAATTCTTATTATGCACTGAGCTCTCTGCTAAGTTCTAGGGTTTAAAGAGGAAAGATAAAACAAAGACTTTTCCATGAGGAAATGGCTTTTTGGTTACCAATTTTTTCCCTTAGTCCTTTATCTTGACCCTTATCAGATATTTGAAACAAAGATTTTTTTTTCTCTACTTGATACCTTCCATTCTTATCCTTGCTGCTTTCATTTTGCTTTTACAAAAAATTTTCAGTTGTAATCATTTCTATTCCTCCTTTAGTTAAGCATTCAACCCCATTACATAGCTGTGAAAGGCATATGCTCTATTGTTTTTTTAATATCTTTAAATGATATGATCCTTAATATTCAGATCACATATCCATTTTTAATTTATTGTGGAAGATGATATAAGATATTGGTCTAAATCAGGAGTTCTTAATTGGGGGGTATGTGAACTTGTACATGCATGTATATGTGTGTGTGTTTTTATATTTTAATAACTATTTCAATACAATTGGTTCCTTTGTTAATCTCATATATTTTATGCATTCACAAAATTATTCTGAGGGGTCCTTAGACTTCACTAGATTGCCAAAGGGGTCCATGAAACCTTAGTCTAATTCTAATTTCTACAAAGTTGCGTTTTTGCTTTCCCCTGCAATTTCTTGTCAAATAGGAAGATCAATAGATTGTTAAGATGTTCAATTACTTCTGATTCTTCTTTATTTAGATTATTCCAGTGATCTACTTTTATATTTTTAACCTGTAGGAAACAACTTAATTACTTTTTTGTACTCTAAATTGAGTTCTGAAAGTAATATTCTTGCTTCATTTTTATCTTATTTTATTATTTTTTTAATGTTCTAGAGCTTTCGTTCTTTTAAACAAATTCCATTTTGTCTCTCTCTGTCAAGTATCCCATAGATAGTTTGTATAGTATTATATCTGTCAATTAAATTCACTAGTATTTCAGTTTTAATGTATAGGCATGGCCCAGACATGAACACTGAATATTCCTCAAGTTATTAAGTTATTCATTATCTCTTTATTGTATTTATATTGATAAAGGTATTGAGTGTTTTTTGGCAGCCTAATTCCCAGTTTATGCATTTTCTGGTTATTTTGAGTGTGACTCCTCTTTCTATAATTAACACTCTGGATTTAGCCTTTGCTATATTGAAATGTTGGTTTTTATCGGTTCATTTTATAGCCTGAAACTTTAGTGAAGCTGTGAATTTCTCAACTAGTTTATTTACTAATTTTTAGGATTTTCTAAGTAAAACTTTATGTAATCAACCAATAAGGATAATTTTGGATCTTCTTTTCTCATCTTTGCATTTTTAATATCTGTCTTATTGCTACTCTTTCCATTTCAAGATTATTTGATGAAAGATGGCATTCCTACTTTATACTCTGGCGTTTATTTGGGAAAGAGTCTACTTTTTTCCTGTTGCAAATAATATTAGCTCTTGGTTTTAGGCTAGATAATTTATATCTTATTTTTTAAAACTCCCTCTATGATCTTTTTTGTAGGTTTTTTAAAAACCATAAATGAAGGTTGGAATCTGACAAAGACTTTTTATTCATTCATTGATATAATAATGGTTTACCATGGCCAAAAACAGAAAATCTTATAGCGGGCATGAATAGCCTGTAATATACAAGAATGAATAACTCCAAAGAACAGAAGTAAAAGATTACCAAGGAACTGTATGACAGGAATAGAAGAAGGACTGGATGTATGCCAAAAATAAAAGATGACAGGTGGACAACCACAGTTCTCTGCTGGTATCCTTGCAAAATCAGGAGAAAGTAAGAAAGGCCTCCAGCCATGCTTATTTGAAACCTGGCTCAGCCACTCATCAGACCATTTCTCACTCTGTGCCAGCAGCTTTCTCGTTCAAGGAAATAATACTGCCAGCTCTGTGGTCTTTCTAAAGTAGTGGATTCCTCCCTTCAGACTTCCATTTGAGGAATTCCCCATGCTAGCCATGAGTACTTCTAGATCAGCTTGGGCTTTCTGGACTGCTTTTCTATCTTTTCCCACACTACTCCTCTTCCTGCTTTTCCGCTTCCTTTCTTTTTTGTCTTCATTTAAATGTATGCTTCTTGAGGGTAGGAATTGCCTTTCTTTTTGCATAGGTTTATTTGTAATCCTAGGGCAGTGAAGGTGCCAAAGCACAGGTGCCAAAAAACACAGAGCACTGTGCTTGGCAGATAGTACTTAATAAATGCTTTTTTCTTTCTATATCTATATCTACATTTCTTTCTCTATATATCCACTCATTCATTCATCCAGAATGTTGGTAAAATTTAGGGCAAATATAGTTGAGTCATACCCAGCAGGGTGGGCAGGCAAGGATGCATTGTCACATAAATTGTTGAAGGGAACTCAGGAAGTCCAAAATCGATGAGGTTATAGATCTATTTGAGTATTGATATAATGATGCAGTTTTAGATCCCCCATATGATTATGTTAATTGTTTTACTAATATTGAATTATCCTTTAATCTTTGTTGTAGATCCAACTTAATCAGAACAAATGACTTTTTTTTTTAAACCCTTAACTTCTGTGTATTGGCTCCTAGGCAGAAGAGTGGTAAGGGTAGGCAATGGGGGTCAAGTGACTTGCCCAGGGTCACACAGCTGGGAAGTGTCTGAGGCCAGATTTGAACCTAGGACCTCCCATCTCTAGGCCTGACTCTCAATCCACTGAGCTACCCCGTTGCCCCAGAACAAATGACTTTTTGAAAAAATTGCTTTCGTTTTTTTGCTAGCTTTTTGCCAGGATTTTATTTAGCATTTGAATTTATATTCACTAATAATATTGATTTACAACTTTCTCCTTTAAAACTTTTTATAACTGGATATGCTTTTTAAAAAACTTAAAAATTTATAAATATTTGTTTTTCCCTTTTTGCCATATTTTCTTTCCCCTTTGAGGGAGAGGAGAGGAAGAAGAAAGAAAAAAACAAAACCCTTATAACAAATATGCATAATCAAGAAGAAGAAATTCCACATTGGTTATAGAAAAAAAAATTGTCTCATGCATTTTTTATCTACCATCACCCTGTCAGAAGGCGCAAGTCTCTTTTCTGGAATTATATCCTGTTATTACATTGATAAAAACTCAGAAGTCGTTCAGAGTTGTTTTCTTTACAATGTACTTTGTTAAGAGTATTGGTTGTTGTCCTGGTTCTGCCCACTTTTGCATCATTAATTCACAAATTTCTTCTCAGATTTTTTTTTTCTGAAGCTGTCCCCTTCATCATTCTTTATAACACATTAGTATTCCATTACATTCATATAATCAATCAAAAAACATTTATTAGGTCTACTATGTGCTACAGAGGATGCATAAAGACAGCCAAAAGACAGAGGAGTTTAATTAGACATGTTCCATTTTTTGTGACTCTTTTTGGGGTTTTCTTGACTGGAGCAATTTGTCATTTTCTTCTCCACCTCATTTTATAAATTAGGAAACAGAGGCAAGTGACTTGCCCAGGGTCACACAGTTATTGACCGAGGCAGAATTTGACTGTAGGTCTTCCTGACTCTAGGACCAGTGTTCCATTCACTGTGGCTGAAATACAGGATTAACAGAAGGTAATTAAGAGAGGGAATACAGTGGAAGTAAGAAGGTTTGGGGAAAGTTTACTGTAGGATTTCACTTGGTTCTTATAGGAAACTAGGGAAGTCAGCAATTCTGTAATTTTTAGGCATCCTTTTAGTTTCTAGTTCTATGCCTCTACAAAAAAGAGATGTTATAAACATTTGTGTACATACAGGCTCTTTGTGTCTTTCATCCCTTTGAAGTACAGACATAGAAGTGACATTGCTGAGTCATAAAGTATGAACAGTTCAATAAGTTTTGTGGCAATTGTTTCAAATTGCTTTCCACAATAATTGCTTATTCACGGCTCCATCAATAGTGCATCAGTGTGCTTATTAACCCACAGGCTCTCCAACATTTGTCCTTTCCCTTTTTGTAAATTTTGCCAATCCTTTTGGGTGTGTCAAACTACCTCACAGTTTGTTTAATTTGCATTTCTCTAATGATTAGTGATTTGGAATATTATTTAATATTCTATTGATTTCTTCCTAAGAAAACTGCCTATTTACATGTTTAAGTGACCATATATCATTGGGAAATGTTTCTTATTCTAATATATTTGAATCAATTCCTTATTGTAGTATTAATTATTCTTTAAAAGTTTGGTAGAACTTTACTGAAAATACATTTAACCCAAGGTCCTTTCCCCAGCTTCCATACATTAGTAGTTCTTTTTTTTCGTTAGAATATTTTTCCATGGTTGAATGATTCATGATTCCCTCCCCCTTCCCTCCCTGCTCCTAGAGCTGACAAGCAATTCCACTAGGTTATACATATATCATTGTTCAAAACTTATTTCCATGTTATTCATATCTGCAGTAGAGTGATCTTTTAACATCAAAAATCATATCCATATCAAACTATGTGATCGATCACATGTTTTTCTTCTGCATTTCTGCTCCCACAGTTCTTTCTCTCGATGTGGATATTGTCTTTACTCATTAGTTCCTCTGGATTGTCCTGGATCGTTGCATTGCTGCTAATAAAGAAGTCTGTTACATTCGATTGTGCCATAATGTATCAGTCTCTGTGTACAATGTTCTCCTGGTTCTGCTCCTTTCACTCTGTGTCAATTCCTGGAGGTCTTTCCAGTTTACATGCAGTTCCTCCAGTTAATTTTTCCTTTCAGCACAATAATATTCCATCACCATCAGATACTACAGTCTATTTAGCCATTCCCCATTCTATGGACACACCCTAATTTTCCAATTTTTTGTCACCACAAAGAGCATAGCTAGAAATATTTTTGTACAAGCCTTTCTCCTTATTATCTGTTTGGGGTACAAACCTAGCAGTGATATGTCTGGATCAAAAGGTAGGCATTCTTTTAAAGCCCTTTGCCCATAGTTCCAAGTTGCCCTCCAGAATGGTTGGACCAATTCACAACTCCACTAGCACCTCCAACATTTATCACTTTCATTTGCTACCATATTGGCCAGTCTGCTAGATATGAGATACTACCTCAGAGTTGTTTTAATTTGCATTTCTCTAATAAGGAGTGATTTAGAACACTTTTTATGTGCTTATTGATAGTTTTTTTTCATCATGTGAAAACTGCTTATTCATGTCCCTTGACCATTTGTTGATTGTGGATTGGCTTGATTTTTAGTAAATTTGACTTAGTTCCTTATATATTTAGGAAATTAAACCTTTGTCAGAGAGTTTTGTTATAAAAATGTTCTCCTAGTTTGTTGTTTTCCTTCTAATTTTGGTTGCATTGGTTTTGTTTGTACAAAACCTTTTTAATTTGATATAGTCAATGTCATTCATTTTACATTTTGCAGTGTTCTCTAACTCTTGCTTGGTCTTAAATTCCTTCCTTTCCCACAGATCTGATGGGCATACTATTCTCAGTTCACCTAATTTATTTATGATTTCATTCTTTATATTTAAGTCATTTACCCATTTTGAATTTATCTTGGTATAGGATGTAAGATGTTAGTCTAAACCTAATTTTTCCTATACTGTTTTCCAATTTTCCCAGAAGTTTGTTTCAAATAGTGAGTTCTTGTCCCCAAAGTCTTTGGGTTTATCAAACACTAACTTGCTGAGGTCATTTACCCGTAGTCTATTCCATTGATCCACCCTTCTGTCTCTTAGTCAGTACCACATCAATGGTAGTGGATTTTAAAGTTTTTTAAAAGCTCTAAAGCTTTTAAAGTTACTTAAAAAGTTTCCTTTTTAAAAAATTGAATTAATTAAGATCTCTGTTTGGTGTTATAATTTAGGTGTTTTATATTTTTTTAGATAATTCTCTGTATCTTTGAATTCTCTGTTATGTTGGTATTGAATAAGTCATGATAATTTTTCTTCTGGATTTGTTGTGATTTTACCTTGTTCATTTTTTATTTCATTTGATTCAACTCTTTTTCATTAAGTTAATTAAGGGCTTATAATTTATAATATTTTCAGCAAATCAGTTTTATAGGCTTTGGGGTTTTAATTTGTCTGTTTCTTCTCTAATTTTACACTGATTTCCACAATTACTTTTTTGGAGGTTTTTTTTGGTTGGTTTTCTGATTTTTAAAATTTCCTTCTCATAAGTTAATTTGTTTGTTTTTTTCTATTTTTTTTATTGTATACATTAGCTATATTATTTTCCCTGTGAGGATTGCTATAGTTGCATCCCAGAAATTTTGATATATTGTTATCCTTGACATATATTCATTAAGATTTCATTATTATATCTTAATTTAGGTTTCTGTTTATATTTTCTAAACTGGTTGCTATTTTTTATTGCAATAGTTCTTTTACTTTCCAATTTTATTAATTTCTACTTTAATTTCTAGAATTTCCAATTTAGTTTCTTCTCGGGATTTTTAATTTGTTCTCTTTTGTAAGGACGGGATTTGTGCAAGGGGGTTGGGACAAAAGGAGCCAGGGAAGGAGTTGCTTTCTAATTTTTTTAGTTGTAAGCCCAATTCATTGATCTCTTCCCTCTCTATTTTGTTGATATATGGACTCAGAGATGTGAATTTTTCCCCTGAGCACTACTTTCGCTGTGTCCCATAGATTTCGATATGTTATCTTCTCATTTTCATTTTCTTCAATGAAATCAGTAATTTTTTCTATGATTTGTTTTTTGACCCCCAGTTTTGAAGAATTAGATTATTTAGTTTCCAATTAATTTTAAATTTGCCTCTCCATGATCCCTTGTTAGTTATAATTTTTTTGCATTATGATCTAAAACTTGCATTTATTATTTCTGTTTTTCTGCATTTGTTTACATTGTTTTTATACCCTAATGCATGGTCAATATTTGTATATTTACTATGTGCTGCTGAAAAGAAGGTATATTCCTTTTTGTCTCTGTTCAGTTTTCTCCAGATATCTATTAATAATAATTTTTCTAACATTTCATTCACTTCCCCTACTTTTTTCTTATTTATTTCTTAGTTCAATTTATCTAGTTCTGATAGGGAAAGGTTGAGGTCCCCCACTAGTATGGTTTTACTATCTATTTCCTCCTTTAGATTCTTAATTTCTCCTTTAGAAATCTAGATGCTATACCATTTGGTGCATAAATGTTTAGTATTAATATTACTTCATTGTTTATAGTATCTTTTAGCAAGATGTAAGTTCCTTCCTTATCTCTTTTAATCCAATCGATTTTTACTTTAGCTTTGTTTGATATCATGATTGCTACACCTACTTTTTTTACTTTAGATGTACATAATAAATAATGCTCCAGTCTTTTACCTTTAATGTATATGTCATCCTGCTTCAAATATGTTTCTTATAAACAATATATAGTAGGATTCTAGTTTTTAATCCACTCTGTTACCCGCTTCTGTTTTATGGGTGGGTTCATTCCATTCACAGAGTTATGATTACTAACTGTGTATTGCCCTCCATCTTATTTTCCCCTTTAGATCCTGCTCTTTTCCCTTTCACCCTGTTCTTCCTCACCAGTATTTTGCTTTTTATCACCTCCTCCACTTCCTCCTCCCTCCAGTTATCTCCCCTTCCCCTTCTACTTCTCTGTAGGGTGTATATATATGAGTATATTTGTTTTACCCTCTCTGAGCCAGTTACAATGTGAGTAAAGTTTAAGCATTGCCCATCACCATCCTTATCCTCCCCTCCCTATAATGATTTTTCACAACTCTTTATGTTATATAATTTACCCATTCTATCTCTACCTCCCCTTTACTTTCAGTGCAATCCTCACTTTCACCCCTTGATTTTTTATATGTCATCATATGCATACATATTATATCATACATAGATATTGGTTCATAGCATCACATTTAGATATACATTATATCATCATATATCATCATATATATCATATCAACATAATCATCTTATTTCCCACCCTCTTTCTAAGTATATTCCTTCTATCTTCTCTACTGCTAAGAGTAATTGTTGAGAATTACAGATATCCTCTTTCCACGTGGAAATATAAACATTTTGACCTTAATGAGTCTCTTAAATTTTCTCTTTCTTATTTATCTTTTATGGGTTTTCTTGGGTCTCATGTTTGGACTCCACATTTTTTTGTTTAGGTCTGGCTTATTCCTCAGGAATGCTTGGAAATCTTCTATCTTATTGAATGTCCATTTTTCCCCCTGAAAGAATATACTCAGTTTAGCTGGTAGGTGACTCTTGGTTGTAAACCTAGATCTTTCACTTTCCTGAATATCATATTCCAAGCCTTTCAATTCTTTTATATAGAATCTTCTAGGTCCTATGTGATCCTGATTGAAGCTCCATGGTATTTGAATTGTTTCTTTCTGGCTGTTTGCATTATTTTTTCCTTGACTTGGGGGGAAGGGAGGGGCGAGGCTCTTGAATTCCAACCATTACATTTCTGGAAGTTGTTATTTGAGGATTTCTTTTTGGAGGTGATCTGTGAATTCTTTCAATTTCAATTTTATTTTCTTATTCAAAGATATCTGGGCAGTTTTCCTTGATAATATCTTGTATTATGATGTCCTAGCTTTTTTCTTGATCATGGTTTTCAGGTAGTCCAATAATTCTCAAATCGTCTCTCCTGGATCTGTTTTCTAGGTCTGTTATTTTTCAATAAGATATTTCATGTTTTACTCTTTTTTTATTCCTTTGATTATACTTTATTGTTTCTTGATTTCTCATGAAATCATTAGTTTCTAGTTGGTCAATTCTGATTTTTAAGGCCTGATTTTCCTCTGTCAGTTTTTGGTTCTCCTTTTTCAATTGGCCCATTTCTTCTTGCAATACTTTCATTTCTCTTCTCCATTTTTCCTCTGCCTCTCATAATTGGTTTTGAGGTCTTTTTTGAGATCTTCTAGAATCTGTATCCAATCCGTATTTTTCTTTTGGACTTTGTGTGTGTTTGCTTTGCTTTCACTGTCCCCTTCTGTGTCTGTACCTTGGTCTTTGTCTCTATAAAAAGTCTTTAGAGTTAGGTGCTTTTATTTGTTGCTTGCTCATTTTTCTATCTTTTTGTAGGTAGGGCTTTGTTTTCTGGGAGGTTAGGTTACCCTCTTAAACTTCAGTCCTTCCTTGATGCTAACCTTAGCTTATTTTTTGGGTTTCTGCCAGTTTTAGTTCTTCCAAGATAGTATGATGGCCTGAGGGCTTGGAGTTCTGAGGGCCTTCTCCCAGTGCTGATTCAGTTAACCCCTGAGATGCTGATAGCTTTAAGACTTGCTTCAGGCTTGGGCATAAGTTTTTTTTTCCCCCAACATTTATTAATATTTATTTTTTAGAAAAGTTAACATGGTTACATAATTCATGCTCTTACTTTCCCCTTCACCCCCAACTTCTCCCCCCCATAGCCGATGCGCATTTCCACTGGTTTTAACATGTGTCATTGATCAAGACCTATTTCCAAATTGTTGATAGTTGCATTGGTGTGGTAGTTTCGAGTCTACATCCCCAACCATGTCCGCTTCAACCCATGTGTTCAAGCAGTTGTGTTTCTTCTGTTTCCACTCCTGCCTTTCTTCCTCTGAATGTGGGTAGCATTCTTTTCCATAAGTCCCTCAGAATTGGGCATAAGTTTTTGATCTCACTTTGAACTTGATACAATCAGGTATACAGTGAGCTTTGCCTTGAGCCCCTGGAAAAAAGATCCAGAACCTCATCCCCCTTACATCAACCAACTACTCCAAGCTGGGGTCTATGTTCTCACCACAGGGCCAGACTGGGACTCCTGGCTTCCTCTAAGCCCACACAGATCAGCCCACTTTAGCCTTGGGCTGGGATCCCAAACTTCACCACAGTTTTAAACCTCCAGGGGTGTGGGTTAGCTTGGACCTCTCTTTGCCCAAGAAGGGTCTCAGGGTCTGTATATTGACTTGGATTTAGATTCCAGACCTGGGACAACAGATGTAAGGTAGCAGTGTGTAGCTTGCTGACTGTGCTCTCCCCTCTCACCCCAGTGCCCCAGATGTTCTCTGCTTACCTTTTAAGTCTTTCTTTTCTTGAAACTTGTTTCTGTCTATCTCCTTATTGGTATTTTTACTCCTGGATTCATTTTGTGGTGTGTTTTTTAAAATATTGATTGTGGTGGAGGATTCTGATGGTGACCTTGAGCTGCTCTGCCTTACTCTCCATCTTGGCTGGACATTAAATGTCATGAGAGATATATTTGTGTTTTCCTTCATTTCATTTCCCGTTCCTTCATTAAGTCCAAAATTTAATTTTGTAAATTTATAATTGAAATTTAAAATCTTAGCTCTCACATGTAACCCTATTCCTAAAGGTTTCTTCACCTTTGTTAACTTCTTTTCTAGTTTGGAAAGGTTTACTTAAGAAAATTTTAAGTCATTCATTTGGTTCTCCTTTGCTTCCTCTCCTTCCTTTCACTCCAAGTCAAGTGATTAATTAAAATAAAATCTTCCTGCTCTTTCCTACAACAGATTTTGTTGTCTTTTTGAAGATTTTTCTAAAAGTAATTTTTTCACTTTCTTTCCTTTGTCTTTTATGCAATTTCATTTTCTGTATCCTAATTTTTTTCTTTATTTGTTTTTCTCATGGAGTTAAAGCTTTTTTTTTTTTTTTTTTTTTTAATTTTTTTTTTTAAACCCTTAACTTCTGTGTATTGACTTATAGGTGGAAGATTGGTAAGGGTAGGCAATGGGGGTCAAGTGACTTGCCCAGGGTCACACAGCTGGGCAGTGTCTGAGGTCAGATTTGAACCTAGGACCTCCCGTCTCTAGGCCTGGCTCTCAATCCACTGAGCTACCCAGCTGCCCCCCGAGTTAAAGCTTTTGAGGTACTGGAATGTTCTATTCTAACATTTTGCCTTCATAGATTCTGTCCAAATATTCCTTTTCTTTTTTCTTCTGTATCTTACTCTTAGAAATTTAATAGGGAAGTAATATAGGATAGAAATAGTCTAATTATAGGAATTAGTATCCCAAAATGTCAAATTTTATAATCTGTTCTTTCCATTACGATATCTTGATTTGCCTGGCTATCCCACTTTTTAATCCATGCCTTCCTACTTTAGGAAGCCAGCTGCTCCTGGGAGTTCAAATTTTCTTCCTCCTGGCACAGGGTATTACCATGGTGCAACATAATCTTAGAGGATGGGTTCTTCCATGTCCCAACTCCCCTTAGATTAAACCCATTATAAAGTCAACATTTCCCATCATAGTCATATATTTCTTTTTCTCCTATAGTTACTACTTTTTTGTTGAACCCTCTCCTCTTTCTCTCTTGGGTTAAGATCCCTCTTTTTTGTTCTTTCAGTTTAAATTTCTCACTTCTTCCACCTCTCTTCCATTCTCCTGTACCCCAGCTTCTTGCTAAGAGACTATACATGTTCTCTTGGACTTCTAGAAAGGCATGTTCCCTATTCTACTCTGACCTCCCTTCTCTCTGTTGTTCACTCTTACCATTCTATAGTTTTGTCCCATAAAAATACATTAATTCACCAATAGTAAGCTCCAATTCTGCTCCTCTGCTTTATGTTTACTATTTCTTTACATTCTACTTTATTTCCTTATGTGCTTTTTATCTCTTGATGATTTCCCCTTAATTTTTTTTTATTCTCTAGGTTAATATTTCTTTTAAAAAACCAACAACTTCTAAATGTACTAGAATTTATTTTTATTATTTTATTGTGTTTATTTGTTGTTTGAGGTATTTGTACACCTAATATTATATTTACCTTTTTCTTTTCATGAATGCCATAAATTCCTCTCTTCATCTTTTGACACATCCTTGAAATTCTTTTTGTTCCAAAATTTCTTGGGATGCCACAAAATTCTGTGCCTCATCAGGCTTTGGTTCACTTCCTTTTGTAATATGTATTTATTTATTTTTATTTTTATTTTTTAATAATTTATTACTATTCATTTTTAACATGGTTACATGGTTCATGCTCCTACTTTCCCCTTCACCCCTCGCAGTCCCCCCACCCATGGCCGACGCACATTTCCACTGGTTTTATCATGTGTCCTTGTTCAAGACCTATTTCCAAATTGTTGTTAGTTGCATTGGTGTGGTAGTTTTGAGTCCACATCCCCAGTCATGTCCTCCTCAGCCCATGCGTTCAAGCATTTGTTTTTCTTATATGTTTCCTCTCCTGTAGTCCTTCCTCTGAATGTGGGTAGCATTCTTTACCATAAATTGTAATATTTATTAAAAGAGCTTTGTAATCTGTTTAGTGCTTATCCTTCCTTCTAGTTTTATCTTCTGTTGTTTTATTTGCCTTTTTTTCCCTCAATATTCCTGTGCTTACTTTATGACTCCTCCCTCTCTGCTGATGGGTATCTTGGAGCTTCACTGCAAAGCTATCTTAGCCTCCTCCCTCATTAGGGACCTACCATATAGTGACTTGAGTTCCTGCCTCACATAGCCTTTGTAGGGGACAAGAGTAGATCTAACCGAATTTTAGTTCTCTTTCTTTTCAGACTCATGCTAGCTTGTCCTAGAAGTTCCTTTGGTTTTCCTCCCTTTTTTTCACTGGTCAGCATAATCAGAATCTGCCTTAACAGCCTCTACAGCCTTCGGGGGGGGGGGGGGGGGTTTGGTTGGGTTGGAGCAGTATGATAAGCATGAGGAGAGATGTACGAAGGATAGTCCCCAACTCCAAGCTTCCAATTGATTTGTGTGCCTCTGCCCTAGGAACCTCATGGCTCATGGAGGAAAGGTGCTAAGTGAACTCTAAAAGATTAGCTTTTTTGTATGTTAATTCCTGAGGATTTTATTTTTTAGGGCATCTCTCTCTCTCTCTCTCTCTCTCTCTCTCTCTCTCTCTCTCTCTCTCTCCTCTTATTAATCTCTTTGGTCTTTTGGTCTTGTAGCAAAAAGAGCAGGGAATCACAAAATGTCAGCTAGCAGAAGAGGAAAACATTTTTTTAATGAGGATACTTAACATAATTACCTACTTCTGAACTGTGTTTTAAAATGTATCAGCAAAAAAAAATTGAAAAGCAAATTTTCTAGACAATTGCAAGGGGCTTGTGATGAAAATACTATCCACACTGAGTGCATATCAAAACATGCCATCTTCCATTATATTTCCTTCATCAGATTTCTGTTTTATGTATGATATATGGCTTCTATAATGACATGAAGAATATGGAAATATTTATTACATTAAAGTACAGGCATAACCTCTATATCAGAGTATTCACCACTTCAGGTAGGGTAGGGAGGAAGAAGAGCTGAATTTTAAAATGTCAAAAAAGAATTGTCAAAAAGTGTTTCTACATGTAACTGAAAATAAAAATAAATACATAAGTAGAGAACTTTGTCAAATTTATAAGAATAAGAACCATCCCTCAGTTGATAAATAGGCAAAAAGATATGGATAGATAATTTTTCAGTGAAGAAAATATGAAAAAATATTCTAAATAGCTACTGATTAGAAAAATACAAACCTAAACAATTCTCAGATATCTTCTCACACCCATCAGATATCCTAAAATGACAAATGTTGGAAGGGATATGGAAAAATGAGGATATCAAAATACTGTTGGTGGAATTGTGAACTGATCCAACTATTTTGGAAAGCAATTTGGAATTATGCCCAGATAGTAATAAAATTGTATATACCTTTTGACTAATACCATTTATTTGTTTGTTTGTTTGTTTGTTTGTTTGTTTGTTTGTTTATGATACCATGATTAGGTTTATTTCCTAAGGTGATCTGAGAAAAAGAAAAAGAACCTATACATTGAAAAATATTTATAGCAGCTCTCTTTGTGGTAACAAAGAACTGTAAATGGAGGGAATACCCAGCAATTGGGGAATGACTAAATGGATTGTGGTATATGATTGTGATGGGATACTGCTATGCCATAAGAAAATATGAGCAGGCTAATTAAAAAAAAAACTTGGAAAGAACTACATTGGATAATGAATAGCAAAATGAGTAGAAAGAAGAAAACTATACACAGCTACAGATTTAATACTTGAATAACTTGTGAATATTACCTCCAAAGAAGAAATGAAAATCAGAAACATGAAAGACTGTTTTATGCATACATATCTATCTTGTGAATGATGCCACTATGATTATAGGGATGAGAGGGAGGAGCTAAGACACTTGTAAAAAAAATCAATTAATAAGAAAAGAGAGAGTGACTTAGTACAACTCTGCCTTACTTAAATCCAATTCACACTGGAGTCAAGACAACTCCCCATTTGGCCCTCTTTGAAACAAAGGACAAGCAATGAGGGGGAAATGATATGGTCATAAAAGTAGAAGGGAACAATAAAACCTTTAAAACAAGATGTGATAGAAAGAGCTTTGGTTTTCAAATTTTGAGATCTGGTTTCCTTTTTGATTAAATTTTTTTTATTGATACTATTTTGTTTTTATATCTCATTCATTTCTGAATTTTCTGAATTAATTTTTCTGCCCTTAAAGCCAGAGAGTCATCCCATTAACAAATATTTTAAAAGGAAGAAAGAAAAAAGGCAGTTCAAAGCAAGCAAAGTTAACACTCACATGGTATCTGAATTCATATGTTAAAATTGTATACTCCTAGAGTTCTACTTCTGCTAGGGAAAGAAGTTAAATTTCTTAACTCTTCCATTGGGCTAAGTTATTATAATATGAGGTATTTAGCTTCTTTAGTTGTTGTTTTTGTTGTTTTTTCATTTTCCCGGTTATAGCCATTAGTTATGTTGTTAATTCCTGGTTAAGAGACTTAATTTTTAAATCCTCACTGGTAAAAGCCAATTTAGATTATCTTTCCTAATTCCTTCATTTTACAAATAAAAAAACAGAACTAGAATTGGAAAGTGGTTTACCCATGCCTTGTCCAGATCTTGTATTCTATTGTTCTGGTGCTAGATAAAACTGAGGCTAATGACATTTTTACATAAAAATAAATATTTCTTATGGAATTTTATTTAAATGCTTACTTCATGCAAGGCACTGGGCTATATAATGAGACTACAAAGGTGAAAAATGGGGTATTACTTTCCTTCATACCCTTTACAGTCTATCTGTATTACTTGCCATTCCCTCAGCTCAATCTTTTATCTCCTTCCTCCTTGTATTCACATTGAACATCTCCAATGCCTGGAATTCATTTCCTGTTAATCTTTCCCTTTCAGAATACTTTACTCAGGTGCCAGCTTCTCTGTAATCTTTTCAGATTCCCTAGTCCTTTCTCCCTTTTCAAATTTTCTTAGAGCACTTTGTCTGGATTTTTCATTTGTACCAATTTCTCCCTGCTTTGTATTATATTTAGCTGAGAATGTTCATATCTGCTCACCTATCTCTTTTCTTTCCCTTTCTCCCTACCCCAAAGCTTTACATAAGTAGTTTTTTCTTTTTCTTTTTCTTTTTTGGTAACCTCTAATAACTAAGTCAGTATCTGGAACATAATAGGAGCTTCAGTAAATCTTTTTTGAAGAGATGGTCTCTGAAGTGACAAATTTATAATTGAATGGGGGAATATGAATCTTTTCAAATTAATTTTTATTTTTCCCCCCTAACATACTGACCTTTGGGATTTGGTTGTCTGTTTTTATAGCATAAAAGTTCTAATGGCTGGAAACAAAGGAAGAGGACGTGCTTCTTTTACCTTTAATATCGAGGCTATTGGTTTTGCTAGAGGTGAAAAGTTACCTGATGTGGTATTGAAACCTCCACCTCTATATCCTGTAAGTATCCCAGTTTGCCATTCTACTTTTTTGGATCAGGTTTCAGAAAATCTTAAAATTCACTACTCCTAGATAAATTATTTATACTGATTATTTCCATTCTTTTTACGTATGGGTTCTTAACCATAAACTTTTCTAGCAGTTTGGTAGAGATTATGGAAACCTCAGAATTATATTTTAAATGTATAAAACAAAATACATGGAATTAATTACAAAGGGAAACACTTGTATTGAAATGCAGTTTTTTTAAGTTCATGGATCCCAGTTATATGAACCTGTGTGATAATGGAAGAGATTCAAGTTTACTTTGCTTACTTTTGCTCAATTAGTTTATTCTTCTCTGAACTGATTTCAGTTTCTACATAGTCTTCTTTTGGTCTAGATATATGATTTTATCAGATGGAGAATTACCTGTATAGAAACTACCTCCACCAATGCAGATGAGCAATTTTGTTATAGTTTTGAGAATTACCTGGGGCTCCAAGAATTTAGTTGACTTGTCTATGGTAACCTAAATAGAAAGCAACAGAGGACAAAACCACATTTTCCTGATTATATTATTTACTATACCATATTTACATCATTATTTTAAAATGTGGAGGGTAAGTTTTGTACGATGTATGAACCAGGTCAAGTTGCTTACTATTTCCTGGTATAAAGATAAAAAATGATAAAGGTTGATATAATAATATAAATTAGTATTTTAATTAAAGTCATGCTGATAGATAAAGTCATTAGACCACACGCTTATAAGAATGTAAAACTGCCGCCCCAGCCATTATTGTTACCTCCCGTCTCTGTTGGACCACGGGAAATGTAGTTTTAAGGTCCCTACGTGTCCATAGTAAATATATATATATATATATATATATATACACTTTTAGATGGCATCTCCCAAATTTCACTTTTACAATTCCCCCTGAGGGCCGGCAAAAAAAAAGGTTAGCCCTTTTTCTTCGCTGGACCTGTAAAAATAGACAACTTCTAAAATTTAGGAATTTGGGGGATAAAAGAAATAGATGAACAAATGGGTAGAATTAGCCGCATTGACAAAAAACCAATTTGGGGGCAGTCCCCTCTTGGTATAACAGTGTACAATTAAAACAATATATACAACTCAATTTTAACTCCCCATAGTTCAATCAACTGCACCCCAAAGTTCAAAATTTGGTCTTTGTGGTACAGTGAAGGCTTTTCAGACATCTTCATGGTGTCTTCACCAAACAGGTTCGTTGTCTGGATTCTGGGGAGATGGTAGGATCCTTATCCTGAAATTATTCTCAAAAGAATTTAAACTTTACATTATAGATTACAAAATATACATTTTCTTCTAAGATTTATACACTGGAATGGGGAGAGAAGTGAGGGACGGAGACAATTTAGATCTTATAATTTTGGGAAACATATGTAAAATTGTTATTACATGTAATTGTGAAAATAAAATGTAAAAAGAAAATGAGGAAGAGTGGATTAGGTATAGGATTCAATTATGGGACCAAATAGTAGCAAAATAGATCATAAGGATAATAGCCTTTACTACTTTTAAATGTTTTACTCTTTGCTAATCCAGTATATCTCTAGATCATGATCTGTTTAAAAAATTATAGTCCTACTTTGTTAAATTGTATTCAAATTGTTACATAAAACAACCAGCTTGTTCCCACCCCCCAAGAAAGAGCACAAACTATAACTTAAAATACTCTCTGTCCCTCTTGTATATATAAAATTTTATTTTGTTCCTAAGTATGCTATTTAAACTAATTATCTAACTTATTCAAGTTACTTTGAAACATTTTTTTTCAAGTTAGCATGAATCCAGATTTAATTAACATGCTTGAAACTTAATAATAGCTAACATTTATGGAAAGCTCTAAGTTTTACATAGCATTTTATATCATTTTATTTGATCCTCACAACAACCCTGTGGGGGTAGCTGCCATTATTATTTTAATTTTGCAGGTGAAGAAATTGAGTCAGTTTTCCAGGATCACAAACTCAAATCTTCTTGACTCCAAATTATTTACATTATCCAGTTGCACATTAGTTAAGTCAATTCCCAATTTTTGGTCTATTGCTTAAGAAATCAAGGACTATGAATGTTAGGCATCTCACTAGCTCTTTTGGATGGTTTACCCAACATCTTTCTTCAGGTGATTCCCTAATATATCTATGCTCTAGTCCTAGATTATTGAATACCCGTTGGGCAATTCAGGATGTTCAAGAAGCATGTCAGGCTCAACATGTCTAAAATAGAGATCAAGGTCTTTTTCCTTCTGAACTTCCCTATTTCTAGAGAGGACACCACCATCTTTCCAGGCACCAGATTTATAACCTCAGAGTCACCAATGATTTTTCCCTCTCCCTCATCCCACATATCTAATCAGTTGATAAGTCTTGTTCATTATGTCTGCATAACATCTTCCATATCTGTCTCCTTTGCTCTACTCCTGACAAAACAATCCTGGTTTAAACCTACCTTATCTCTCCCTTGAACTACTGCAGTGCCTACTAGTTGGTATCCCTCTTTTAGTGTTTTATTTAAAAAAACAACAACAAAACCCTTATCTTCTATCTTAGAACTGATACTAAGTATTATTTCCAAGGCAGAAGAGTGTGGTAAGAGCTAGGCAATTGCGGTTAAGTAACTTGCCCAGGGTCATACAGCTAGGAAATGTCAGAGGCCAGATATTGAACCCAGGACATCCTATCTTCAGACCTGGTGCTCTCTATCCACTGAGCCACCTAGCCATCTCTTTCAAAATTAAAAGGAAATTTATGGGGTAAAGAATTGTATAATATATAAAATAAAGTATAATATATAAAATAAAATAACATTTACCTAGGTCTTACTATTTGCTAACATTTATAATTATTATCTCATTTGATCTTCACAACAACCCAGGGACATAGATGCTGTTATTATCCTCATTTAACAGATGAGGAACTAGGGCAGAGGTTAAGTCACTTGCCCACAGTCACACAGCTAGTATTTATCTGAGGCTGGATTTGAAATCAAGTCCTCCTGACTTCAGGTTCAGACCTCTGTCCAATGTTCCACCTAGCTACCCCTGTTGAAATGAAAAGGAAATTTAATGGGATAAAGAATTGTAATATATGTATGTTCTTTTAAAAAATACTTTTGCTCCCTCTCTCTTTAATTATATAGGACACAGATTATAAGCCGGTGCCTCTCAAAGCAGGAGAAGCAGAAGAATACATGTTAGCCTTAAAACAGGAGTTTAGAGCAACCATGAGAAGAACACCTTATTTTATGGACACAGAGGAAGAAAAACAAGGTATATGCAAGAGTTTCTGGTGATATTTGTTTGAGTTTACTAATATAACAGTGCTGAAGTACAAAGATAATGCTTAATTAATGCACATTAGATAGAATTTAAATGCCAAATTTACAGAAATAGCATATTTTCTTCTCAACATCCAGAGAAGATAATGTTAGCTGTTTTTTTTTTTAAGTTACCTTTTCCCCTACTCTGATATTACCTGGATAGGTGGTATTTAAATTTTCAGCAGTGCTTTCATTCAGGTTTACTAGAACAGCATTTTACACATACTGCCCCCTTTCTGCTCTGTTGCTTCAGGAAAACAAAATACTTGACAATCATAGCATATCAGAACCATAAGGAATCTTGGAAATCATCTCATCTAACCCTTTCTGAAGTCATCTCAGCTTACTCTCTCATTTTCCAGATGAGGAAACTGAGACTCAGAGAGGTTTGTAACTGAGCCAGGATAAATGATTTACTGAGTACATATTTCTTGAATTGGAATCACTCAAAGCACATATCTTATTCATAACAAATAAGAGTTATCTTTATTTATGGAAAGCATCTTCATCATCAGTTAATGTGTGATAATAGTTTTATTAGCTTAATAGTGATTTTGTTGGATACAAGGAATTTGTGGTTTCCATATATACATTTTTTTTTAAACCCTTGTACTTTCGGTGTATTGTCTCATAGGTGGAAGAGTGGTAAGGGTGGGCAATGGGGGTCAAGTGACCTGCCCAGGGTCACACAGCTGGGAAGTGGCTGAGGCCGGGTTTGAACCTAGGACCTCCTGTCTCTAGGCCTGACTCTCACTCCACTGAGCTACCCAGCTGCCCCGCCCCCTCTCCCCCATATATACATTTTAATTGTTTACATAATCTTTATGTCAAAAAATCCTAACAATGTCAAAAAAATGCCACCTGCCTAGGACCTCTGAACCACTACTGAAAAATAGTTGTCTCAAATATCTTCTGCTAACATTGCCTAGTGTTGGTCTATTTGCTTGGAATTGAGGCTGTATTCAAATTGTAGTACACTTAAAACTTATCTTTTTCAGACAGTCAATGGACTAAGCATGCCTTCTGCTCTTATATTTGTGAAATTTATTTTTTCTGTAAGACTTTACATTTATTCCTGTTGAATTTCATTTAATTAGATTTAGCCTGTGCTTGGGTCTATCAGGATTCTTTTGGATCCCAACTCTGCCATATGTTAGTTATCTTTACAAACTTTGCATCATCTGCCATTTTGATGAGTCTGCGATCAATTCCTCTATCTAAGTTATTTATAAAAATGTCAACTAGCATCAGCCAAAGAAAGAACAGATCTCTGGGGAGAACTTGACTGAAGATTTCTTACCACATTGACATTGAACCATTCAATATTAACTCTTCTTCATTATCAATTCTATCAAACTCTGACCATTTAACAAGTTCTGAATACAATTAACACAGTGATGGGCTAACTACAGCCTGTGGGCCAGATGTGGCCCCCTGAAATATTCTATCTGGCTGGTGACATTATTTCTAATTGACAAATACAATGAGTAGGATGTGATACCATGAAATTTCAAAAGAGTTGCCTTAGAAACAGACTGACAGATGAGCATTTCCTTTCCTTTGGCCCCCTCTTTAAAAAGTTTGCCCATCACTGAACTAACTATATTATCATCCTACCTTTTCCACAAAAATATTGTGAGATATTTTATTAAAAGGATGGGAACTAGACCTGTGATTTCACTGGTGTTGGGAATTCCCTGGTGATGAAATTCCCTTTACCAGATAGTTTAAGAAAGAGGGTTGCCATTGTTGGGTTTGTACCCCAAAGATAAACAGACTTGTATGAAAATATTTATAGCTGAGCTTTTTGTGGTGGCAAAAAACTGGAAAATGAGGGTATGCCCTTCAGTTGGGGAATGTCTGAACAAATTGTGGTATATGCTGGTGATGGAATATTATTGTACTCAAAGGAATAATAAACTGGAGGAATTCTATGTGAACTGGAAAGACCTCCAGGAATTGATGCAGAGGGAAAGGAACAGAGCCAGAAGAACATTGAACACAGAGACCAACACACTGTGGTAAAATAGAATGTGATGGACTTCTGTACTAGCAGCAATGCAATAATCCAGGACAGTTCTGAGGGATTTATGGAAAAGATTGCTACCCACATTCAGAGGAAGAACTGCAGGAGTGGGAACAGAAGAAAAACAACTGCTTGAACACATGGATTGAGGCAGACATGATTGGGGATGTAGACTTGAAACTAACACTCCAATGCAACTATCAACAATTTGGAAATAGGTCCTGATCAATGACGCATGTTAAAACCAGTAGAAATGCACATCGGCCATTGTGGGGGGAGTTGAAGGGGGGGGTGAAGGCAAAAGTAAGAGCATGAATTATGTAACCATGTTAACTTTTCTAAAGAATAAATATTTTTTTCCATTTAATAATTTTTATTTTTTAGAAAAGTTAACATGGTTACATGATTCATGCTCTTACTTTCCCCTTCACTCCCCGACTACCCCCCCCCCCTCCCAATTGCTGATGCACATTTCCACTGGTTTTAACATGTCTCATTGATCAGGACCTATTTCCAAATTGTTGATAGTTGCATTGGAGTGTTAGTTTCGAGTCTACATCCCCAATCATGTCTGCCTCAACCCATGTGTTCAAGCAGTTGTTTTTCTTCTCTGTTTCCACTCCTGCAGTTCTTCCCCTGAATGTGGGTAGCATTCTTTACCATAAGTTCCTCAGAACTGTCCTGGGTCATTGCATTGCTGCTGGTACAGAAGTCCATTACATTCGATTTTACCACAGTGTATTGGTCTCTGTGTATAATGTTCTTCTGGCTCTGCTCCTTTCGCTCTGCATCAACTCCGGGAGGTCTTTCCAGTTCACATGGAATTCCTCCAGTTTATTATTCCTTTGAGCGCAATAGAATTCCATCACCAGCATACACCACAATTTGTTAAGCCATTCCCCAATTGAAGGGCATACCCTCATTTTCCAGTTCTAAAAAATAAATATTAATAAATGTTTAAAAAAAAAAGAAAGAGGGTTGCCAAAGGCACTGAAAGATTAAATTATTTGTCAGGGGTCATTCATATCAATGTATTGAAGAAAGGACTTAAAGGTCCATTTCAATCTAAAGCTAACTCTACCTACTATGTCACACGGCCTTTACTTTTCAAAAGCCTGCCAAAAATAAGGGTAAAATATATCTCCTGCCTTCTCTTCATTGACTAGTTTAGTGATTTGGTGATTTGTTCTATAGGAAAATATAAGTGAGGTAATGGGGTCACCAGGGATATTACAATAAACTAAGTGGTTTGTGGGAACACACTCTAGGATTTATGAGAGACTGGACCAGGGTGAAGAGACCAGAGTTTTACTGGATCTCCACAGGAATGGCAGTTGATCTTAACTGTCACCCAGCTTCCTCTAGACCAGAGTATAGTAACAGGCTAACAAGGTAAAAGGGACTTAACAGCTTTAATTATGTTAGACTAAAAGGTGGGAAAGGATTTCTATACTTAAAATCTAAGGGATAAAACCACAGGGCAATGGGAGGACTTATTCTACTCTAACTTAGTGATCTAAACTAACAAGGCCCAAGGAGCTATAAATGGAGTCTCTGGATTTCTGCCTCAAACCTGGAACCTGCCAGGCTTGAGTACAGCTAGGGCTTTTGTGGCTTTGGGATTCTCACTGCAATCCACTGATGATCTCTGGATGCCAGGAGTCACGATGATCTCAGGTACCAAGTAGAGAGGGCTCTGCTTGAAGCACTGTCCTCCAGTTTTCAAACTGCTCCTCCTCTCTTGGCTTTATAGATTTGCCCTTTTCTTAGATGCCACATCACATAGGATCCCAGGGGAAATCAGGAAGCAGGGTGTCCTTTGCTCTGAGGTCTCCCAGGCTGGCAACAGTTTTGCCCACCATTAATGGAGTCCACACACACAGGGCACAGACAGACTTCCTCCTCCTTCATTCCAACCTGGAATTCCAAGCTCCAGCTCCTTCCTGCTAGGTACTTCCTAATCAATTGATTGTATAATCAATACCTAATAACCAGCTAATCTAATCTTACTCATAACAGTTCTCAGGGAAGCCATGTTGGCTTTTTGTCATTACCACTTTTTTGGGGGGGATTTTAGAAACCACCTTTTTAATGATCAGTTTTAGGCTTTTCTTAGGATTCGAAATCAAACTCAGTGATTTATAATTTGTAGATTCTGTCTTCCTCTTTTTTGAAGTTCAGGTTATTTTCTCCTTCCCAATTTTGTAGTATCTCTCCTATTTTCCATTATCTTGGAAATCTCATCAATCACATCTGCTCATTCTTTCATTACTTGAGTTCATCTGGGCCAGGTGATTTGAATTCATCAAGGGCATTGTAGGTGTTCTCTTAGTCATTACTCATTTTTTTATTTTATTTTGTGATTTCCATTGTCAAAGCCATACTTATTGGCAAAGAAAACAAGTAAAGTGCAATTAAGCAGCTTTGCCTTTGTAGTCCCAGCCTTAAAAGGCAGTATAAACAATGAGGAAATAGCAGCACTCAACATGTATGCACCAAATGGTATAGCATCTAAATTTCTTGTTTTTCTAAACATTTATTTATTTATTTGTTTGTTTGTTTGTTTGTTTGTTTGTTTATAAGACCCTTAACTTCATCTAGTAGTCAATACTATGTATTGGCTCCAAGGCAGAAAAGTGGTAAGGCCTAGGTAATGGGGGTCAAGTGACTTGCCCAGGGTCACACAGCTAGGAAGTGTCTAAGGCCAGATTTGAACGTAAGACCTCCCATCTCTAGGCCTGGCTCTCAATTTACTGAGCCACCCAGCTGCCTCTGGCATCTAAATTTCTAAAGAAGAAACTGGCAGAGCTCAAGGAGGAAATAGATAATATAAAGGAGACCTAAACCTTCCCCTATCAGATATAGATAAATCAAACCAAAAAATAAATAAGAAAGGGATAAGAGAGGTGAATGAAATCCTAGAAAAATTAGAGTTAATAGATATATGGAGAAAAATAAATAGAGACAAAAAGGGAATACACCTTCTTTTCAGCAATACATGGAACATTCACAAAGATTGACCATGTACTAGGGCATAGAAACATGGCAAACAAATGCAAAAAAGCAGAAATAATAAATGCAACCTTCATAATGCAATAAAAATAGTTATTAGCAAGGATACATAGAGAGGCAAACCAAAAACTAAATGGAAATTAAATAATGTGATTCTCCAAAATAAGTTAAAGAACAAATCATAGAAACAATTAATAATTTCTTTGAAGACAATGACAATGATGAGACTTCTTACCAAACCTATGGGATGCAATCAAAGCAGTACTAAGGGGAAAATTTATATCATTGAATGCATATATTAACAAATTAGGGAGGGCAGAGGTTAATGAATTGGGCATGTAAATTAAAAAACTAGAAAGTGAACAAATTTAAAATCCCCAGATGAAAACTAAATTAGAATTACTAAAAATCAAAGGAGAAATTAATAAAATCAAAATAAAAGAATTATTGAATTAATAAATAAGACTAGAAGCTGGTACTTTGAAAAAACAGATAAAATAGTGTAACAATAAAGGAGCCAGTTAGGAATGTTATGATAGAAGGGAGATAGAGAAAGTCTATGAGGTGAGTCTCTCTTCCAGCTCTCTCCCGGGGCTGAATATACACTGAGAGACTTTAAGGAGGTGTCACCCCAAAACTGGGTGACCTGGAAGGCCATGCTGCCCCATAGGAGTTGGGGGCGAGGCTTCCCTATAAGAGGAGGTATGTGATACTCCAATCCAATCCTGAATAAGGATGGGGTTCACACAAACCTCCCCCCAATCAGTTAAATTCACAGCGGGTAGTCTGGCTTCAAGATGGAAAGCAGCCAGACCAAGCTGTGGTTCTCCTCTCCCTTATTGTCTCTCAGGCACACTGGAATGCTATCTGACTGTTGAATGGCTTTTTATTAGTTACAAATCAGGGATTGGGGAAAGTGGTGAAAGGCAGAGGGATTTTGAGGTGCCCTCTTCGCTATTTCTAAGGGGTCCTTCACTTAGGTGGGAACCTTAGTAGTTCCAACTCCTAAGCTTCTCCCCTTGCACCTTCTCCTTCTATTTCTATTTCTGTTTTTCTGTTTCTATCCTTTTCTATAATTGTAAGTTTTGACTGAAAAGGGTCTCTTGGCAAGGTTGGGAATGGGTGAAGGAGAGTAAGAGATTGCTCCCAAAATGGAGTCCAAACTTACCTGACTCGATGGTTGATGTCTTGATGGGTGAGATGTGGTGGAATGGCTTTGATCAGGGAATCAGGGTTTCAGTTTCCAAAAGAAAGAGCCTCAGGAGACCCTCAAGACTGGATCTAAGCTAGTGTCTACCTCCTCCCTCTCAGTCCTTCACCCAAAGACCTCTCCTCCTTCTCTTTCTCAGAGAAAATTCCCAGAATCCTCTATTTTGTCCAATTATATGGCAATAAATATAGCAATCTAGAGGTGATATAGATGAATATTTATAAAAATATAAATTACCTAGATCAGTGATTCCCAAATTTTTTTGGCCTACCACCCCCTTTCCAGAAAAAAATATTACTTAGCCCCCTGGAAATTAATTTTTTTTTTAATTTTAATAGCAACCAATAGGAAAGATAAATGCACCTGTGGCCATCACCACCCCCCTGGATTGCTGCAGCACCAAACAGGGGATGGTAACGCCCACTTTGGGAATCACTGGCCTAGATTAACAGCAGAAGAAATAGAATACTTAAATAATCCAATATAAAAAAAAAATAAATTGAACAAGCCATCAAAGAACTCCCTAAGAAAAAATCACCAGGGCCTGATGGTTTCACAAGTGAATTCTATTAAACATTCAAAGAACAACTAATCTCAATACTATACAAATTATTTGACATAGTAAGCAAAGAAGGAGTTGTACCAAATTCCTTTTATGACACTAATATGGTATTGATTCCAAAGTCCGGCAGACCAATAACAGAGAAAGAAGATTACAGATCAATCTCCCTATTGAACATAGATGCAAAAACCCGAAACAGAACACTAGCAAAAAGACTCCAGCAAGTGATCATGAGGATTATCCATCATGATCAGATGGGATTCATACCAGGAATGCAAGGATGGTTCAACATTAGGAAAACCATCCACATAATTGACCATATCAACAAGCTAACAAACAAAAATCACATGATTATCTCAGCTCCCTCCTCTTCAGAAGAGTCCCCCAAATTTTTTAAGCCCATTTTTGTTCAGCTCTTTTCCCCTTCCATTCTTCTCTTTAGCAACTACTTAAACTCTGTAGTACTCAGACAATGGCCAAATCTCCTTTTCTTTACTTTGTTCTCTCCCTCCCATAGAATACTTGCCTCTTTTTCATTTTGGAACACTTCATTCTTCCTAACAATCTGAATTGTGGATAATTATTCTTCAAATGCACTGACTTCTTTAGGAAGGGTGATCAGTCTTCATTTGGAACACAGAGGAAAGTCACCTTGCTATGGCAAAATGTTTCAGCACACTTTATATAAATCACTAAATTTTTCTCTGTTTTTCCCATAATGGCTGAGATTTTCATCCTTAAAAAAAAAAACCACAGCTATTTTTATGGATATTGATTCCTTTACTTTTAAGTGCCTGGTTAAAATGTTTATAGCCAATTATCACCTTTTAAGGATTTGACAGTCCCACTCAGCTTCCTTTCTTTAGTTCCAACAACTCCATAACCATATCTCCTTCCTTGTTAGCTTCTTAGCTGTTTCATCAGTTTTTCCTACCAGCCAATATAATTTTATCAGTTTTGCTTTACTTTCTAATAAATTTTATTTACTTACCTGGTCTTGTCAACTGCCTCCTCCTTTTTCTTGAATTTTCTTCTTCAGTTTAAATGTCTAATCCTACTTGATTCTCCATCATTTTATGTTTTCCTTAGTTATAATAGAATCTCAGGATCCTAGATATAGTCTTGAAAGAGATGTCAGAGAACATCAAGTACCAATCCTTCATTTTTTAGATATGGAAATAGAGGTGCAGTTCCTTTTTCAACCCAGAAGTAAAATCTGGAGCAGTATCTGAAGGTTCTTTAGATTTTCCTGAGATTCTCTGAAATTTCACCAAATTTCTCCCTAAATTCAATCTATGACCTACTTAGTTCTTTCCAGATCTTATCTTTAAAAAAAAAACACCTTTATTTTGAATTTAAATATCAAAAGCACCATATTGACAGCAGGATGAAAAAGAAGATTTATATATGAAATAATGAATGTATTTCTTCCTGCCTGTGTTTTTCTTAATTATAAGATCAATTCTACATGTTATTGTCAATTAGTTCTTGTCTCCTTCTGAACTTCCATTTATTCTCCTTTATGGCTTTTAAAAACATGTTACAATGATCCTCTTGGGTTTTTTTGGTACCACTCTAGTTAATTACCCACAATTCTTCCCATCTAAATTCTCCAATTAAAGAAAAAAAAAGAAAAAAACCATCCTTCTAACAAATACCCATAGTCAGGCAAAACTAATCCACACAAATGGCCATGTCCAAGATTTGTTGTTTCCACTGGCTATTTGACATTGAATATGATTATGAGTTTCATTTATATTTAGCATTTTTAAAAGGAGCCTTTATGAGTATAGATATAATTCTTCATGCACATCAGTGATTATTCCTCTTTAAGAAAAATGAAGAATCTTGATCTTGAGTATTTTCACTTGAACATTGATGAAAGTTTTTATATTTGGGGCTTTTACACAAAAATATTAATTTAAAAATCATGCTTGTTAATTATGTAGTTTCTCTTATTTTTTTCAGTAAGCACATCATCTTATGAAACTTAGGGGTTGTTTGGATAGTAAAACATCTCTCAAGTTTTTTACGTTAGAAGTTGGAACTCAGATGGTTACATTATGATCATTTCGTTTCCATTAGTTGGTTAAATATATTTTTTTCTTTTGGTTATATGCATAGAGTTTCATTGAGATCTGTGTCTTCTATTGGGCTTTAAGCTTCTCCATGGTCAAAAATTCTGTCTTACTCTTCTTAGTATCTCTCACAATGTCTAGAACTGTCAAAGCTTTGCATGAAGTAGGCATTCAGTAAATATGCATGGACTTTGACTTGTATTTAAGGCTATAGAAACAAATTCTTCAGTTTTTTGAGACCTTAAATTGACCATTGTTTGTAGCTAATGACTGTGATGAGCACTTTATTCATCTAACTATAATTAAAGTGGAGCTGAGTGTCTTCATAAATACCTAGCAGCTTCTGCTAAGCAACTAGTTTAGTCATAGTGCATTGATCTTAGTTTTTTCTTTCATTGTTGTAGTTAGACTAATCAATAGCATCCTTGTATTATCAAAGATACTGCCATTAAGATATGATGATGAATGCATATAGAAATATCACATTCCATTAGTATTAAAAATGCATTCACTTTTCCTGTCATCAGAAAGGCTTAGAAAGAGAAAGTAATCCATCTTAATGTTACATGCATTTCATAATTATGGAAAACATAGCTAGTGTGTTTAATTTTTAAAAACAAAGCTGCTTGAAGTTCATTATCATGGCTTGATTTCTGAGAAATGTTTGCATTTCAAAAAAAAAACCATTTAACTTTCATGTCCATTTCATTTATTTGGCTATTTCTGAATACAAAGTTAAAGCCCAAGAAGAAAATGATTTTATGAGGAGGGCTACAAAGTTCCACAAGATATGATCCTTGATTTCAAGAAACAGAATTAGACACAGAGGATACCACATTCTGTTTGATGTAATAGTTTACATAGGTTAAATGGTATGAGAAAGGTACAAATTTCTATGGGAGTTCAGTAGAAAGAGGATATTAATGCCTAAAGAGATGGAACTATCCTTTCAGGAAGCAGGTCACATTTCAGCTAAATCTTAAAGCGTATGTGTCTTTGCTTGGTTTTTTTTGAGAGGTGAGCAATTAGGAAAGAAATGTATATCTTTGGGGAGGGACCAGCATGAACAAAACAGTGGGGTATGTTTGACATTCAAGGCTATCTTTTCCTTGCAATCTCATTTTACTCTCTTCCATGCATTTTTTAAAAACCCTTACCTTCCATCTTTGAATCAATATTATGTATTGGTTCTAAGGCAGAAGAGAGGTAAAGGCTAGGCAATGGGGGTTATTGACTTGCTCTGTTCAAGACAGGCAGTATGGAATGATGGCAATACATGGAATCTTGGGGGGAAATCTTTATGGTAAGTTTTGCTGATAGGAATCTTATTTTCAAGATATATAAGGAAATGAGTCAGACTATTGTGGAAAGGAAAACTGTGAATCAAGCTTATGCATTAATGTGCACTGAGATGGAGCAGACAGTGTTTAAAATATGATGGGAGGGGGAGTGACAATTGGAGTGAAAGAAGAGGATTGTAGGAGAAACGCGAACTGAAGTGTTTTTGCCCTCTGAATGAACTCTGTTGATTGCGGAGAAAAAGACTAGGAGCTCTAGATCCCAACAGGTGGAAAAGCCTTGTGGCATTTCTTCCTTACTCAGAGGAGAAAGATGGTTCCTGTTGTGGAGAGCCTCCATTGGAGTAAAAGCAAACAACAATAGAGGCTGAGAAGGGGCTGATCCCTTAATTTCAGGGGGTCACCCTGAAGATCCTTTCATTCCCTTGACCTTCCAAGAAGGACACTTGCCACTTATTAAGGTAGGATAGAGATTTTGCTTAGCTTAGAAGAAGATAGATCAGTTGGAGCGGAGCCATCTTGACAGTTGAAGACAACAAGAAACCTAGTAGGGTCTCCTCTCCCCTCAAACCTATTCCCTTTCTAAATTTACTATAATTATTAAACTACTTGAGAAATAGAGAATCGCAGTCAGATTCATATTAGAGGGAGAACAAAGAATGAGAGGCTGGTGGCTAAGCTTGCTTAGGCTAATAGCCTACGCATAACAACTAGAACCAACAGTAACAGTCTGTGTGTCAGACAAGGGGAACTCCTGGGGTTCAACTACTAGTCAATCTTTGCCAAGATTATCAACTAATCCCCAGATGTTTAATCAAAAACACTGGTCCTGTTATCCCTAACCTAACCTTACCCAGGAGTACCTCTCTTGTGGGTGTTTATGAGGGAATTTCAAAAGCAGCTTCTCAGCCACAGTGGGTATTTCCTCCATTTTATCTCTCCAGTGCTCCAGCCCTGCACCTCCCCATTTCTTGTTCCCAACCCATCCTTATCCCAGTACCGTTCAAACTTTACACTATTAAGAATAAGAACCATTCCTCAGTTGACAAATGGTCAAGGGATATGAACAGGCAGTTTTCAAAAGTAGAAATCCAAGTTATCAACAGCCATATGAAAAAAACAAACAAAAAACTCCAAATCACTAGGCATTAGAGAACCAGTTCAGAAGTTCTAACGCATACCCATCAGATCAACAAAGTTGACAAAGAAAGACAATGACAGATCCTGAAGGGGCTGTAGGAAAAGAGACACATGAATGCATTCTTAATGTAGTCATTGTTATAGAGAAATGCTAGGGAAAGCAGGAAGTAGCAAAGCAGAGGCAGAGAGATTCCAGAACCCTGGAGAGACTGTGACTCTGGAGGGAGAGTTGGTTGGACTTAATCTCTAGAGGGAGACAGTGTATATGGATTTCTCCTATAAGCAGTTTTACCTTCTGGGAAATGCTTGAGAGTGGTTCCTAAACTCCACAGGTGGACTGTGTGAGTTAAACTTCTTGTTGATTTACATCTGTTCCTGTTTGGTTGCTGTGTGTGTTCCTGTTACTTCTGTGATTTCTACTGGGACTCTTGCCAAACTCCAGAGGACAACTGGCTGTGAGACATCTCCCTTTTGATCCTGTGGGTCTGTTTATCTTCCAGCCTTCCCCTACTCTAATAAGTCATAAAGGTGGGGGGGGATTTGGTTAGGAAGATATTACAGGCAGCTGGGATCTTTAGGTAGAGAGTCAGTGTAGATACCATCTGTTTAAAGACAACTACTGGATTTTGGTGGGAGGAATTAGTTTCTACATCTAGTCGTCCCAATTCCTTTTCCCTTACCTGTCCTTGTTTAAATAAAACCCTGAGTTACATTAGTGTGGTAGGTTGTCAGTTTCTCTCTGAAAGCCTTCCCAAGCCTGAGGACTTTTGATAAATGGCCCAAAGAACTATACCACCAAAGTACCAAGTATTTCACTATCAACCTATTTATTTTTATTTCATTATGAATTTAACAGCCATTTGGGAAAGCAATTTGAAACTGTTATTTTGAAATTTGAAAAGTTACTATATTGGACATACTCTTTAGCCCAGGGATATCACTACTAGGTCTGTATCCAAGAGACCAAGAAAGAGGAAAAGAACTCATGTACATATGGTAACCAAGGAAGGTGCTCATCCTTTGGAGAATAGGTGAATAAATTATGGTATATAAATGTAATGGAATATTATAGTGCTGTAAAAAAAGTTGAATGGGACAATATCAGAGAGAACCATAAAGATTTATATGATTTGATGTAGTGAAGTGATCAGAACCAGGAGGATAATTTTTACAATAAACCACACTATAAAAATAAATAATATTGAAAGACTTAAGAATTCTGATCCAATGGAACTACTAACCATGATTCCAGAGAATTGATGATGAAGCATACTTCACTACTCCTTGATAAACAGATGATCTATTCACAATTCAGAATGAGACATATTTTCTGGACATCTTCAATATGGGAAATTATTTCTTTTGACTGAATGTTTGTTAAAAGAGTTTTGTTTTATTTTTCAATGTTAAGGGTAGGTTGAAGGAAAAGAAAATTCATTAAAATAAATTATAAAAAGAATACATCAAAGTATAAAGTAAGGGAAAGAGTCTTTTTTTTTTAAATCTAGAGTTATAGGTTCTATTCCTGACTCTTTGAACTAATCAGCTCTTTGAACTGAGCAAGTAATGTATATTTTCTGGGCTTCAGTTTTTTGTATGTGTAAAATTAAAGGATCTCTGAAGTTTCTCTGAACTTTAAAATATCTAATTCTTAATCTCATTGTGACCAAGTCAGGAATATATATATATATGTATATGTATGTGTGTGTGTGTATATATATATATATATATATATATATATGTAACCCATTGTTTCTGTATATACTTAGAAATGTGTATTTAATATACTAGAAGAAGAAAAAAATCCATGAAACGAAGGGAAATATTCAGTATCTTTAATTATAATAAATATGATCTGAAGTCAGGCTTGTGAGGTGCTGTTATTTGTTACTATGTTGTTTTATGCTAATGGATAATTTCTATTTTGTTTCTAGAAATCGAAAGATACAGCAAAAGATATCTGAAAAGTTGCAAAGATGACGATTTGGAATGGGTACCAGGTAAATAGAAAATATGTAGCTAACACTTTTATTTTAAGCATTTCTTGTCTTCTTTTAGATAGAACAGTTTTTTTGTTGTTTGAGAACCTCAGAAAAATAACATGAGCATCTCTTTGTTATCTTTGTACCTTAAAGGTAAAAGCATTCTTCCCAAATTCAAAATTCTGTCTTCTCTTACATAATCTGAGTTAATAATATGCTATTAGGGCTTCAATAATTCAGTTAAAGAAATATTTATTAAATGCCTAATCTGTGCAGAACTTTATGTTAAGCACCAGAAATGTTACAAAAATAAGTGACCCATGGTCCATGCCTTGGCATAAACTGATATGTGAATACTACAGGAGCTGGTATAAAAAGAGGATTTTTCACATTTTAAAACAGGGCTGAACTAGAAAACAAGGATGAGGTGTAATATCTAGTTACAGTTGTTAGCAAAAGACATTTCTTTTTGTTGGGACTACTATAGTCTCAAAAACATTTCATTTCCATGATAATAGTACTTTCCTGTTTCATATGCAGACTTTTTAACCCTATTGTTAAATCAATAATGGTTTACCCCTCTTCTGAGTGAATTTGAACACTTAAAACTCTACTTTTCAAATGTATTTTTCTCCACTCTACTCACAATACTTAACCTTTCTTTCCTTTATGCATATGTAATTTATTTTTAGTTGTATGGGTACATTTTCTAACAGCATCTACTTTGCTTTGTATCCACAAATTTTACCTTTGATACAGAATTAGAGATGAATGGAACTTTTAAAGATCATCTAACCCAGGGATTCTTAAGCTTTTTGTGTGCCCAAACCCCTTTGACAGTCAGGTGAAGTAGATGATAGATCCTTTCTCAGAATAATTTGTAAAAAATTATTTGAAAAATTTGTAAAATTTTTATCAAAAATAGTAAAAATAAAACATGTAAGAATACAATGGAAATAAACTTATTCAAATACTTATTTTAAACGTAAACATTTTTGTTTTGTTAGTTTTTTCTGCAGACTCCTGGGGAGAAACACCTAATCCATTTCCCCTCTCATATTTAGAAACAGATGAGGAAATTGAGGCCATAGTGGTTAAATGAGTTAGTGGAAATGCCAGAGCCTGGACTTAGATCTCTTTTCTCTCAAACTAGGGCTGTTTTCTTTGTACTACCCATCTCATATTTTAATCAGTATTTTCAGTGTTTTCCTGCATCTGACCTTTCAAAAGGGGCTTAAGAGAGCTTTACCTCTTTTATGTCTTACAATGTGCACATACATGGTCAGTCAGCATTTATTGTTGATGAGGACACGTTTCCATGGAAAAAGTCTCAAATGTCTTATTTTTTTTCTTATTCAGCTCTAACTGGTCCCTAAACCATTATCTCCTCATACTTTAGCTTGGTTTTCTATGAAACATTTTCTCTGTTAAGTATAAACTATTGAGTGTAGAAATCATTAGTTAGGGAGTGCCACATGAACTTGAGATTTAAATATTTTCTGCCACAAATTTAATGAGCTTTCTTTGTGGTTTGGCAATGTTTTGGATGTATTACTTTTTAATGATGCTTCATTTTTAGGCTTGGTACCGTGTCTACACAGTTGAAGAAATAAGGAAAATAGTAGTAATTATAAAGGCGACTAAAGGTAGAAGCTGCCTTTTGATTGAAATAGTTTACTTTTATCTCAACTATATGGATTTTATACTAGAGTAATGCAGAGAACTGTCAATTCTTTACTGTTCCTTGCAGGTGGCAGACACAGCAGTAGTATGCTTACTCTAAGAACCTTAACATTATGAATTAAAGTACAGTCTTAAAGTTATTTGAACAGAGAGCCTTTGACCCCTTTCATCTCTGCCAGAGAAAATATTGGTCTGGATTATATATCGAACCCAGAGACATGGTCTCCTCAGTCAGAATTACTGGTAACATCCCTATCTTTGCCTCTCTCTTTCTCTCTCCTCTGTCTCCTTCCTTCCCCTGCTCCTGCTCCTTGTCCTAGATTGGAGAAGACTTCCAAGAGAGATGATGCCAAGGAAAAAAACCACAAAAGGTATGTTATATACAAAAGGATAGTTATGGGGGTAAAAAAGTTCAGATTCTTAAATTACTACTTGGTATTGGCTTTATCCAAATTTCCATTTTTTGTTTCAAAGCTTTGGTGTGTCTTTTTTTTTTTTCCTGGGTGGGATGTCTGGAATCTGGAACTGTGATTTCATTGATGTTCAGGGAACTCTTAATAGGAGCAACTCCTATTAATACATTTCATCTACCTATAATATTATTATAGAGATGGCTGAGGCATTAGAAGATTAATTGATTATCTAAGGTTACATAGCCAGCATGTGTAAAAAGCAAGACTTCTACTCAAGTATACCTTATTTATATATCAACTTTCTATAAATTATTTCATACTTTCTCTCTTGAACAAATTTAATTGATGAAACTTAATGACCTAAGAGTTCTTTAAGATTCTGCTTTTATTGGAGTTTCTTGATAGGCTCATAAAGGCTTTTCAGTTTTGTGTAGGAGTCAAGTATTTCCTTAAGATGTTTATTTAAATTTAGGAAATAAGTTAAAACTTAAATATTTTGCTTAATATCTGGTGTTTACACAATGTTTTAAGATTTAGAAAGCATTTTGCATAATTGATCTCATTTTATCTTTTTTTTTAAACATTTATTAATATTCATTGTTAACCTGTTTACATACTTTATGCCCCTACTTTCCCCTTCACCCCCCTCTATCCCCCCACCCATGGCCGAAGCACATTTCCACTGGTTGTAACATGTGTCCTTGTTCAGGGCCTATTTCCATATTGTTGTTAGTTGCATTGGTGTGGTAGTTTCAAGTCCACATCCCCAATCAAGTCAGCCTCAGTCCATGCATTCAAGCAGTTGTTTATCTTCTATGTTTCCTCTCCTGCAGATCTTCCTCTGAATGTGGGTAGCATTCTTTGCCATAAATCCCTCAGAGCTTTCTTGTGTCATTGCATTGCTGCTAGTACAGAAGTCCATTACATTCGATTTTACCACAGTATATCAGTCTCTGTGTACAATGTTCTTCTGGCTCTGCTCCTTTCACTCTGCATCAGTTCCTGGAGGTCTCTCCAGTTCCCCTGGAACTCCTCCAGTTTATTATTCCTTTTAGCACAATAGTATTCCATCACCAGCATATACCACAATTTGTTCAGCCATTCCCCAATTGAAGGACATACCCTCCCTTTCCAGTTCTTTGCCACCACAAAAAGTGCAGCTATTAATATTTTCGTACAAGTCTGTTTATCTATGATCTCTTTGGGGTACAAACCCAACAATGGTATGGCTGGATCAAAGGGCAGGCATTTTTTATAGCCCTTTGAGCATAGTTCCAAATTCCCATCCAGAATGGTTGGATCAGTTCACAACTACACCAGCAATGCATTAATGTCCCAATTTTGCCACATCCCCTCCAACATTCATTACTCTCCCCTTCTTTCATTTTAGCCAATCTGCTAGGTGTGAGGTGATACCTCAGAGTTGTTTTGATTTGCATTTCTCTAATTATTAGAGATTTAGAACACTTTCTCATGTGCTTATTGATACTTTTGATTTCTTTACCTGAAAATTGCCTATTCATGTCTCTTGCCCATTTTTCAATTGGGGAATGGCTTGATTTTTTATACAATTGATTTAACTCCTTGTATATTTGAGTAATTAGACCCCTGTCAGAGTTTTTCGTTATAAAGATTTTTTCCCAATTTGTTGTTTCCCTTCTGATTTTGACTATATTGTTTTTGTTTGTACAAAAGCTTTTTAGCTTAATATAATCAAAACCATTTAATTTACATTTTGTAATTTTCTCTAACTCTTGCTTGGTTTTAAAATCTTTCCTTTCCCAGAGATCTGACAGGTATACTATTTTGTGTTCACTTAACTTATTTATAGTTTCCCTCTTTATATTCAGGTCATTCACCCATTCTGAATTTATCTTGGTGTAGGGTGTGAGATGTTGATCTAAACCTAATCTCTCCCGTATTATTTTCCAAATTTCCCAGCAGTTTTTGTCAAATAGTGGATTCATTTCCCAAAAGTTGGGCTCTTTGGATTTATCATACACTGTCTTGCTGATGTCATTAACCCCAAGTCTATTCCACTGATCCTCCCTTCTATCTCTTAGCCAGTTCCATATTGTTTTGTTGACTGCTGCTTTATAGTATAGTTTAATATCTGGTACTGCTAGGCCCCCTTCCTTCACATTTTTTTTCATTATTTGCCTTGATATTCTTGATCTTTTGTTATTCCAAATGAACTTTGTTATAGTTTTTCCTAATTCAGCAAAGAAGTTTTTTGGTAATTTGATAGGTATGGCACTAAATAGGTAAATTAATTTGGATAGAATGTTCATTTTTATTATGTTAGCTCGTCCTACCCATGAACAATTAACGGTTTCCCAATTGTTGAGATCTAGTTTTATTTTTTTGGAAAGTGTTTTGTAGTTGTTTTCATATAATAGCTGTGTTTGTTTTGGTAGATAGATTCCTAAGTATTTTATATTGTCTAGGGTAATTTTAAATGGTCTTTCTCTTTCTACCTCTTGCTGCTCTAATGTGTTCAGGATATATAGAAATGCTGATGATTTATGTGCATTTATTTTGTATCCTGCAACTTTGCTAAAGTTGTTGATCATTTCTACAAGCTTCTTAGTTGAATCTCTAGGATTTTTTAAGTAGACCATCATATCATCTGCAAAGAGTGATAGCTTAGTCTCTTTCTTGCCTATTTTGATACCTTCAATTTCTTTTTCTTCTCTAATTGCTATTGCTAGTGTTTCTAGTACTATGTTGAATAATAGAGGTGATAATGGACATCCTTGTTTCACTCCTGATCTTATTGGGAAGGCTTCTAATTTATCTCCATTGCATATAATGCTTGTTGATGGTTTTAGGTATATACTGTTTATTATTTTTAGGAAAGGTCCTTTTATTCCTATACTTTTCAGTGTTTTCAATAGAAATGGATGCTGTATTTTGTCAAAGGCTTTTTCAGCGTCTATTGAGATAATTATGTGATTTTTGTTTGTTTTATGGTCAATTATGTGGATGGTTTTCCTAATGTTGAACCAACCTTGCATTCCTGGTATAAATCCCACCTGATCATGGTGGATGATCTTCTTAATTACTTGCTGGAGTCTCTTTGCTAGTATTCTATTTAAGATTTTTGCATCTATGTTCATTAGGGAGATTGGTCTGTAGTTTTTTTCTCTGTTTTTGGTCTCCCTGGCTTTGGAATCAGTACCATATTTGTGTCATAAAAGGAATTTGGTAGACTCCTTCTTTGCTTATCATATCAAATAATTTGTATAGTATTGGGATTAGTTGCTCTTTGAATGTCTGATAGAATTCACTTGTGAATCCATCAGGTCCTGGTGATTTTTTCTTAGGGAGTTCTTTGATGGCTTGTTCAATTTCTATTTCTGATATGGGATTATTTAGGTATTCTATTTCTTCTGCTGTTAATCTAGGCAATTTATATTTTTGTAGATATTCATCCATATCTCCTAAATTGTTATATTTTTTGCCATATAATTGGGCAAAAGAGTTTTTAATGATTACCTTAATTTCCCCTTTATTAGAGGTAAGGTCTCCCTTTTCATCTTTGATACTGTCAATTTGGTTTTCTTCTTTCCTTTTTCTTATTAGATTGACCAGTACTTTGTCTATTTTATCTGTTTTTTCAAAATACCAGCTTCTAGTCTTATTTATTAATTCAATAGTTCTTTTACTTTCAATTTTATTAATTTCTCCCTTAATTTTTAGTATTTCTAATTTAGTTTTCATCTGAGGTTTTTAATTTGTTTGCTTTCTAATTTTTTGAGTTGCATACCCAATTCATTAATCTCTGCCCTCCTTAATTTGTTAATATATGCATTCAAGGATATAAATTTCCCCCTGAGTACTGCCTTGGCTGCATCCCAAAGAGTTTGGTAGGATGTCTCATCATTGTCATTCTCTTCAATGAAATTGTTGATTCTTTCTATGATTTCTTCTTTGACAAATTGGTTTTGGAGAATCATATTATTTAATTTCCAATTAGTTTTTGATTTTCCTGTCCAGGTGCCCTTACTAATTATTATTTTTATTGCATTATGATCTGAGAAGCTTACATTTATTATTTCTGCTCTTTTGTATTTGTTTGCAATGATTCTATGTCCTATTACATGGTCAATCTTTGTGAATGTACCATGTGCAGCTGAAAAGAAGGTGTATTCCTTTTTGTCCCTATTTATTTTTCTCCACATATCAATTAAATCTAATTTTTCTAGGACTTCATTCACCTCTCTTACCTCTTATTTATTTTTCGGTTTGATTTATCTAGATCTGAAAGAGGAATATTTAGATCTCCCACTATTATGGTTTTACTATCTATTTCCTTCTTGAGCTCTGCCATTTTCTCCTTTATGAATTTGGATGCTATACCACTTGGTGCATATATATTGAGCAGTGTTATTTTCTCATTGTTTATACTGCCTTTAATCAGGATGTAATGACCTTCCCTGTCTTTTTTAATCATATCTATTTTTACTTTGGCTTTGTCAGAGATCATAATAGCCACTCCTGCCTTCTTTTTTTCATTTGAAGCCCAAAAGATTTTGCTCAAGCCCTTAACCTTAAACTTGTGTGTGTCTACCCACCTCATATGTGTTTCTTGTAGAACCTATGGTAGGATTTTGGTTTCTAATCCACTCTGCTATTTGCTTTCCTTTTGTGAGCAAGTTCATCCCATTCACATTCAGAGTTACAATTATCAGTTGTGCATTCACTGACATTTTTGTATTTTCCTCTAGACCCACCCCTTCTTCTTACACTATTTTCTTTTAAACCAGTGGTTTGCTTTGAGCTGGTGTCCCTTATCCCCTCCCTTGTTATTCCCTTCTTTTTATTTTTAAAGGCCTAATGAATTCCCTCCCCCTTCTTCTCCCCTCCCTTTTTTGACCTCCCCACTCCCCTGTTCCCTTTGGTTTATCCCTTCTAACTTTCTCAGAAGGGTTAGATAAGAGTTTTATGTCCCAATGGATAATAAAGCTACTCTTCCCTCTCTGGCTTAATTATACTGAGAGTAAGGTTTGATTATTCCCTCTTAATGCCCTATTCCTCTCCTTCTTATGATAGTATTTATCCCCTCCCCTTCCCATGCCCTCTTTGTGTGTATTAGAATATCCTATTTTTCTTATTCACTCAGATTTTTCTTGGTGTCCCCTACTATTCCCCCCCCCTCTTTCCCCCCCGTATGTCCTCTTAGACTATTTAGTATCCTATCCTCTCCATATGAATTATTCTTCTGGTTGCTATAATAGTGAATATTATACTAGTGAATAGAGTTCACTACAGAGAATTATACATAGCATTTCTCCACCTAGTAATACCGATAATTAGATCTTATTTAAGCCCTTAAAGAGTCAAATTTAAAGAATTAAAGTTTTCTTTCTTTTCCCTCTGTTTCTTATTTACCTTTTCATGTTTCTCTTGGTTTTTGTGGTTGGGTATCAAACTTTCCATTTAGTCCTGGTCTCTTTTGTGCAAAAACTTGGAATTCTTCAATTTTGTTGAATGCCCATACTTTCCCCTGGAAGTATATAGTCAGTTTCGATGGGTAGTTGATCCGTGGCTGAAGACCCATCTCTCTTGCCTTTCTGAATATTGTGTTCCAAGCCTTGCGGTCTTTTAGCGTGGAGGCTGCCAGATCCTGTGTGATCCTGATTGGTGCTCCTTGATATTTGAATTGTCTCTTTCTGGCTTCTTGTAAGATTTTTTCTTTTACTTGAAAGCTCTTAAATTTTGCTATTATATTCCTTGGTGTTGACTTTTCTATGTCCAGTGTAGAGGGTGATCTATGGATTTTTTCAATGTCTATATTGCCTTCTTGTTGCAGAACTTCAGGGCAATTTTGCTGAATAATTTCTTTAAGTATGGAGTCGAAGTTTCTATTAATTTCTGCCTTTTCTGGAACACCAATGATTCTCAAATTGTCTCTTCTAGCTCGGTTTTCTTGGTCTGTCACTTTCTCATTGAGATATTTCATGTTTCCTTCTATTTTATCAGTCTTTTGACTTTGTTTTATTTGTTCTTTTTGTCTTGAGAGATCATTGGCTTCTAATTGTTCAATTCTAGCCTTTAGGGACTGGTTTTCCTTTTCAATCTGGTCATTTCTGGTGTTCAATTTGCTTATCAGTTCATTTGATTTCTGAGCCTCACTTTCCAATTGCAAAATTCTGCCTTTTAAACTGTTATTTTCTTGCCAGATCTATTCCATCTTCTTCAAAATCTCAGTTTTGAACTCTTCCATAGCTTGTGACCAGTTTTCATTGTTTTGGGAAGGTTTCGATACTTGTTTGTCCTCCTCTGTTGTCTGGATTTTCTCTGTGTAAAAGTTGTCGAGTGGGTTCCGGGTTAAGATGGAGGCAGAGTAAGAAGCAGCTCTTAACCTCTCCTGACCAAAACACACAAAACTCCTCAAGAGGACATAAAACAAGTCCAGACGAACGGAGGGACCCTACAACAGGGTACAGCGTGGAAGGTATGTGGAATCGAGGCATTTCCATGCTATAAAGGGGTGAAACAGCTCTCACTAAATCGCGGGCTGAGCAACTACCCCACCCCCACCCCCTCCACACACAACACCTAGAGCGCTGAAGCCAGCTAAAAAGAAATAGAGCAAGTTTGGGGCACCCATCGAGTCATTGGCAGCTCCGGGGCCTTTTCCTGAGAGCAGCAAGATTTAGGACCCCAAAAAGCTAATGAACGCACACAAAATCTGAGCGTGGGAGCAGGGCGCTGAGAGTGGATGCAGGGTGCAGAGCGCAGGTATGGGTGGAGGTGTGGGTGGAGGCAGACACAGCCACAAGCTAAAGCTCTGAAACCCTGAGTGGGGAACCAGTGCAGATGGGTATACGACTGTGGAAGCAGCGCCCTGAGACTTGTAAAGAAACCTCCGGCAGACGATCAAGCAAGGGGGTCCACCAGGGGGCTTGACCGCAGACAGACCCTGAGCGCGAGGATAAACCTGAGAAGCTGCTGGGCTAACGATGGCTACCCAGTCTCAGGAAGTTCAGAAGAGAAAGATTAACAACAAGAAAAAGAAGTCTTTAATACTCGACAACTTTTACACCGAGAAAATCTAGACAACCAAGCAAACAGAAGAGGAGAACAAACGAGCATCCGGACCCTCCTCAAATAATGAAAACTGCTCACAAGTTATTGAAGAGTTCAAATCAGAGATGATGAGAAAGATGGAAGAGATCTGGCAAGAAAATAACAGTTTAAAAGGGAGAATTTTGCAATTGGAAAGTGAGGCTCAGAAACCAAATGAACTGATAAGCAAATTGAACACCAGAAATGACCAGATTGAAAAGGAATACCAGAAGATTATGGCCGAAAACCAGAAGATCATGGCCGAAAACCAGAAGATTATAGCCGAAAACCAGAAGATTACAGCCGAAAACCAGAAGATTACAGCTGAAAACCAGAAGATTACAGCCGAAAATCAAAAGATCATAGCCGAAAACCGAAAGATTATAGCCGAAAATCAATCCCTAAAGGCTAGAATTGAGCAAGTAGAAGCTAATGATCTCTCAAGACAACAAGAACAAATAAAACAAAGTCAAAGGACTGAAAAAATAGAAGGAAACATGAAATATCTCAATGAGAGAGTGACAGACCAAGAAAACCGGTGTAGAAGAGACAATTTGAGAATAATTGGTCTTCCAGAAAAACCAGAAATTAATAGAAACGTGGACTCCATACTAAAAGAAATAATTCAGCAAAATTGCCCTGAAGTCCTACTAAAAGAGGGCAATATAGACATTGAAACGATTCATAGAACACCTGCAACAATCGATCCAGAAAAGAAAACACCCAGAAATATAATTGCCAAATTCAAGAGTTTCCAAGCAAAAGAAAAAATCTTACAAGAAGCCAGAAAGAGACAATTCAAATATCAAGGAGCACCAATCAGGATCACACACGATCTGGCAGCCTCCATGCTAAAAGATCGCAAGGCTTGGAATACGATATTCAGAAAGGAAAGAGAGCTGGGCCTGCAACCACGGATCAACTACCCATCAAAATTGACTATATATTTCCAGGGGAAAGTATGGACATTCAACAAAATTGAAGAATTCTAGGTATTTGCACAGAAAAGACCAGGGCTTAAATGGAAAGTTTGATATCCAACCACAAAAATCGAGAGAAACATGAAAAGGTAAATAAGATACAGAGGGGAAAGAAAGAAAATTTATAATTTTTAAATTTGCCTTTTTAAGGGCCTCAGTGAGATCTAATTATCTGTATTCCTATGTAGAGAAATGTTTTGTATAATTCTCTGTAGTGAACTCTATTCACTATTATTATATTCACTATTATAGTAATCAGAAGAATAATTCACAGTGTGAGGGTGGAACACTAAATAATCTAAGATGACATGGGGGATAGGAAAGAGGGGGTGAATAGCAGGGGACACCAAGAGAAACTTGAGTGAATAAGAAAAATAGGATATTCTATTACACACAAAGAGGGCATGGGAGGGAGAGGGGACAAATACTATTATAAGAAGGAGAGGAAGAGAGCATTAAGAGGTAATAATCAAACCTTACTCTTAGTGTAATCAACCCAGAGAGGGAGGAGTAGCTATACTATCCATTGGGACATAAAACTCTTATCTAACCCTTCTGAGAAAGTTAGAAGGGATAAACCAAGGGTAGCAGGGGAGTGGGGAGGTCAAAAAAAAGGGAGGAGAGAAGAGGGAAGGAATTCATAAGGCCTTTAAAAACAAAAAGAGGGGAAAAATAAGGGAGGGGGTAGGAAGGGAAGTTAATCAAGGGAGGGGATAAGGGATAGAGGCTCAATAGCAAACCACTGATTTAAAAGGAAAAAGTATAAGGAAAAAGGGGGTAAGAAGAGGGGAGGATTTGAAAATGTCAGCAAATGCACAACTGATGATTATAACTCTGAATGTGAATGGGATGAACTCGCCCATAAAATGGAAGCAAATAGCAGAGTGGATTAGAAACCAAAATCCTACCATATGTTGTCTACAAGAAACACATATGAGGCGGGTGGACATACACAAGTTTAAGGTTCATGGTTTGAGCAAAATCTTTTGGGCGTCAAATGAAAAAAAGAAGGCAGGAGTGGCTATTATGATTTCTGACAAAGCCAAAGTAAAAATAGATATGATTAAAAAAGACAGGGAAGGTCATTACATCCTGATTAAAGGCAGTATAAACAATGAGAAAATAACACTGCTCAATATGTATGCACCAAGTGGCATAGCACCCAAATTCATAAAGGAGAAACTGGCAGAGCTCAAGAAGGAAATAGATAGTAAAACCATACTAGAGGGAGATCTAAATACTCCTCTGTCAGATCTAGATAAATCAAACCAAAAAATAAATAAGAAAGAGGTAAGAGAGGTGAATGAAGTCCTAGAAAAATTAGATTTAATTGATATGTGGAGAAAAATAAATAGGGACAAAAAGGAATACACCTTCTTTTCAGCTGCACATGGTACATTCACAAAGATTGACCATGTTATAGGGCATAGAATCATTGCAAACAAATGCAAAAGAGCAGAAATAATAAATGTAACCTCAGATCATAATGCAATATAAATAATAATTACTAAGGGCAACTGGACAGGAAAATCAAAAACTAATTGGAAATTAAATAATATGATTCTTCAAAACCAATTTGTCAAAGAAGGAATCATAGAAAGAATCAACAATTTCATTGAAGAAAATGACAATGATGAGACATCCTACCAAACTCTTTGGGATGCAGCCAAGGCAGTACTCAGGGGGAAATTTATATCCTTGAGTGCATATATTAACAAATTAAGGAGGGCGGAGATCAATGAATTGGGCATGTAACTCAAAAAATTAGAAAGCGAGCAAATTAAAAATCCCCAGATGAAAACTAAATTAGAAATACTAAAAACCAAGGGAGAAATTAATAAAATCAAAAATAAAAGAACTATTGAATTAATAAATAAGACTAGAAGCTGGTACTTTGAAAAAACAGATAAAATAGACAAAGTACTGGTCAATCTAATAAAAAAAAGGAAAGAAAACCAAATTGATGA